>NC_092805.1:106664920-107039920 GCF_040954645.1 Diabrotica undecimpunctata
CAGATATTTTCACTAGATAAATTTGGATTATTGGCATTTGGATACATGTTAGCAAGGACAGGTATAATTTGATGTCTCAAAAAAGTTAAATAACGTTCTCCTTTTAGATTTTCTTCAAAGAAAAAAAGGCCAATGATTCTGTCATTAATGATCCCTGACCATACATTTACTTTCTGATGATATTGAGTGTGTGACTCAGTCATCCAATGTGGGTTTTCTTGACTCCAATATCTGCAATTTTGGCGATTCACGGTACCATATATAAAAATGTGGCTTCATCGGAAAAAAGGATTTGATTGATGAAATGTGGATTGCGGATACATAAATCCTGCATAATTTCAGAATATTGAAGCCTACGATCGGAATCGTCGTCGTTTAATTCCTGATGTAGTTGAATTTTGTAGGGATGGTATTTTTCTTTTTTTTAAATACGCAATACCGATCTTTGGGAAACTCCAGTAAATTCACCCATTTGTGTTAAACTACTGTGAAGATTGTCATGTACATTCAATAAAATATGGACTCCCAGCGTTTGGAATACGTTTAACGTGCCCAGTTTCTCCAAATTTTCGGACTATTTTACTTACTGTTGATTAGCTGATGGGTCCGTCTGGATATTTTGCGTTGATAACTCAATAAAAATACACTGACGTTATAAGACGGGCATTTGTATCGGTTTTTAATACAGTGAACAATTTTTTGTGGTTGAATTAATAATAAAAGCGCATTTATTTAAAAAGATAAAATAAAAAATATACTCTTATTGAAAATAAAAAATAACTCCTAATAAAATAAGAAATAATTCTTTATGCCCTACAGAAATGATTCAAATATTTGACCTTCTACGGCTGAACAGTATCCCAATCTGTCATAAAAACTTCCGCGGACAGATGTAAGAGTTTCTGCTGTAATAGAATTGGAGACTTCTCTTATTTGGTTTCTTAATTCATCCAAATTTTGGGCTCTAGCCTCAGGATGATCGCAGATGATGGTTTTTAAATATCCCCAAAAAAAGAAGTCCATGGGTGTAAGATCTGTAGACCGCACAGGCCACTTAATATCACCTGTTCCACTGATATAACTCAATTCTAACTCGATTCGGGAAAGTATTGTTTAAGTACTTCCTAATTATTCGAGCGTTGTGAACTGAACAGCAGTCTTGATGGAACCAAACATTCTCCAGATTTACATCAGCAAGATTGAGAATAGCAAGAAGAACATGATTCTGTAACAAATCGAGGTATACTTTACTATTCAAGTTGCCCTCAATAAAAAATGGACCTATTATGTGGTCTCCTAAAATGCCAGTCCAGACGTTCACTTTTTGAGAACGTTGAGTTCGGTAAACAACACTTCTGTGCTGGTTTTCCTGCGAATAATACCTCGTAATGGAAGGATTATGTCTCCCTACTAACGAAACAGAAGATTCATCAATAAATAAAATGTTTTTAATAAAATTGGGTTCATCATTAGTCTTCGTTATTACGAGTTTCACAAAACTCCATTCTTCGAAAGTAGTCGTCTAGATAAAGCTGCTGCGTCTCAAATATTTAAAATTCTTGTAACCGTGCTTTTTCCACACTTTCGTTACAGTAACATTGCTAACATCTAACTCCCAAACAACGCTTCTACTTGAACGTGTTGAGTCTACTTCGATTGTTGCACAAATTTGTGTATCCCGGTATTCTCTTTCCTCACCTATTTCAGGTAACACTTCTTGAGCGTGACATTTTCTGCAATTTTTGAGGCACTAACAATTCTCAAATTTTTTAACAAAATCATGAACTGACTGTGCGCAAAGAATTGGTCTCCCCTCAAACAACACAGAAAATAAATCTACACACTCTACTACACTCTATTGTTCACAATTACCACCATAAAACCATTTTATTATTTGAAGCTTTTCTGCGGGCGTTTAAACAGGCATTTGTTTCCAAAAATAAATTAAAAATCTACGCTCTTATTGCTTTAAACAACCACTGTATAACAAATTGTTGGCGACGGACGGGGCAACGGAAAGGTTTGTGGAAAGTCGACGGCGCGAAGTGTTGCCATTTATAGTGTGTATATTTAATTTAAAACTTAACGTACGGTATATCAAAAGTTAAAATTTTGCGAGTAATTCATCTTTGTTCAAACAACTTGACAGGTCATAATTTTCAATATTGACAACTCACTTGTTTACAAATACAATCTCTTAAAAACCTGGATACACAGAGAGAAAGTTTAAAGATTTTTCAGAAATTACCACCATACTACCAAAACCCACAGTTAACAATTTTAAATAAAATACCCTGTACTGAAATAAGAAATTAGATATTATTTCAAATGTCTTTTAAATAGTATTAGGATTTCCATACCTGAAATTAATACTTTTGGGGTAATTGCGGTCTATCGTTGACTGTCTTGTTTATTTTCAAATTCAATTAGAAACAAAGGTTGCCATGATAAAAAATTTGCATTTGCAGATTGTCAAATTTTTTTTTGTTGTTACCCATGTTAATTGTATTGTTATTTGCGTAATCATACCAAATTAAAAATTATTTGAAGTGTTTATTTATCTCAAGATAAGTCATTTTAACTTCTACCAAAAATTCCTTGTTATTAATCGAATAAAATATGTTTGATTTTATTACATGATTTAAAGGAAAATTAGCATAATTTAAATCGAGAGTATTGTAAATTTCTTCTTTTGCAGTCGAGATAAAATGAAGCTTTTTATAAGAATATAAAAAAAATAACAATTCCGAAAAACTGACAAATTTTATTATTGTTAGTCACTTTATTTGTATCGAAAATGGCTCTACTTCGAAAAAAGGATTTGAGGATTTATTATCAAATACAAGTTTGGCTCTAAAATAATCCTGATACATTGCATTTTGGTTGGCAAAAGGGTGAAAACGGATTAGGGTCAATCACATCTAACGAAAAACTAGTTCCTCCTGAGATGGCATAGACTCATCGTGCAAAAAGACAAAAGAGGGAATCTAATATTGGGACAAACAATAACATAACCCAACTAAATTTAATTTCTAAAACAAGCAAAGACACTCTTTTTCTTTGTTTAATGTGCCTCTCAAAATGGCACTTCCCGTCTAACAACATTTTTGTCCCTACTACCTTTACGTTCCCTCTTCTGTCTTTTGCTCGATGCATAGACTATATCATGTAAATGTATATTATAATCTGCGTGCAACAGTGTGGTTGTTGCAAATATGGTCTAAAATATCCGCGAATATGTAAAAATTGTAACGAAGATAGCTGCGATACTTTTCCGATTGTTAATCGTGATGAAAATGACGATCTGAATGAGTGACAACATTGATATTTTGGATGTAATATTAAACGGTGACGACAGTCAAATTATAAGTAACACATTAAAAAAAAAACGAAAAATTAATGAATATTATTAATATTAATTATAAAAATTAATGAATAGTGTTAATATTAACTATATTTTTAATAATAAATGAACGAATAAACTTTTTTGAGTTTATTTTACATTTTTTATTTTACACCCCACCCCTTTAATTTCTCCTCTAACATTCTATTCTTTAATAATCTGAATGTTTACCATTTAATATAAAAAATATATCATATTATGTAAAATAAAGATGATTAAGACTAATTTAAAAAGAAATGTTATTAGTGACTAATCCAAAAAAAAATATCGTCAACGCTCACAAAATTTTCCGCTTCTTCAGAAAAAAAAAAGAGCGAAATTGGTCCATATTTAACGAAATTATGATAAGCTGTTCTGAGCGCCGCAAATTTGAAGTGCGCTAGGCCGACAGGAGAACCAGCCAAAATAGAGCTGATTCGGCTACTCGAAAAAAAAAACACTCAACTTTACGCATGTTTTTGACCATAAATAGAGCTTTTTTAAAAATAAACATAATATCCTCATAAAATACAGGTCTTTGACTATTAAATGGCACCAATTTTAATTCTTCATTGTTGCTGA
Source organism: Diabrotica undecimpunctata (assembly GCF_040954645.1). NCBI lineage: Eukaryota > Metazoa > Arthropoda > Insecta > Coleoptera > Chrysomelidae > Diabrotica > Diabrotica undecimpunctata. The sequence goes on from NC_092805.1 coordinate 106,668,885, forward strand.
ATAAATACAGTAGCTGTGATTTTTTAAACAAGCTAACTCCACTTCTATTGGTTGTAGAAAACTTTTTTTAAAATATTTATCTTGACTTCAGATATAAGAATCAATAAGTTAATGTGAGTACTGTAAAGGAAGCGTGTAGCTTATTTATTAGTTTATAATGCAAAAGTCGCACCTACTTTAAAGCCATAAATAAGGAATTCGCTTCAGCCCATCTTTTTTGTCTCTTCTTGCACTCTTTTTAACTCTTATATTTATCGCTTTATATTCTCGTTCTCTATCCACTCTTTCTTCCACAGTTCCTGTTTGAAACATATCTTTTTTCGCTCTTTACTTTAGTTGATAGAATTCCAAGTTTCACCTGTATTCAGTTTTTTTTCTTTTTTACCATTTTTCCTCCGCTATCTCTGTCAAAAAATCTCATAAAGATTTCTAGCTATTCATCTCGTGTTCTCTTGTGTTAAGTTAGGGTTCGTCCCTAAATTGTAGGAATAATAAGGAAGCATTTTCATAATACCTAGCTGAAATTTAGTTGCCATAATTAAGCAAACAACAATATAAATAACACAACTAACAGCAATAAAAGAGCTTGCCAGTTTTTTTTCATGAAGACCTTTTTATTTAACTGAACTTATATAGTAATTTGGAATGCTGATGTGAAGATTTTATAGTCAAAACTAATATACTTATTCTGAACTCTTTAAGGGCAAGGCAATGTCACAAAAGTATTCAGAATGGCGGGGGCACACATGTACCATCCTAATATTCAACTAAATCAGGCTCAAGTAGACATAATCGTCAACAAACTGACACGCACTTGATGAGGCTCCTATCGGAAGTCAGAAACCTTCTACAGCCCCATAAAACATCATTTAGCGCAATGGTCATGTGGGTGAACTGCGCTAATGAGTATACAAAAAAATGGACCACTGAGGTGACTAAAGAGGCTGATAAAACAACTATCAGGACCCGTCTAAGGAAACAAAATTTGAATCAGGGTCCTGCAGGTGAAACTCACAGCATATAAGGCAGCTTCCGCAGACCTTACTATTGCTATGAGAAGGTTCAATATATCGTTGATACAAGAGCCCTGGATTTACAAGGACAAAATAAGACGTCTATCAGGCATTGAGATGGAGAGCTTATATACAGCCCATCTGCAGAAGTTCTGAGGACTTGCATAATAGTTAAACGACATATCAAAACAATGCCGTTGATGAAACTTTGTTCGAGAGATTTAACGACAGTAATGATGAAGATCATAGAGGGAGGAAGTATGAAGGAGATAATTCGTGGATTAGCGTACCTCCCATAAGACGATCCCGATAAACGAACAATAAAGAGTTGGAATAGCTAGTGAGAGATTTCAGGAAAAATGGACTGCAGTTCATCATCGGCTGTGATGCGAATACGCCCGGGACAATAGAAACACCAATGAAAGAGGTGAGTCATTACTACAGTTTGTTATATGGATTTAGACATATTAAACATAGGAATCACACCAACTTTCGTAAATTCATAACGAAAAGAAGTAATTGATATAAAAAATTTATTTAAAAATCCTTTATAAAAGGTATATAATTAAAACACCCAATCGGGCTACATCACAAAACGTTTTCGGAATCTATATTTCATCATCAGTGTGTCTAAGTGTACATGTTTTGAGCCACTAAATATTTGGGTAAAAACCCGTTAAATGTTATTAATTTGAATTTAGGTAAGTTACATTATTGGATCTTATATGTTATGATGTTAAAGTTACAATTGGAATTGATGACATGGCAACGTAAGACTCTACAGGAGGTTGCTGGTCCTGAGAAAAAGTGTCTACAAGGACTTGTTGATAGCAACTGCAATTGATATAACACTGCCCACGACTCATGTGGCTATGGCATGTGTCAGATGGGCTGTCTTGTTCAGACCATAAACACATCAGTTTTGAAATAAAAGGTAATGAGCCTATCACGGAAACTTATCATAACATGACAGTCGAACAATTTCAAGATGTTGTCATGTCTGTGTTTCAAAGACAACTGTCAGGAGATAGGAAATGAGGAATTCCAACAGGAAAGTGGTAGAATAACAACCTTGCAAATCAAAATTGTGCCAAAAGATCAGGTTATTGTGGCGATTATCACAAAGCCCTGATTGAAAAATAAGGAACTGAGGACAAAAAGAAAATCCTCGAGAAGATATTGCGTGGAGATAGAAGAGACTGCAGAAATGTCAAATCAATAAAGTTTTCCCAAAGGTCCCTCAGATAAGTATTATCTCACTCCAAAAGGAGTCAGGTGAATACACTTATAGAATGGCGAAGAGACCCTGAAAGAATTTTTTGGGGTTCTTTTTTGAATCTACAGCAAAACTGATACCACTAGACACATAGCAACAGACCTGACTGGATACCATGACTTATGGGTCTAGAGAAAACTGACGTGGCAAAAGAAGTGGTAAATCAAAACAAAATCAAATGGACAATAACTATTTTTAGAAGAAAAAAATAGTAAAACAAAACAGAAGGTTAAAAAATGAATAAAATCACACAAAAATGGGAATAAACAATATGTGTGACATTTATAACATTACAGTGTATTGGGGTAATATTAGACTCAAGGCTTACTTGGAATCAGCAGATAGAACGAATAATCGAGAGAGTGGTAACTATGTTAATGACCAGACTTGTTACATTAGATTTATAACACGATGTAACCATTACATATGCATAAGTGGTATGGTGGTCAAAGGTGCAGCAAAAAGTGTCATCCTCAAACTAAGCAAGGTGCAAAGACTTGCTTGCCTCTGAATCACAGGGGGTGTAAGGGGCGCACCAACGGCAGCCCTACTCACCTCCCTGCTTTACATATAATTATAATGAAGAAGGGGGAATGGGTATTATAGACTGCAAGAAAAGCTGAGCCACCTACCGGTTTGATCAGACATAGTAACATCATAAATGAAACTGGTGATACCAAATTGGATAGAGGCCTGAAGTACCTCTCCTAAGTGGACATTTGCCCACTAGAGGGATGGGACTTAGGGATGGCAGAAGTCATTTGCAAATAAAAGCAAGTCGCTATTATTGAAACATGATGAAATATCAATGATATTAAAAAGAAATGGTGAACAATGGCCACCTAGTAGTACACCAGATAATATATTAACATAATGTGACATAACTAACAATTTGAACCTGTTAGTCCTGCCTAATAATAAACTAGCAAACCAGGTTTGCCAATAAAAAATAATAATAATTTGCTGAAATAAAAAATAATATAGTGGAAGTTGTAGAAGCCAAAGAGAAGGATGATGGTGCATGACATTTTAAAAAGAATAAAATGAACCTCAGCTAATTTTGGAGGGCAACTTTGAAATTTTATGGACAATTAATCCAACTGACAATTGATGGTCAGAATAGCCCTATTTTCACCAGCTTGTTGTTTGGTAACAGCAGTATAATTCTGACTACATAATTAGCAAAACATTGGACAAAACCTTTGATTTCTACAACTTTATTATTATTATAGTGAATTCAATTTTGAAATGACATTATCATCTCTATCATATTACAAATTGTGCCAAAAATAAATGTTAGTAGAACAAAGTAACTGAACTGAATTTAAAACATAATGCTCTAAAAATTCATAATTAGCTATATTTTGATTAGCGTTATGGTTCATGCGAAAAATTTTTATTAATTGTTTAATTTAGATGTTTTGTATCTCTTTAAAGGAGTAAAACAAAAAGAGATATTGCCATATTTATTATAGGATCAAAAGCTGAAACTGCTGAATCAATTTGAGTTGTATTTAATACCAAATGCAAATTAATTCCACTTAAATAATTGTTAATGGCAAGGTTTTAGGTGCAGGAAAGAAGCAATAGGAAGTTGTACATATTTATAGGTTCCACTATAATATTCAGTCTGCCATCATGTTTCTGCTATAGCTTGTGGTCTACCAAGAGATGCAGTCTACCTTTGTGGCTAACAACACAATAATCTCTGATGGGTTTGCACACAAGAAAGGCAACAAACCATTTGTAGGCAAAATGTTTATTGCTTAGTAATAATAAACATTTACAGGAATATATAATAAAGTTGTTTCTTCACTATTATATAAATAACACCATAATATTTTCTCAGAGGGGTTTCTGTAAATAACAACCCCTCTTTTGATTAGGCTGTATCGTTTTGTAAATAATTAGGTTAGATATAAATTTTTTGTGTGAATAGTTCTGATGCATTTTTTTTGTAAAGTATTAGAGTCCCCTTTCATTTTACATTTATTTTCCTCCAAATGCTTATTACCGGCATATAATTTTTTCTTTCTATAAGAGTATACTTGCATTTCATTATTTTGGGCAACCTTCAGGAATTTTCAGATTGCAATCAGTAGACCACAACTATAATAGACCTATATGCACAAATGGACCTATTTTTATAGATAACTTGGCTATATTTATGCAGAATTCCAAATGTTCAAATTTCAAATAACATTATTGTCTGAGATATCTAGTGTATAGATGAACTACTTGTAGATTATTAAGTTTAATAGTGTTCTTGAAGTCAGTCTAGCCAAAAACTTAATTTGTGTTACTTTAAGATTTCATTGTAGCAAAAATCCCTTTGTAGAAAATAAAAAAAATAAAAACTAAAGCTAGGAGCAGAATAAAAGAAAAGCTGTAGAACTGTAAAAATAAGACGTCTGGCCAATAATGAAAAAATACAAAAAGGGTGCTTAAGGGATTAAGGTCAACACAAGATTTAAGAATAAGATAGGACGAAAAAACACTACAAGGTATCCAAGAGGAATATTATACACTAATAATATTGAAAAATTATTTGAACAATTGGTATGTCAAAAACAGTCTAAATTTCATTCAATATTAAACTATGGGAAGAAAGCAATTACCTTATAAAAGTCACATACTATACTATTTTAACTTTTAAAATGTCAAGCAATGTTGCTACTTGACCATGAACAGGAATTAAATCAATTATTATGAGGCAACAAAAGACCACCAGTAAAAATTAACCAAAGGCCACTTGTTACTGAAATTTGCAAATCAAAATATTGGATGTACCAATTAAAGTCATACTTACTTTTCGCTAGTTTTAGTAAGCAAATGATCCAATTCCTTTCTAACTTGGGAAAGTTCTTGGTCCAAACGAGCTAAATCTTTTGCCATGGCATGGCGTACTTTGTCTTGCCTATAATGCTCAACGAGAAACATACCTGCAGCACTAACTACCCCCAGAAAAGCAGCTCCTAAGAAAGCATTAAAATTATTTGTTAATGGCATTTTAGAATTTTGTAGGTTACCAATTTAATAGGTTATGTTTATTTTATAAATTAATCACACCAAAAACATCGATTGTTGAGTGAAATTTTGTTGATTTTAAATTAGTTGTCTACACTTTATACTTTGACCTCATATTATCCGTTTTAAGGTAATTATATTTATAAAAACTTGTTTGGAATTGGAATATTTGCAGTGTATTAGCTGATAAGTTTTATGCTTGACGTTAAATGTTACTGTTTACTGTTGCCAAGTTGCCACAACAATGACACAAATCAAATTGCAATGTTGCAAATTGCAAACCATAATAAGCATAATGTTCCTATGCTAGGCGCAATGTACATGTTCATTGTACCATGTGCTATGCGTATTGCGTTTTAGCATACGCTAGGTGTACTAAACTTTTTATGTATATGCACTAATCTTCATGACATGAGAGAAAAAATATTCTGTAAAAATAATTCACCCAAACAGTGTTGTCAGAGATGTCAGAATCAGTAAGTTATCACCAAGCTGTTTATTCGAAAATATTAATTTTTTATGATTACAAAATAATAATAAGTAATGTAGATAGACTATTATTGAATAACGTTCAATAATGAAATGTTATCTCATAATGATTGTTTGAAAACAATGAATTTATAATAATAATCAAATTATAATTAAAACTTATCTCCTTTAATGATTAATTATCAGAGAAAACGTGAAAGTCAATAAAAAATCAACTTTACATAATTAAATCCACAAGTATTTAAAAAACAGAACTCTATGACACTAATATGGCTATTAAAAAATAGGTATTAGTAACAGGATGAAATATATATATATATATATATATATATATATATATATATATATATATATATATATATATATATGTATATATATATATATATATTCAGAATGAACTGGCGGAACAAAGGAAAATATCCATTGATGATCTACCTACCTCAGCCATCTAAGATTTGAAGACGACATCGTTCTGATTGCTAATAATCCTGCAGAACTACAAGGACTTATAAGCGACCTAAATGCAGCTAGCAATGAAGTTGGCCTAAAAATGAATTTGACAAAAACAAAAACCATGTACAACGAGCTAACACTGCACTTAAGATAGTAGGAGTATGTATAACTGGGATAATACATAAGTCTGGCTCCTTACTTCCAGAAATCAACAGAAGAATGAAACTACCAATCATGACATACGGCTGCGAAACTTGGCCACTAAAGAAAGAATAATATCGGAACTCAAAGTCACTTAAACGTCAATGGAGCGATGCATGCTAGATATAACAAAGAGAGATCGACCAAGAATAGAATAGATCAGACAGAAAACCAAGGTTACTGATGTAATCCATAGAATATTTAAAATGGCAGTGGGCGGGACATTTAGGGAGAAGAACTGACAATAGGTGGTCCACTAAAATTACACTTTGGTATCCAAGAGGCGTCCAGAGACCAAGACGACGTCAAAATTTAAGATTGGACTATGACATAAATACATATATATATATATATATATATATATATATATATATATATATATATATATATATATATATATATATATATATATATATATATATATATATATATATATATATATATATATATATATATATATATATATATCTAGAAAAGAAGTTTAATCTTTGCAGATAAGTTAAATAGTAAACTCTTAAATATTTAAATATTGGGGAAATCTGCAAGAAAGACTCTAATGAGTATCAATTGTTTCGTCGAACGTTTTCGCCAAAGAGAATTAATTTGGCTTCTTCAGGGCTGAAGGAGAATAAATTATAATTAGCTACCATATATATCTTCCCATATAGGTATATATATATATATATATATATATATATATATATATATATATATATATATATATATATATAGGGGAAAGGGGGGAATGGTGGCCGCTGGGGTAATATGAAATATTTACATTTACGGCCTAATATTATTTCGCGTTTAATACCTGTTGGGCCATCTAACAGTGTTTCGTTCAAACTGTACCTAAAACAATGACGATGTTTTGCCGGTATAGAAGCAATTTTTGAAAATGTCATATTTTGTTGTTAAAAATTTGTTAAATTTTTAAAGTAGCTTAAGATTACATAAAAAGTTCTTCTCTAATTTAAGTGATTAATGATTATGAGTCGATCAGTATAAATATGTATTTTGGGGTTATAATAGCCACGCGCCTGGAGGTAATGCTGGCGGGTCACTATTACCCCCAAATTGTATTTGTATAATACAGAGTATTTCTTTATAAATTCTTATATTTCAGATGCCTCGAGTTTACAAGACAAAAAGTGCAATGTGTTTTGCAATTCCCAGATCTACAATTCAACTACGACTAAATCAAAATGATACAACAGCTGCTTCTTTAGGTCGTAATTCTGTATTTACCAAAGAAGAAGAACAAAGCAGGTCATAAAGTTATCAAAACATTTTTATGGGCTAATTCCCTCAGAAATAAAAAAATGTGCCTATAAATACAAGCTAACTTTCTTCTTCTTTTTATTTCTTCAGTTTGAATTTCCCTATTTAGTATTATTTTTTGTCCTAAGTATATAGGTATATTCTTCAACTTTTTCTATAACTTTATCGTTTATTATTGTCACGGTGTCTTCGGAGTGCATGACTTTTGTTTTGTTTAAATTCATTTTCAGTCCTATTTTAGAAGATTCGGTATGTAGTTCTAAAAGCATGGTTTGCATTTCTTGTAGGTCAGTAGCTATCAGGATTATGTCATCTGCAAATCGTAGATTACTGAGGTAGCGGCCATTGATGTTTATTCCCTTATATTTCCAATTTAGGTTTTTAAAAACGTCCTCCAAAACTAAGGTGAACAGTTTGGGTGATAAAGTATCTCCCTGTTTTACTTCCCTTTTTAATGGTACAGGGTTCGTGTGTTCATTTTCATTTAGGTAGTATGTAGTTCCTAAATGGGTGGATAAATGAGCAAATATTTCTGGAATAGCTCCAGCATTTTTACTGTGTTGTAAAACCTTCAAAGGAGGATCCAGTTTTGTTAATCATCGACAATCACAGTAGCCACTGTACATTAGAGACATACAATTTCTGTAAAATAGGAGGAATTATTATGTTAACCATACCCCCGCACACATGGCATCGACTCTAACCGCTGGATGTAGCTTTTTACTCATCGTTAAAATCAGCGTATAACATTGAATGTGGCAATTATCTTCGAAGTCATCCTCATGAGCGCATCACGACATTTGAAATAGCTGAAAGATTTAAAAATTCATACGGTCGCGTTGCCACACCAGTCAAAGCCATTAAATGTTTTGAGAATACAGGAATATGTTCATATAATCCTGAAAATTTTACCGATGAAAACTTTGCTTCAGATGAATCATTCATACAATGCACCTTGGTATATCCAGAATGATGCAATACATAGAGATCTTCAGGTACTAACAGTCTCTGAGTTGCAAAAGAGTGCAAAAAATCTTCTGAACAATATCAAAACAGGTTGCGGGTGCATCCTAATACCCTGGCACACAATCTTCTCAACAACCAACAAGCGAAGAGATTGAAGCGACATGACCCCTTGGACCTACCTCACCGATCCTGACAGAGCCTACAGCAGGGTGAGTTACGCCTTCAACAGCACCCAGCCATTGTGATCAGTGCCGCTTTTAGTGCTCGCGTATCAGTGTTGTAACATTTTTTTAATTAATATATTAAATTAATTTTAATTCCTTTTACCCATGTGGATGATACGCTGATGGTCGTGTTTACGATCAGAAATTTTTATTGGAAAACTACCGGAATATGACTGAAGAATCTACCTAAGTATTTATTTAAAGACGCCGGTCTGGCGAATCCTTAGCTAATCCTCTTTTTCATAAATGCGGTAATTGTCGTCGAACGCCCGTTGCAATGTTTTTCGGGAAAAACCAAATCTAGGAGATTTGATGTTTCATCACGTTTGTAGGTAGAAGTATACCGTTATGTTCAATGTTAATTAGAACTTTTTACCTTCTCAGAAATACATACAGCTGGCCTATCATTTTTGGGGGGAAGATACCCTAACCTTTTCTTGGGTAGCTTGGTAAAATTTTTAGAGGAACCAAGTCACTTATCGGTGGGCATTCGTCGAGTTAAGACGCTTAGTTCACATTATCGTATCTGCTACCTTACCGTCTCCAACGATCATACATGTCATCAAATGTAGTTGAGAGTAGCTACTGAATTTTGCAGTCAATTAAAGAACATTCTATACTTTTTTTTGTTACGAACCAAATAATCGACTTAACCAAGTGCGGTTTGGTTAAATTTTTATGTTTTCACTTCAGTAACTTTTTTTGTATTTTTGTAAATTTAAATTTTATTAATTTTTGTTATCTTTGGTGTTTGTTATAATTTTTTATTCATTTTTTTGCTGTAATATCTCGAGATACGCCAAAACTTTATTTGTGCATGATTGTGTTATACTTATATCTTTGTAAAGGTATTTTCTAATTATATTTCTGCTATTTTTTATATGTATACCTACCACCATTTCATAGTTGTTTGTGTATTTTTATTACTTGTGTTGCATTCAGCAGCGTCATAATTTTGTTGTTGTTTAGTATATTGTTATTGTTTTATGTATGTATTTTATTTGTCGACTCCTAACAAAGTTCCCTGATATATTTGTTTTTTACCTTTAAATATAACTATACCTTTGACCAGTAGAAAGATCAGGCTGATTCAAGTTTCGTAGGTGAGTAAGTGTAATACCTTATATATTTATTTTTTGTTTATGTAGAGTGTTAACCAAATTTATTTAATAATTAACAGTTGATATCTTTTCTTGGGTTTGATCTCTGAACCTAAATATCTTTCCTTATCTCTTTTCTTTTCTAAGGTTTCTTAATTTTCTCCTTAAACCCCAAAAAATTAAGTGGCGCCCTGTTCCCTATCTTATCTTATCTTTGGTAATTTTACCCATCTATCTTTTTGTTTATTTCTGTATCTTTTTCTAATATCTCATATCGTATCTTTACTTATTTCGTCCGTTGGACCCATTCCTGGTTCCAAAAGCTAGTTTCGAACCCACGACTCGCTCTCCACCAACCATCTGGCTGCCGTCCGCAGTGTCTCCATTGGTGACCTTTCTAGCACCATCCAAAAAAGGTTTCCGAGGTTACAGTGTATGTGCGCATCCTACCGGTAAACAAGCCAATTTGTGTCGTGATGATTTGGTCACTGGACCTTACATCCCTCTGTCATGTAAAGACAAAAAATTTTACTTGTTGTTTTCACTGCAAAACAGATTGTAAAAATCTTAAATGTTAATAAAAAAAAATGATTCATTCATACAAGAAAAAGATAAAAAGATACTAGGCCAAGAGAAAAGAAGTGGATTAGATAAGGAGAAGAATATTAAGGAAGTTAAGGGGAATAAAGAAAGTTCGACACATGACAAAAGTTTGAAGTATCTTTTGTTGAAATAATTCCACTACCAGGATGCTCAAAAGATGACTCAGTTGAAAATAAAAGATTAAACCACAAATGCAACGGAAAGCAACATTCCGAAATAATGACATCAACACCAATGAAGTTACTAAATAAGAAAACAGCGAAAGAAGGAAGAGCAAATGAGAAATAAAGCCAGCAAAGGGACCAAATGAAAAATAGGCATCGAAGAGTCCAGTCCTCCGCGAATAGTTCCAAAAAGAAATTGTATAAGAACACAGAAGATATATCATCTGAAGATGAGGATGATGACGATGACCGTGATGGGGACGTTAACGAAGATATTTGCACAATTTGTGGCGAATTCGGTAAAAATGGAGATCTCTGGATCCAATGCAGCATTTGCGGCCAATGGGCACACAAAGACTGTACCAGTTTCGAAGGCAAAATTTATATTTGCGATTTCTGCATTTAATTATTTTTTAAATGGGGGTAATAGTGGCAGTGGCCACTTTTACCCCTCGGCAGCGGGTAAATATGGCCACCAGCAGAAGTCTGAAAAACCGTTTTAATTTTTTTTTGTTCTGTTTAAAAATTTTTCGTAAATAGAGTTTGAAGTACTAAGGTTTGAAGTTTTATTTACGTAAACAGTATAATTTTTAAAGCTATGTAGCAGTATAAATAAACCAAAATGCTTAGGCGGCCACTATTCGGCCCAACCTTTCCCCTAATCATAACACATAACAGAATAAAAACAAAAAATTTTGTCTAAAACTAATATCTATATCTAAAAAATAGGGGTTGGTGAAAGAAGGGCGAAAATTAAGGGTTTTATGTATTTTTAATTCCACATCATACAACGATAAAAATAAAAATCAAATCTTTTATTGACAGATATTCTCTTAATTTTTTACTGATCATTTAATGTGTATAGATATTTTGTTAGTTATTTTTTATGAAGTTTTTAATTTAAACCTGCTTAGAGTACATGATGACTAGAAACGAATTGATCGAGAGTAGTGAATTGATGTAAAGAACCGCTATTTTCTTGACGCCCTTCTCGTGGCACTACTTCCGTGACGGTCGTCTCAGCATTTTACTATAGAGAAAAAGTAATACAACGCCAGTATATAAGCTTCGCTTCAAAATGATTGTGGTGAACCACTCTTATCATTTAGGGGTATGAAAAATAGATTACAACCTATTCTCAGACCTACCGCATACACCAATAACATTTTTTAAAAATCGGTCCGGTCGTTTCGGAGGAGTATGGCTACTAACTAATTGCAAGCGGTGTGCTCAAATATCTGCGTTGCTTAAATAGCGAAATATGACAATGCAATTTACATAGTTACAACTGTTGCGGGTCGCAAAAAAAAAACAACTACAAAAAGTACATGATGGCCATGTACAAATATATAGTTACAATATTGGCAAATTTAAAATCAATTATGGATAAATTTCTGATCAGAGGTCATACCCAAAAAGAGGAAAATTAACCTCATGCAACCCTTGACGAATTTTATGTAAGAGTTAACAATATCCACAATTCATATTTTTTAACAAACCGCGTATGTAACTGAAAAAAGTTAATATCTGATCATTGCATTCTAGGTTTTAGATCATTAAGAACTTTTTATAAAGAATAATTTTTTTTTATAAAACTAGAAATAAAAAAGTTTTCCATATGGGAAAATTGAAGATTTTTAGACTTAATTGAACCCTATGGGGGTTCAATTAAGTCTGAAAAAAAAAGTCTGCTTCCAAAATTCCTTTTTGGAAGCATAGCTTTCTTATCGCAGGCGACGGACGGAGCGGTAGATCGCACAGAGGTGTGAAAAAAATAAAACCGACTGTAAATAAATTAAGCTATTTCTTCACTTCCAACCTAATAAGCTGCATATCTTTTGTAAGGTAAACCATGTGCAAATTTTTTGTATCTATCGATGTTTGCTTATTTGACTAATTCGTAAATGAACTGATGATGTGTATGAATTAATACACGAAACGGATTCAATAAAATGATGAAGTAGCTGATATAATGAGGATATATAAGAAAAACTAATGAGGAGGCACTGAGGAGGAAGTAAGTACTCTACACAAAGATAGATAATTGCTAAAGACTGTTAACCACTGGAAAATGTTTCATCTGGGATATATGGTGAGGGGAAATCGGTATAAAATACTACAACTGATCCTTAAAGGCAAAATAGAAGGCCGTAGATGTGTAGAAAGAAATGATGTTTAGATGATTAAAAAACCTTCGTGAACGGATTCATATATCAAATGCAAGATAATAATTATTCCATGTGGCATATGATCGCCACAATGGTGATCGCCAACGGCGGATAATTCTGATATGGCACGTCAACAAGAAGAAGCTGACATCCATTCTTTTATTCTCCAACATTTGACCGAGAACCTTTTATCAGAGTGAACTACATTTATGTCTCCTTATTACACAATGATAATCGATGCGTTTCAACCCGGAAGACTCTTGTATGCCATAAAAACGAGTGAATCAGATGTTTTTAAGTTAGAAAATTTAATTTCGTTAAAATTTTAAATTGTAACTTATTACTTTAAATTCTTTATTTCCATTAATTTGTTTTTTTTTTCGTCCGTATTTTTAAGAACAATGTATTTTTATTATATTGTTATAAATTATTTTTACATAAAATTTTTTATAATTATCTTTAATTCTGATTTAAAATCTTTTAGAATTTATAAACTATTACATGCTATTACTGTGAAATATTGTAAAATTGGCAAGCATGCTTTTCCAGTACATTCACCTTCCATATCATATGTGTGAAGAACTCCCCACCTTCCACAATCGGTGGCTCCTCCTGTCAATGATTCATAAACACAGACAACCATCAACAGCTGATAATCAATTAAGAAATAAACAAAGCTTTAAAATAATAATAAACTGTTAAAAAACTTACTCTCGGATTTATTTTTGTTTGCAAGAATGACCCCATAGCCTAGTAATAGCTTTTGAACAATTTTCATATCACAATTTCTATTATAAACTCTTCAAAAACTAGATTTCACTTGTTTATATCACAATTACTGCACAGCTTCAAACATATAAAATAGGAATGACCCCGTTTGTTTATTCGCCAGTTACCTCTCAAATTGAGCTAAATAACAATCGACTACGTATTTGTAGTCACAATCTATTCATCAAGGTTGTTGGGTTTTTCATAAAATTATAATGCATTTATTTGGATAGGAGTTCAAAGAAAATATTAAATCTAGTAAGGTGGGATCTTTTTTAACTTCGCAATATTTTTGAGGAATAAGGGGTATTTTTCTTAAAATATTAGATTATCTTTAATAAAATTTAAAACATAATGTAAACAGTCAAAAAATTAAAGAACAAAAAGTATAAAAATATTCAAAACTAATTTAAAAATATTGTTTTGCGCCTCACGACCAAGAAAATAAAAATGTAAGTATTTTGTACTTTTATCTTCTTCTTCTAAATGTGCCTATCTTCTAGATATGTTGGCAACCACATTGACCCATCTTTTCTTAGCCCCTGGAGAATAGTTATGTTACGTGTGTGGTGTATATATGAGACCCTCAACATACGTCGGTAGCACCACATTTCAAATGCCTCTAATCGTTTTATGGCATCTTCTGTAAGGCTCCAACTTTCTACTCCATAGAGGAGGACTCTAAAGACGTCACATCTAAGAATTCTTATGCGTATATTTATACTTAAAATAAGTTGCAGATAATCTTCCTAAGGCTGTTGAAAGAGCCTGCCTTTTTCAATACAAGTTTTTATCTCGTAGCTGTGATCCCAAGTATCCTTAATATTACAGTCAAAATCGTATATTTTTCCACTGTTTCTAACGGTGTATCGCCTATTGTAATTTGGGAGTTTATATTGATGTTCTTATTAATGATCATTATTTTTGTCTTCTTGCAATTTAGTTTTAGGCCGTATTTGTTAAGGTAACTGACCCTATAATTGACACTGTCCGTATATTTGACAGGTTTTATCAATAAAGCTAAAAATTAAGAAAATGGATCCGCAATTCAGTAGATTTGTGGTAGTAACGCCATCTTTCATTTGTTCTGAAATCAATCACCCCGACTTTCTTACTCAGTTGGTAAAAAACGCGCCAAAACAACAGTTGTAATGTGCATGCACACGGTGCAATAGCGTCTCCTGTGTTTTGATGTGGTGAATAAATTAAGGTGAGTGAAAATCAAGTTACTTTTCAAATGTGTTCTACAATGTTGCTACTGTTGCAAGGAAGGTTTTGTTGCTTGATATAACATTTATAGAGTCTAAAAATCAATTTTTCATTAAAAATACTCTAAAATTTCCAATATGTCAGCTATTTTTTAGGGTGTCAAATTTTAGGACATCTTCTGGTAAAGTGCTATAAATTTGACATGTAGGTGTCAAATTTAGGGACACCCAACTATTAATATCATATGTTCGTTTTCTGTATCCATCTCACAGAAATTGCGTATAGTTATCCTTTTTTGGTATATTTCATTACCAATGTTTTAAAAACCTAAATCTGACACCCCAGTCAAATTTAAGATCAAGGGGTGTCAAAAATAGGTACACGAAAGTTGCTTTATGAAAAATTGAATTAATTTAGCATTATTTTGTTAATAAGTAAGGATAACTAAGATAACTCTTATTTTTAGATGCCTAACAAGGGAAATATTTATAGAAAATATTCTCAGGAGGACCTGAGTAGAGCTGTAGAAGCCTGTAAAAATGGAATGTCTTGTGCTTCAGCAGCTAAACAATGTGCCACGTATCACTGATGTACAAAGTGTCAGGAAAATTTCCTATGGGATGCAAAAGTGGAGTAAGCACTGTATTAACTGAAGGCGAAGAAAGTCTATTAAAGGATTGGATAATAAATGTTGCTAAAACCGGTTTTCCCGTAACAAAAGACCAACTATTAGACAGTGTTGCCTTGCTTGTGAAAAGGTTGAAGAGGCCTAATAATTTTACAAATGGTAGACCTAGTAGACATTGGTTTGAAGGATTTTTGCAGCGACATCCGGAATTAAGTCAACGAATGACCCAAAACCTAACAAGCTCTAGGTCTGCTGTCTCGGAAACAAATATCCGAAAGTGGTTTGAGGAAATCAATGAATATTTTGTTGCAAATAACATTGAAATCACCAATCCCAGACAAATATTTAACGCTGATGAAACAGCCTTTTTCTTGTCGCCAAAGGGCAAAAAAGTTCTTACTAAAAATGGATCAAAAATAGTATACAGCTATTCAAATGCAAATGACAAGGAATGTATCACTACACTAATAACAGGTAAAGTATCTTAAATAATAGGTAACACTTTTCTCTACTAAATTTTCATGTTTTTTAGGCAATGCTGCAGGTGAAGTAGCTCCGCCGATGATAATGCTTAGCTATGAACGGATCCCTAAGAATATAATATTAAAGTGCCCACAACCCGACTGGGCAATAGGACGCTCGGACTCTGGCTGGATGACAGCTGAGAGTTTCTTTGAATTCATTTCCAATAATTTTTACAACTGGTTGTTAAAAAATGACGTCCCATTTCCAGTTGTTCTATTTGTTGATGGGCATAAGTCCCACTTAACCTACAATTTAAGTGCCTTTTGTTCCGAAAAGAATATCATACTGATAAGTCTTCTGTCTAACGCCACTCACATTTTACAACCTATGGATGTGGGCGTTTTTCATCCATTAAAAAGTGGGTGGCAAAATGAAGTTCATGCTTGGAGACTAGAAAATAAAAAACAAACCCTTAAAAAAGAAGATTTTGCGCCAATGCTTAATAAAGTTTTGCAGAAAGTTCTTGGTTCTGGACAAGAGAAAATACTGAAAAATGCGTTTAGGAAATGTGGATTATATCCATTCGACGTTAATAGTGTCGATTTCTCAAAAGTGCTGAGAAATGAAATTGCATCAACTCTCTCAGATGTACAAGATACATGCAACTTAAAATCAAATAAAGTTGTTAAAGATGATTTAATAGGTGCTTTAAGGGTCATAGAATCTTTTCTAGACAAAAATCTACTTGAGAGTTTTCGAGCTAAGGTGAAATTGGCTAAATGGAACGGAAAAGTAGAAGATACAAACTTATTTTTTCTTTGGAAGAATCTGAATGAAAAGGTACAAGCACCCTGAAGGAGAGGTCTCGAAGGATATAATAATAGAGGTTGCACATGATGTTTTGTTGGAGGACATAAATTGGGAAGATGTAGATATTGAAACAGAGGAACAAGAAATTTTAGGTAACGGAGAAAATGAAGCAGTCATCAAGGAAAGTGGAGAGGCAAATGTAACAACATTAGATGAAGAAGATACTATTATTTTAGATCCTAGTAAGAAAGGTGAAGAACAAGCACCACACTATGAGACTATCGTTAGTATAGATAGAGTGATAGAGGGAGAAGATGTAGTTTTGGAAAACGGTAGCAAATATGTGGAGCAAACGGATAATGAGAATGTAACCAAAATAATAGAAATAGTAGGAAACAAAAGAGAAGAAGAAACGATTTTCGAGGCTGATGGGAAAATTAAATGTAGCGAGCAACTAAGTGATGAGACAACTAAAGTAAGAGAAATAAATTGGAAAGAAAAAGAAAAGACAAATATAACTTTGGATAATAGTGAGAAATGTAGCGAGCAAGCAAGCGATGAAATAACAGTTAAGGGAGTTGAAACAATAGAGAAAGAAATCGTCAAAAATAACGATAAAGAAGAGATAGACGAAGCAAAGGAAAATAAGAACATGATTTTAAAGAATAATAAGGATGCTCTATTGATACCCTCCCCTTTTAAATCTATTTTGTTTTGGCCAGATGGAAGTACAAACAAAAAATCAGGAAGAGTTGCCAAAGAAAAAGTTCCAAGTGTATGTTCCTCAGAACAGTGGAAAGAATATTATTTGAAAAAGGAAAACGAGAAGACTGAGAAAGAGAATGCAATTCTAGATAGAAAAAGAAAGCGAGAGGAGAAAAAACTTCAACTTCAAGAAGAAAAGGAGAAAAGATCAGTAAAGAAACTTTATAGACCTAGTGCAGTTGAATTTGTGAAGAAGAATATTTTTTTAAATGGAAAAAATACTGAAGATAATTCAGTCGGTGTCGAAAAGAAGGAAACTACTCCAAAATCTGAAATTAATGTGACCGACTACGTTATAGTTCGCTATGAGGGTGAAAAATTCCCGGGAAAGGTCAAGAAAATTTCAAATTACAATGGTTTTTTTGTTAGTGCTATGGTGGCAAGTGGACTGAATTATTGGAAGTGGCCATCAGAGCCAGACGAACTTTGGTATTCTGCAGAAGACATTGTAGAAAAAATAAATATTCCAACACCAATAAATAATAGAGGTATTTATTCCATACCAGAAATCGGAAAATATTGTAGTTTCGTGACATAAAAAGATGGCTTTTCTCTACTTAGGTACCTATACTTACCTAAAATATGTAGATACCTAAGTATGTAGGTATCATTTGTACGTTGTTATTGAGAATAAAAATTTTATTTTCAGTAAAAAAAGTGTATATACTTATCACCTGACACAATTATTATTATCAATTTTATATTCCCTAAGTAAGTAAGTACTGAGACTTCTGACAATTAATTTTGAAAATTGTAAATGTATGTCAAATATAGATACAACCCACTGTCAACTTTTGGGACACTGTCAAAATTGGGTACAATTTCATGTCAAATTTATGAACAAAATCAAAATTTTGCTGTCAAATTTGGGGTCACTATTATAACCTAGTTCTAAACGGTTTTATGTCTTAAGGTGTCAATTATAGGGTCAATTACCTTACATGTTTCTACAACGTTATCCCTCATCTTTTGGAGCCCCAGCGCACTATCTGCCAGCAACACTGTATCGGCTGCATATGTAATATTGTTTATAAATTGACGATTTACAGCAATCCCATCTTCTGATTTGTCCAAGGCCTCTCTAAAGATGTTTTCAGAGTATATGTTAAATAATGCCGGAGACAATATGCAACCCTGTCTAACTCCTTTTTCGACTGTGGAGATCTCGGACAGTTCATTTTCTAATCGCACTGTTGCTTTTTGTTGGAGATATAAGTTTGAGATCAGTCTTATATCCTTACCATCGAGTCCTGATGTTTTTAGGATATCGATTATTTTCTCATGTGGAACTTTATCAAATGTCTTCTCGAAATCAATTTTCGAGATTTCAATCAATCTCGAAATCAATCAAATTTCTTCTCGCTATCTAAATATCTTTCATTTTCTTCTACAATATCTTGCAAATCAACATCATCACTACTTTCTAATATACAATCAAAACTGTTCTTTTTCTTGTGTTTTAAAAAGCTTAGTGTAGGCCTACTTCGGTATGGCCTTTCTTTTCATATATATTTTTTTTCAGTTTCTTAAATTTTTTTCCCCTCTTGTTCTTTTTTTATTAGGTAATCTTTGCAGGTGATAATTTCACAGTTAGTGACCAGTCTTTTTCGTTTCTTCCCTGAATTCAGTGGTTTTTTTTCTTTTTTCATTATTTCTAACAACAAATGATTTACGTGTTTGTAAAGAAGGTCCAATTGGCGAGACAGGGCTTTATTTGGCTACTTGAACTTCGTTTGCAGAAGTAACTTTGTTCGTTCAACCATTGCAAAGGTAGAGACAGAGGTTTCTGGCTGTTCTGTTAGAATTAAAGCGTTCGAGACATCTGATTGTATTGTATCTGAAGAAGTATGGGATGCTTGTTGCCCTACATTTGAATAATTCTAGTCTTCTTGATTTCCAGTGGCTATAATAGGACTTGCATCTGGTTATCGTGCTGCTGAAGATGTAGGCCTACTGATTTCTGATTGTACTGTGGCTGAGGAAGGGATAGTTACTGAGTGTTGGACATTCAAAGAAGCAGTGGCTTAGAAATTTACTGTAGTGGGACTTGGAAGATTTTTTTTATACCTTAGCAAATTATGTTTTTGAATATTGATCTAGGAATTGCATCTCTGTTAGGACCTTGTTTATCGGCATCATAAATTCCTGTAGCTTTAAATCCGCTTGGTTATCATTTGCACAAATATTTCTTTAGGAATTTTTTTTGCGAAGATTTTCCCTCTGTACCTTACTGAGTGCCTTATCTCAACTATTTTTCAGACCTCTAAATAAGACTGACACTAATCTGTAATCTGTAATAACTGATCTAATGGTTGTAATAAATTTTTCATGTGTGGAGGTAACTTCATATTAGTAATTTCATTTTTTGTGCTAACTTAATTAAATCTGTGGACACATAAGTATCATGGCCATTATAAATTAATAAAACTGTTATCTCCTTTGTAATATTAGGTAAAAAAACATCTCTAAACCAATTAAAAAACAAAATAGTTTCTATCCAATCTCGAGACGTTGTATACACTGCAGTTTGGGATATTGTATTCTCATTAATCCAATTATCCATTACGTATTTACCTTTAAATACACAGAGGAGAGGTATCATTTGACCATCAGCAGAACAACACAACAAAACAGATGTGTTTACTCGGCCAGACGAACTGGTATTTCTTATGCTTTTTGTACCAATTACACCAACGACCTTTGTTTAACTAGGGTCATGGCAAAATGACGTCTTATTGCAATTAAATATCTGTTCTGGTTTCCCCTTAAGGTTTAGTTCTTCCACGGTTTTTGTTAATACTTCAAATTTAATTTAATTATAGATGTCCCAAGGGTTCATTTGATCGCATCTAATATGTTCAATACTCGTAGGTTTCTTTATTGACAGATGGTGCCTAGTTTTAAATGATCTAAACCAGTCAGGGTCTGGTCTTTGGTCTTTAAATCTACTCTTGATATTAGTCTGTCTTATATACAATTGTACTAAGTCTAATAATTCCTCTCTTGATAGGACAAACTCATTTTTGTCCATAATTTTTATGCAATCTGCAATTTCTTTTTCCCCAAGAGACCACAAATATGTCTGAACTCCTCCACCACCGTTACCTTCTTTTGAAATCAGTCCAGTCCCAAGCGTTCCTTTGACTCGATGCTTCAGTGTAGATCGTGGAATATTGTAAAATAATGATGCACCCCGTGTTGTCTTGATGTCATTTCTAATACCCTCAATTGCCCTATCAAGATCTGGTATATGAGGAGTCAACACCAGGAGTTTTTTTTTATGTACGTTCGTACCATTTTCTGAAACAAAAACAATCTGATATTAGGCTTTGAAAAAGTAAAGGATGAAAAAAATTTTTAGGTCCTGAGGTCCTGAGTGGTAACTGGACCAGGCCCTGGCCCAGTTACTCCTGATATAGGTCCCAGTTACCTCGAAAGAGCAATAGCTCTCGAGGTAACTGAACCACCTATTCTAACCTCAAAACTAATAAAATAAGCATGCAAAACTAATTTAAACATTGTTAATAGAATATTAATTAACGTTTTACACTAAAATACATGGTAAAAATACGTACCTTGATAATCAAAACAATAATGTAAATCACAAGCACGCCACGTTGATTTCATAAAAAATGTCTTCTTCTTAAGGTGCCTTCTCCATTACTGAAGGTTGGCTATAACTACAGCAAATTGCTCTCTATCTTGAGCTGTTCTTAGTATCGAATGTGTGTCCATGTCTGTCAAGTCTCTTACATTCTTTAACCAGGAGCATTTTCTTCTTTCTGGACCTCTTCTTCCTTCCACTTTCCCTTCCATTATAAGTCGTAGGAAGTTGTATTTTCCTCCTCTGTAAATATGTCGTAGATAACTCGTTTTTCTGTTTTTTACAATATTTAGGAGTTCTCTCTCAGTACCCATTCTTCTTAGCACCTCGTTGTTGGTCACGTGCTCTTTCCAAGAGATTTTCAGCATCCTTCGAAAAACCCACATCTCAAAGGCTTCTATACGCCTCATACTTGTAATTCCGAGAGTCTATGTTTCCACTCCGTATAACAATATGGAATAAATAAACGTTTTTACAAATTGGTATCGGATATCCAACGATAACGTAGAGTTTATTAGGAATTTTTTCATTCGTTGAAATGCGGACCTAGCATATTCTATACGAGCACGTATTTCGACCTCGTGGTCAAGATCGTTTGTTATCTACCAACCAAGATACTGGAATCTTTGTACTGGTTCTATATGTTTGTTATACCTATATACAAATATTAATGTCGACATTTGGTGCACGTGTAACAGCCGTTACTTTTGTTTTATTTGTGTTTATATTTAGTCCCAAGCTATCTCCCTCTCTGGTTAGGACATTCAAAAGTCGTTGTAAACCCTCAGCACTGTCCGCAATAATGATGGTGTGGTCTGCGTACCTTAAGTTGTTTACGTATTCTCCGTTGATTTTTATTCCTTCTTCAATATTTTCGAGGTCATTTTGAAAGATCTTTTCGGAATATATATTGAATAACAGTGGAGAAAGTACACAGCCCTGACGAACTCCTCTTTTTATTGGCAATTCTGCTGTCAGACGATTGTCTATTTTGATCCACGCCATTTGATCCCAATATATATTTTTAATAAGTGCTACAGTGTTATGGTCTATACCATGTTGTGTTAGAGTTTCTATGAGTTCTGTGTGTTTTACACGATCAAACGCTTTTTCGTAGTCGATAAAACATAGAAACACGTCTTTTCGCTGATCTCGGCATTTTTGTAGTAATATCTGGAGGCCAAATAATGCCTCCCTTGTACCAAGCCCCATACGAAATCCAAATTGATTGTCGCTAAGGTTTCTTTCGCATTCTCTGTATATTCGTTGATGTACAATTTTGAGTAAAATTTTCAGAAAATGGCTCATCAGGCTAATTAATCTGAACTGTGAGTATCTATTTGCTTTATTTTTCTTGGATATAGGTATAAATGTCGATCTAAGCCAGTCTTCTAGGAAGATTCCAGTGATATATATTTTGTTAAATAATAGTGTTAACATCTGAAGATTTTCTTCATTGATAAGCTTTATCATCTCTACGTATATTTCATCTGGACCTGAGGCTTTTCGTGGCTTTGCCGTATTGATTGTTTTTGTAACTTCCGATGTTAATATATCAAGTATTGTTTCTTGTACTATATTTATCTGTGGTTCTGTTCTCTCGTCATCAAACAGATCTTTGATGTATTTTTCCCAGATATCTTCTACATTTTCTGGACTCATCCATTCTTCTTTGGCTTTCCTGATTTTGTTTCTTTATATTTTTCTTCATTGCGATTTTTGTAAGATCTCCTTATATCCATCAGCTCTAGGACTTCTTTTGTCATCCATGTATTCTTTGTTTTTTTGATGTTGTCTTGTAGTTGTTCTCTTTGTATAGTTGTGATTGTTGTTTTGAAGGTGTGCCAAATACTTTCTATTGTTTCTTCTGCTTCCGCGGATGCTTAATTGAACTTTTCTTTGAGTGTATCATTGAGTTTTTTCTCTATTTCTGCCTGTACTATTGGATCTTTAAGTTTTTCGAGGCTAGGTTTTATCTTTTCTCAGCATTTGATTTTCTTTAGTTTAATTGAAATTTTACCAACAACAGGATTGTGGTCGGAACCTATGTCCGCCCCGGGATTTGTTTTAATTCCCCTGATTCCATTTCTATAACGTTTGTCAATTAATATATAATTAATCTGGTTTCTTATTATGCGGTTTTGATTATCGCCAGGTGCTTTCCATGTATATAATCTTCTTTTTGGTTGTTTAAACCAGGTGTTTGCGATCATCAAAGGAGACATCAAAGAAGTACCTTGAGTTGTGTTAGCAGGGTTCAGGTCGAGAAAACACCACAGTGTTGGCTTGTACAGTAGCAGATGGTACAATAATTCCACCTCTGATTATATTCAAAGGAGCAGCTTACCCTGGTACAGTGTACGCAACATTGCGAAATGGATGGATGGAAGAACCACAGTTCTTTTAGTGGCTGGAAACTTGTTTTATATCCCGTGTCCGCAAAAAAACGTTCTGAGCTGGAACTACCAGATGCAACCGCCTTAATTGTATATGATGGTCACAGCAGTCTACGCATAATAGAACTTGCTATGGAGGTTAATATTTAAATTATCAAATTTCCCAGCCATACAACAGAAAAAACTTGATCCCTTGATAAATACATGTTTGCTCCAGTGAAAAAACCGTGGGACCGAAAGTTGTTAGAGTCTGGTAAGGCCAATATTGAAGTTAGAACGGGGCGTTTGCAAAAAGGTGATTTTGCTGAACTCTTGGGCTTAGTTTGGGTAGAAGCTATGACAAAACCAAATATTGAAGCAGGTTTTATTACCACAGGAATTTGTCCAGTAAATCAAAAGCGTATTCCAGAAAGTTTGATCCAATAGCGCCAATAGCCGAAGAAAACGGAGAAGTAATGTCAGCTCTGTAATCCAATCTGCTCCAGAAATGCAAGAAGCTGGAAATTCAAATTCATCTATTGGTTTTTTTATCAGCGTCACAATTGGAAAAGACTGGTCCTTCTGAGTTACCATCATTACCAGCTACTATTAGTGATTCTTTTATTTCATGTTCATCCTCTACAATTTTTAAAATTTTTGCTGAAGCAATTCGTAAAAAAAGGTACTTCTCAAGTGAAATTCAAGTTGTAAAAAAAACATCAACCCGTTTAAAACAGATGCGGTACGGAGAGGTAGTAACGACGGAAGTGGTGGTTGCTAGGTTCAGAGAAGCTGAGAATAGGAAAATAAAATGACCCAAAACAGTTCAGAAATCAAAAACTAGCAAAACTAATACTGCAGAAAATAAGTTAAAGAAAACATCTAGAAGTTCTTTCGATGATAATTTCAGTGACACAATGTCTATTCATGATGAATCCGACGATTCTAAGTTTGTCAGTTCAGACACCGAACAGAGTTCAAATAAGGTTTCAAGAAAGTTGCATTTTTCACAAGAGAATATGATAGCCGAAGCCGAAAGTCTTGAGAGTTCAGACGAAACAGAGATAAACATGCCACTTGCCAAACTGCGGAAAAAAATATTAGTTAAAGTTGGAGACTTTATAATTGTGAACTTTATTTACAATCTTGACAATAAAAAACAAATCCAGAAAAATTTTGTTGCCGAAGTAGTTCACTTGGATATCAATATATCGGCAATTTTTTTTAGAAAATCCTGTAAGACTACTAATACACCTATAAATATCTGATCTCCATTATGAGAAGATAAGCAAGTGATTCATTTTTACTAAATATTAGCTATAATAAAACCGTCAAATATTACGTGTGGTCGATATTTTCTCCAATATTTCAGAGTACTGTTGTTGCTAGGTATTTTCATATGTTTATCACTAAAAGTCTTAAAATGTACTAAAGTTGACTAATTACTTAGGTTTTATTCACATTTATTCCTTAAATTTAACAATTTTCGCTTTTCTGTTATTTTTTGTACTTTCCATAAATAAATTGTTCTTATTGGAAATTTTCATTCATTACTCAAGAATATATTACGAATGTTTCCAGTTACCTCTGAGTTAGCTTATAAAAAATATCCCTAGTTTGACTTTA
This sequence comes from Diabrotica undecimpunctata, assembly GCF_040954645.1. Taxonomy (NCBI): domain Eukaryota; kingdom Metazoa; phylum Arthropoda; class Insecta; order Coleoptera; family Chrysomelidae; genus Diabrotica; species Diabrotica undecimpunctata. The sequence goes on from NC_092805.1 coordinate 106,694,097, forward strand.
AGAAAAATGTTTGTGTCTTTTTGTGTATATTCTAACAAACCAAGCTCAGAAGTAACAGCCATTTACAGGAGAACTGAAAATTTTCATTTACACTTTTTCTAGATAATTTTAAAGCAAAGTCTGCAAAAATCGTTTCCAGTTGCCCCGACTGACCCTATTACAGTTCACAAAATCAAATTGTGTACCCAAAAAATAAATGTGATAATATTATAGTCGGTTCGTTAAGCTTGGAAATATTTTGACAGTCAGAGTCATTGTCAGAAACATACAATACAAAAATTCCTACCACACCTTATATCATGCACCTTATTAATAACTGAAAAGACTTACAGCTGCAGACTTCCCTAATTGAAAAAAAAAACTTTATTAAAAACTTTCTATTTATAAAAACTAATCTATAACCGCTTTTTTTTAATTGATGCATTTTTGTTTTGTTAATAAACCGTATGTGAATATTTTTTACTTTTAAGTAATATTGACTACGAGACGTATGCTTGGTTCGAAGTAAAAATTTAATCAATGTTGCAAGAAATTAATTGCTAAATTAACTGCACAGTTGAAACTGGGTTCAGTGAACAGAGTATATCATATTTATAACGTATGTATAAATGAAAATACCTCTGAACTGGCTGTCACACCATATAAACTCGACAGAGACCCTCTCGACAAATTTTCGAATGATACGGTCGTTAAGAGGAAAATGTCATGCGAGCATTTGTTTAAATTTAGTTTTAGATTACGTCATTTTAAAAATCAAAAAGTTGTCATTGAATCAAATTAAAATTTTCGAAAATGGTCAAGGGTAAGAAGGAAGGGAAAAGTGGTAAAGGTGGTTCTGCAGCACCCACAACTACTGATGTGAGTAATTATTTACTTTGGTATATTCATGCAAAAGTTTGGGAATTCCATTCTCATTACTAAAATTTCAATCATCCATTACATTGTATATTGCGTTTCAGTTTATGAAACTTTTTCTCGTCGTTTTTTTTTTCTTTTTTATTCTGGTGCAAACTTGCTTATAATTATTCCATACGTTCACCCAATTTTTATAGTAATAATCGGTGATCATATGTAGAATAAATAGTTTAATTATAACAGTATTTTCATCAATTTATCTCTACTAATCGTCATATTTTTATTCATCATGTGCTTAATGTATTTAGATGATTTTAGGCGTACACACAATTTTAGGTCTTACAATTTTTTTTAAACTCGTATTGTCACATGATTATTTATCTGTCATTATTTGTATGCTACCTAACGGTAGTAGAATCTGATATATATTATAACTGCTTAAATATTGGTATCTCTAACATCTAATCTCATTTTAATTATAGATTTCTTATTTTTTATTCTTTCTCACACTACGTTTATTACTTTCCCATCGAACATTAGTTTACTCCAATATTTTCAGGCTATAGGTATCTACCAATAACAATTTTATGCGTTTTTGTGTTTTTCTTCTTTACTATAGACAAACATTTAATAGCCTCTTCTAAACTAATTTTCATTTTGTTTATCTATTATAATATTAAGTATCTAGTATGAGTTCTACCAACCTTCAAATATGTTAAAGGATTTCCATTTTTAACCCCTTCGTTAATTTCAAACATTGCCGTTGCTTTGAGCTCTCCCCGATCTTCATTTTTTTTCTAAGTGTTAGTTTTTTATTTTTTTATTATCTTTTATGAGCATTCGTATTATTTTGTTCTTTACTACGTAGTTATTCATGAAACATAGGAAGCGTTCTCACCGCGATTCAAGCGATGCCTACTAATAGATCTGCTACTCCAGTACAATAATGATTGGTATTTTGCTAGACTTTTTAATATCCCCTTAATTTTTTTCCTTCTTTTGGTAAACCCTGCTTACATATTTCTTAACGTCCATTTATTTTTACCCTTTCATGCATTGTGTTGTCCCGCCATTTTGAAATTTATACGTTTTCTCGTTATATTTTTGTTTGGTTTGTTTAGGATGATTCAGATGAATTACATATCTTCTTTGTACTTGTTTTTGTTTTATAGCCCAAAGATCTACATTGTTTTTAGGTAAAAATCTACAAAACGTTACATTTTCTCAGACTTAAAAACAAAAAGTAAAATTTGTACTATTTGCCCATTTAACCAGTAAAACAATTTTGTTGAATGTTTTTTAGTTTTTTGTTTATAAATAATCAAAAAATATATTACACTGTGGCCCATTCTACATCCAGTGGGGATACAATCAGCCAGACCAAGGCATATTGGGCCGCAATGTTTTATTGCACGTACAAATGCCTATGATACAAGGTAAACTGTTTATTTAGACTAGTCATCCACTTGCGATTTTTAGTCTTGGCGACAAAAAATCGCTGTCGTAGAAAATCTAGAGAGTATCTCCACTGCGATTTATAAATCTTCTTCACTGGCTTTACAACTTATGGTGAGTGTTCGCCGCATCCACTATCGCCCTCCATCCTCTACGATCTTGCGCTTCTATTTCCCATTGTTGTACCCCAATTCTAGATAAATCGGCTTTTAACATTATCCTTCCATCTTTTTCTCGGTCGGCCTACTGATCTTCTACCATCTGGTCCTTCAAAAAACACTGTCTTTAACACTCTGTCATCCTCTGATCGTACCACGTGAACTGCCCATCTTATTCGGTTTGCCTTGATATGTCTAACTATGTTTTCAGTTCCATACAGAGCCACCAATTCAGCATTGCGGCGTCTTCTCCAATCCCCTGTGAATTCATCTCTTTGAGGGTCAAATATTATTCTGAGAACCTTTCTTTCAAATAATAGAAGCTTATTGATTTCCCGCTGGTTGAGAGTCCATGTTTCACTGTCATATGTAATAATTGGGCAAATAATCGACTTGTACAGTGTTGATTTAGATTTTTTCTTTAGCAGATTCGATCTTAATAATGTTGAAAGGGAGTATAATGCTCTATTTCCCGCAGCTATCCTTGAGGAGACCTCTTTTTCTATGTGGTTGTCCGCTGTGATTATCGCCCCCAGGTATTTAAACTCCTTTATTACTTCGAAGTTGTGATCATTAATACTGATGTTCTGCCTAACTCTTGGTCTTTGATTTTAGGTTACTACCATGCATTTCGTCTTTTCTTCATTTACTCGGAGATCCAGACTACCTGTTTCCTCGTCGAGCTGTGAAAACACCTCTCTCACGTCTCTTGTAGAATGCGTGACTGCATCTATATCATCAACAAAGGCCAGCAACAGTTTTGATCCTTGATCAGCAAATCCTCCTGTCAGCTCAGATGATATTTTACTTTTTGCTTATTCTAAAGCAAAATTCAACAGCAACGGTGACAAGGGGTCCCCCTGTCTAAGTCCTGAATTTATCCAAATGACATCGATGTTCTGCTTCCTATCCTTACTTGCGCATATGAGTCTGTCATTTATAAATTGCTTAAGTTTAAATCAGGTTTTCAATGGATGACATCGAAACTACTTGTGTGATCGCTATTTTGTCAAAAGCAATAGTACTTAACATCAGAATCAATAGTACTCAAAATTCCCCCTACATTTCCAGCTAATTCCTCGTTGTCTTATATTAAAAAAAAAAAATGAAAATTAAATATTCTTGAAGACACACCAGGCTTAGCTGTCTTCAAAATCGCGACTAAACAATCGTAAGTGGATGCATATCTATGCTTGTCCATCATATTATTCATTGTGGTAGGCTACTATCGCGCCGCGGTAAAAATAAGACAGGTTGCGTTTTCTTAATAGCTGTGATTATTTAGTCGCAAATGGATTGACTTTAATTTGAAACAATGAACACATCTTTGCCTCTACACAATTGAGCGACTACAAATCGAAAGTGGAGGGCTCGCCTTTAGGAAACATTAAAAAACATGGTTTTAAACAGACAAAATATAAAAAAAAATAAGAAGAATACCATAACTAAAAAACATTAATAGCTAATAAAGATGTTTACTTAACAGTAATTACTTTTATTAGAATTTCCCCTGAGTCTCAAATAAGTGACATAATATTCAGAATCGACTATTTTCTCCACTACATTTCCAACATAAAAAACCGCTGCTGTTTTCAGTGGAAATTTAGCTAATATGAAACTGTCTTGTATAAATTCTTCGCCGGATTTAAAAGACTCAAAACTTTTATTGTTATCCGAATCTAGCCTTCGACTCACTGCTGGAGCTATCATCAAAGACCTTTTTTTAATTTTCTGAATTTCGGCTTACCTTGATGGTTCAATATTGGTTAAACTTTTTTGGCTTCTTACTGCCTTCTTTTTCTGATTGAACTTTTTCTTTTAACTTTTTCTCATTTTCTATTTCTTCTAATCTCTGTTTTTCGGGAGTTTCTGTGTAAATTCTAGATTTTTCTTGATTTGCTTTAACTTTTCTTTCTAATCCTCTACAGAGTAATCAAGAACTGCGTCGACACCTTTTGAAGTACCTAGATGGCTGATTATTTATGTTAAACTCTGCATCTTGATTTAAGTTATGTTGACATTTTAGTTCATCATTATAGACCATAGTTGCATCACTGAAAGTTTAGGGTTTTTCAAATGAGCTGATAATATTTCTAAGCGAAAATGCATCTAAAAATGGTTGTTTTGTAATTTTTGGGATATTTTTAACACAAGCAGTTTTTCCTAGATTATTTATCATCCACTCATCAAAGGCAACTGAGCATTTACTCTTAAAAGTCCCTTAAACTCCAACATCAAGTAATTGGAGTTTATGAGATGTATGCAGAGGAAACGAAAGCACAACTATTCCATAATCTCGTGCATAAAGTATCGGATCCAGGCTAGTGTGTGATTCGTGGTTGTCCAGAAGCAACAATATTTTATTTTCTGTGCTGCATTTTGTGTGCTGGACAACATGCTCCAGGGTTTTAATCTTTATTTATCCACCCAGTCTTATTTCCCCATATGCAGCACTTAAACACGATGCCTCAGATAGATAATCTTTGATATTTCTTACTCTAGGAAATATGTAATGGCGCTTGGAATCCCGCCAACTGTTACTAGTTCGCCTGTTTCGACCGACGACACTAGACTTATTTGCTTCTCACCCTTTGGTGATATGATCTTTGGAGGGGGAGGACTGTTGTTACACCTGTTTTATTCAAGTTAAAGATTCTATCAGGGCTAAAATTATATTTTTGTAACACTGAGTGTCTTTTCATAAAGCCAAGTAGCTAGTCCCTTCCTGCCTTTTTGTTTATATTCCAGCTCCCTGGATATTTGCAGTTTGGTAAAACCTTCACATAGGCAAACACCATTGATCTTATTTGTTCGTAGGTTAAGCCAAAATTCATATTAGAACACTGCTTTATGTAACTCACCAACATGTCTTCTTGTAAGGAAGAAAATACACTTCTTGGGGCGTACTTTCCCAAAATAATAATATATATTTATTTATATTAATAAAAAAGTAAAATTATTATAACAAGCCTACCTAAAAAAAATTAAACACAAGAACACACTAATCTGCTATATTTTCGCTCTCGTCATCATCACAGTTTTGTAAAAACTCTTTAGCTGTCATTGTTCTTAATATTTTTTTATACGCGATTGCAAAGTTTTGTTTTTTTAAATTGAAAGGTCCGGCTGCTTCTCTTTTGAATATACTATTACCGGAAATATATTTGTAGAGCATCTTTCATGAGCTGCTCACTTATATTTGCTCGATTTGTCCCATTTTTGTAAGTTCTAAATATCTGCAATACAAAAAGTATTAAGACAATAACTAAAAATATTACTTCATTATACTGCGAGGCACAATCCGCCGAATGCCGAATATACCCCATACAGACGGCCGACTTGCAATTATGAAAAATTTATTATAAGCTCCTCGTCTAAGAGGTTGCATTTTCTAAAACTAGAGATTTTAAACCTAATATGTATAAATTTTTACAAAAATATGCGGACACCAACTACTTCAGTACAAAAAAACATTTTTTTTTTAAACTTACTTTTAGCTCGAAAAAACATACAAAAAATCAAAACAAGTTTATGGACACTGTTTACTCCAGCAAAACTAAAGTATAGTTTCCACCAGAGGAACATGAAGGAACTTTTGTGTTTCTGTTGCTTGTTGCTTAAAAATGTTTCGCAAAGTTCCTCAAAGTTCCTAAGTGTTTCTTCTTGTTTCGACAACAAATGTTGCATGTTTGCGATTGTTGGTGGTTTCCAGTTTTAGCGGTAAACTTCAAAAGAAATACGGCAACAACAGGCAACATAAACATATTGTTGTCTGAGTGGAAACAGATACAGCAACTTGTAGTGACTTGTTTTTGTCTAGTGCAGCTCGACGGCGAACGTGGAATAATTTATAGTCGGTCGGACGTGTGAAAAAATAGAAAAATGCCGTTCATGTGGACAAATGAGTTAGTACTCGAATTAATCGAAAACTATAAGCTTTGTGAGTGTTTATGGAATACAAAGCACGCCCAGTATAAATGTAGAAATGCGAAACACGATGCTTGGACAACATTGGCAGAAAAAACAGGCTCAAATATAGAAGAAGTGAAAAGAAAAATGAAAAATGTTATTGCACAATTCTATAGAGAAAGAAAAAAATATCGTACGTTAAAAAAGTCGGGAGCCGGCGCCGTATTTATTTCAAAATGGTTTGCTTATGAAGTCTTGTTGTTTCTTGCGGGCAGGAACAAAGTTAGAAAATGTACTGAAAAAGGAATAACTACAAGTGAGGTACGTATTTTTTTTGTTTTATTTGTAATTTTTATACAAAGTTAAAAATTATTTTGCCATGGAACCATTCCTTCGGGTGACATAAAATATTGAGCAAATTCATCTCGGCTTGTTTAGCTTCCAACGTTGAATTACGTGCTTGTTTTTGCAGTGATGCAAACATATTGTTCTTTATTTCGTTTCTCCAAGAACCTGGGATCCTTTCGCCCGTATCTTTGTCTTCTGAATCAAAGGTACCAGGAGGTGAGTATGACTTTCGGGAATGTAAACTGCTTCTCAGAAAATTATGGAGTTATACACATGCAGCAACAACTAATTCCACTCTGTCGGGTTCAAGTAGCATGGGTTTTCTTAATACCCTGAACCTAGCAGACATGATTCCAAAAACGTTCTCAGAAATACGCCTAGCGCGTGACAAGCGGTAATTAAAAATTCGTTTTGAGGAACCTTTCTCTTGAGTGCCAGGGTAAGGTTTCAATAAGTTTGGTGATAGGGGAAAAGCGTCATCTCCTAGAAAAACAAACGGAACAGCTTTTGTTCTTCCTGGCAATGGTTCTAATTCAGGCAAATTGAGCGTGTTTTGATATAACATTTTTTTGAAATGAGTACTGTCAAACACTCCACCGTCGGATATACGACCTTGGCTGCCCACATTAAGATACATCACCTCATAATTTGCGTTGGCCACAATAAATAACACCACACTGAAGAAGGACTTATAATTATAAAATTCACTGCCACTATGTTTTGGTGCTTGTATCATAATGTGTTTGCCATCCATAACCCCGGCACATTTAGGAAAATTCCAAAGATTAGCGAATTGATGTCCCGTAATAAGCCACTCCTCTCTACTCTGAGGCATCTGAAAAATTAAAAACCGGTAAATTTGTTTAATCAAAACTTCTCTCGCTTTAAATATAATTTGTATTTCATATTAAAAGAGTAAGAAGTAAAAATATATTTTTAATTTTCAGGGTGAAGATGATGGGTCAGACAGCAGTGCAACGGACAGCGGGGAAGTTGAATCGCAAGATTCCAATATAGCAGACGAGGCAGATGCAGTAACTGATTCTTCTTTTATTGTTGGAGAGGCGAACAATGACGTCGACACTCTGAACAAAACTGTTGCTGCTATTACTGAAACACCTACAAAGCCTAATGAAAACAGAACCAGATCTCCAACGCCTTCCACAAGCAGCACTACAAAAAGTAAACAGGGACCTAGGCTCTTTAAAAGTCCAAAAACAATGAAGAAAAGACAAGCTGATGTGAAAACTGACGAACGACAGGAAGAGGCATATGTATTGCTGAAGCAGCTACAAAATAAAAAGCCACGTAATCGGTTCCAAATTTTCGGCGAACTAGTTGCTTGTAAAATCGAAAATCTTCAAAATGAAAACGCTAAAAACACGGTAGAGCATTTGATCTCTAATATTTTGTATGACGCATCTATGGGTAAATACGATCAGCCATTTCCATGTTATCAAAGTTGGCATACACCTTCGGCCAATAACAACACAGCAAGATATTATTCAGATAACCAGAACTATTACTCATCCAGTACCAATGATTCTGTAACATCACCAGCCTCAACAACACACACACCTATGCCATCCCCAAATAGCTCTTGTTATGAAACTAACTATCTTCCCCAAACAGAGACAAACAATTCGACACTCTCAAAAAAAAAGCAGCCTTGTAGAAATCTTCAAGAATCATCTATATCTGATGCGATACGTCTGGCCATGTCAGATGCAGGACTTGATGTAAATTACTGATAAAATATTATTTGTTAAAAAGAATATCTCTTAAGAATATCTGATACCGAAATTTTGAACAAGTACATCAAGGAATGGTAAGAATCGCCTGTTGCAAGGAATCGCAGTGTGAGCAGTAGTCGTTCCATTGGTGAAATGGCTTGTCTATAATTTGTATCTTCTTTCTGTATTTTGGGGGCAATTTGACATAATAACCATTCAAAATCGGTGCTGGACATTCGTAAAAAATTTTTGACACTACCATTATTTTTATTATTTCCTATGTATAGATCGTCTTTTTTTAATACATTGAGTAGATGCATGCCACCATATTCACTTCTATCACAGAGACTTGGTTTCACCCAACATTTGTGCTTTCTTTTTTTCTTTTTTACCGACAACACTATATAGGCCGCCGCTGCTGCAGCTATTTCATCATCGATCCATGTTTACCAACCGCGGTGGAAACACTAAGTTGCTCTCTCTCAGTTATCAGAAACGACCGGAAACAAAAAGTTCTGTCAGTGGAAATAAAAAGTTTACATTTGTTGCTAATAAGTTCCTAAATTTACAAACAAGAAGAAACACAGGCAACAAAAATGTTGCTACATGTTGCTATTTGTTCCTCCGGTGGAAGCAATTTTTAACAACTACTGTGCGGATACACTGTTGACACATTTCTAGAGAATTATGTTTATGAACGTTTAGACTTTTTATATGTCTTTTATTTATCTTTTTGATACCCGTATCTTATTTGCTTTTCTTTTTCTTGCTAAATTAAATGTAAAAAAGAAAAAATTTGATCAATACTTGTGATAATTGTAAACGGATAACTTTAAATAAACAAATAAAATAGCACGTTACGAATTTTGTTCCAATATCCAAGAGAATCATTATCATCCAATTGAATTTAATTCCAGCAAAACCAACATAATACAAATATACGCACCCATAGCAGACAAATCAGGCGAAGTAATAAAGGCTTTTTATTTCGATTAAATTAAAAATAAATTATCTCACACCGTAACACCACTGTAACGTGGTTAACAATAAAATGAGCGGTTCTAAGTTATATAAACTATTTATTTAAAGCTATATATAATAACGGATTTATTACGGCTGTCGCCGCTTCTCCGCCCCCAATTTCCATCTTTTTCTGTCATATGCAGTTGCCTCTTCTAAGTCTCTTGCCGCCATTGCTTCATCAATATCGTTGCGCCAACTTCTCCGTGGTCGTCCTCTCTTTCTTCTTTCAGGAGGGATCCATTCCAGTACTCTCCTAGGCCATCTGTACTCTGGCATTCTTTTAACATGTCCGAACCAGATTAATTGTTTTCTTTATTTAAAGTTAACAATACGATATTCTCTTATCAACTAACTCACTCATAAGAGCGAAGCAATTACATAACGAATACATTATTCTAGAATAATCTACAGTATTCCACCTCTATTCTTGCTTGTATAAAAGCCTCGCTCTGTAGACGGTAAGCCGGTCGATATGTCTTAAAGGACACCGTTCTAAGAGATGCAACCGTTATATGGGGTACGTCAAAATTTTTACGTGCTTTTACGTTACAATATATTCAGAACACATTATGAACCTACCGCTAACTAATATAGACGAGGGAATACTTATAAATGGAGAACGATTGAACAGCATAAGATACGCTGATGACACTGTCATTTTTGTAGACAGACAGAGAAGGTCTACAGACGCTTGTCTCCAGAGTAGCAGAAGTAAATAGCAGATTTGGGTTTGATTTTAACATCAAAAAATAAAATACATGGTATAAGCAAATATAGGAGAACATCGGGACAATTATTAGTTAACCAACAACCTATATCTCAATCACCAACTTTTGCTATTTGTTTTCAAATTTCAATAAATAGTGGGCACATTCGATGAAAATTAAGATAAGGATCGAGAAGGCAAGATTACCTTTCATCAAATTAAAGAAAAAAATTATCAAACTCTGGGTTTAAAATTGGAAATAAAAGTTGGTTTACTGAAATGCTAAGTTTTCTCGTTTTTCTATTTGGAGTGTAGTCTTGGACATTAAATGAAGCATCACGAATAAAAATTAAGATAAGGATCGAGAAGCCAAGATTATCTTTCATCAAATTAAAGAAAATAATTGTAACACTCTGGGTTTAAAATTGGAAATAAAGTTCGTTTACTAAAATGCTAAGTTTTCTCGTTGTTCTATTTTGAGTGTAGTCTTGGACATTGATTGAAGCATCACTTAAAAGATTCGAAGCGTTTGAAATGTCGTGTTATAAACACATGTTGAAGATTTTCTTGACAGACAAAGTTACCAACGACGAAGTTCTACACATAACTGGTAAAGAGCGCGAACTATTCGCAACCATAAAACGTCGCAAATTGGAATATTTGGTTCATATAATGCGCAATGAACAACGATACGACCCAGTTCGAACCATACTTCAAGGTAAGGTGCATGGAAGAAGAGGTCCAGCAAGAAAAAAATCATAGCTTCATAACCCTCACTTGACCACTACCGAACTTTTTAGGGCAGCAGTCAACTAAGTCAAAATAGCTATGTTAGTCTCCAAAATCCGTAATGAATGGGCACCATAAGAAGGAGATATCAATGTTATTTTTATGTCAGATATTGATATATCTATTATACCAATGTGTAATGGTGTAACCTTCTTTTGATGTTTCTAGAAAGGTCACCAATAGATATACTACGGACGGCAGCTAGATGGTTAGAGTCGTGGGTTGGAAACTAGCTTTTTGGAATTGGTAATTGGTTCAATAGAACAAATTACCAGAGATAAGATAAGATAAGATAGGTAGAGAAATAGATAGGTAAGATAAATACGGTAAAATCTTGAAGAAAGTTAAGAAAAAATAACCTATGTTCTGAAAACCAAAATATTAAAGATATGAAAGTTACTATTATTGATTAAATGTTGTCACACTTACCTGATCTTTCTTTTTGGCCAGACTATAGATATCAAATGGTTCTAATTTAATATTTATTTAGGGAACTTGTTGGTAGTAGAATAAAGAAAATACGTTATTAAAAACAAAACCATTTTATTCCAACAGGCAGTTGAAATATATATAGGTACCTACATAAAAACCAATAAACACTGTAGTTCAACAACTGGTTGAATACATAAAAATAAACAATAAACGGATAAATAATCCTTCAACATACAATTTGCAAAGCAAAATAGATGATCTGTAAAGAGAGATATGCTGTTAACTAAAAATTCAGTGAAATAAAAAATAAAAAAATCTAATCTTTACTGGATCGGGACGTAACTCTAGTTAAGGGAAACTTTAAACAAAACAATTTAAAAATCGGTAAGATAGTTTCGAAACAATAGTTTTTTATAGTTATAGTTATAAACAAAAAACGATAGTTTTTTTTTCTATCAGATGTCGCTATTGCGTCCATAACGAAGCCATGTTATTGTTGCTTCCTTATAAGACAGAGAAGATTATTTTTCACGTTAAGAACGGCTATGAATAACTATTCTGATGAGACTTATTAAGTCGAAATACGTATCAATAGATACATAGACGCTTTGAACGTGAAATCAAATCTTTTCTGTCTTTTTCATTTTAAAACAATTTAATTTAACTCTGACAATTTTCAATAACTACAAAAGTAAGAAGCTGTTTGTAGCAAAACCAGAAAACAAACCGGTACTGTAGTTTATTTATCGAATAAAACTGGTCTTCTTCTTCTTGAGCCTTAAGTAATCCAACTTTGGACATAGGCCTCCCCCAAATCAATCCAGTGTCTTCTATTTTGCCCCACTTGCTTCCAGTTGTGTCCTCCGATCTTCTTGATATCATCAGTCCATCTCATTTGTGGTCTTCCTCTGCTTCTCTTTCCTAACCATGGCTTCCACTGTTGTATTTCGTGGTTCCATCTCTTATCCTTCAGTCGGGCATTGTGTCCTGTGAAGCTCCATTTTAATTTGGCAGCATGTTCTCCTGCGTCTTTTACTTTCGTTTTGCTTCTAATCCATTTGTTTGTTTTTTTGTCTATAAGTCTCACCCCGAGCATTGATCTTTCCATCGCTCTTTGTGCTTTAACTGATGAAATAAAACTGGTACTGTGTGTAATAAATTAAATTTCGACACTGTGGTTATCAAAATACAATGACTATAAATAGTAGAGTACAATAGAGTCCGTGTAATCTTCTTTGATTACTCTGGTTCTTAATATTAATTCAACATATGGTAAAAGATATGATCTTAAATTTGTGAAAGATCGCAGCAACTCTTAAAGTTTTTTCAGGTAACATTCACAATTATATAACTAAGTCGACTTTACACTACATGATTTATCATGTGGTTTGTCATATGATTTGGTCATAGAGTGAAATTTACATGTTTACACTGTGTCATTTGTCATATGATTTTGTCATAAGCATTGTCATGCGGCTTGTCATAGCTCGTCATAGGAGGATAGGACGCTACCTATTCCGCATGATAAAATCTTATGATTTTCAATAATAAGTCACAGCTTATCATTCACTGTAAACATGATTTTTTAAAACATCATAGAAACTAGGAATCATAACCAATCTCATATGATATCATATGATAAATCATGTAGTGTAAAGTCGACTTTACAGTTGTTGGTAGTTTGCATCTTAAAAACTTACTAACTCTACACTTTTATAACAAATTTCGGGAGATTTATTGTATGATTTAAGAATAAATCTGTATTTAGCTTGAAGAAATATATGATATTATACGACGATCAAATATTTCTAAATATAAATACACTAAAAGGATTGCACAACACCTCGAGAAGAGCTGTTCTCACCCAGAGAACCACGCCGAAAGTGCTTTCCCTTCCTTCAGGAGATTCATAGCTCACAGATAAATTACACTTGTGGGAGTGTGCTGTGTTCATAGCTCTCCTAAGAAATACCAGTGACATATGCCAAACTGTCTAATTCCTAAAATTAGTAGCTACCGATTAAGCAACTTTCTTCTCATTAAGATCTCGTATTTAGCGAAAGGGTTTTTGAAAAGAACGTATAGTGTGACTAATTTAGGGTCAGTAAGTTAGAAAATGTAATGTGTCTAAAAGGTTCTATAGAATTTCAATTCCTCAAGATGCAACTGCGTCACACCCTCTCGACTTAGTTTAAAAATTGAAAACGAATGGATTTCATCATCATCATCACTGGCTCGACAACCCTTTTTGGGTCTTGGCCTGTTCCAGGATTATTCTCCATTCTGATCTGTTTCGTGCTTTTTTTCTACAGTTTTTTATTTTTAAGATTGTTATATCATTTTCTATATTTGTTCTAAGTATGGAGTTAGTTGTATATTTATATAAAAATAATAAAAAAAAAAGAATTAAAATTAAAAAAATGTTACACTATGTATCCCTGTTAAAATCACCATTTATAACCATTGAACCTTAGTACTATGTTCTTATTGTAGTACTAATTTACTTTTACTTTTCCACTGATAGATAATCTGATATATGGTTTTACCGTTGTATAATTTCTAATTATTTTTGTGAATTTCTAATGGATTTTTAATAATTTTACGTGTTTGCCTTTAACCCGTCCAATTTTTTTTTAATTATCAAAATATTTTTCTTCTTTTTGTAATTTTATAAAATCAATGAAGAATGTTAATTGTGTGGGTTTTTTTATTGAGTAGATTTTAAATTGTTCTTTTATACTTTTCGACCGTAATTTTTCTGCCACTTTATATTTAAGGTCTGTTTTATACTAAAGTACAATTCCTTTTTTTTCAGAAAAAAGTAGTTTCAGGAACAAAAGATGACAAAACAGCTCCAAAAGACAGCAGCAACACTCAAAAAGGTGGCGGAAAAAAAGGTTAAAAACTTTGTATTTTTAATTTTGATACTGATATTTTTATTTAAAAAAAATTATTTTAGGTGGGAAAAAGTGATTGATAAATTACAAGATGTTAAACCTCACAAAGAAACTTCATATTTGGAACAAAAAATTGTATTCATTCAAATAAAGTCATAAATTCATAAACTAAAAACTAGTTTTATTGACAATAATGTATTTTGTAGGGATTATATAATATATATATATATATATATATATATATATATATATATATATATATATATATATATATATATATATATTATGATCTGCCTTTTCTTACTTTTTATTTAAGTCTTTATTTATTTAATTACTTTAATTAATTATCTAAGTGTCGCAAATCATATAAAAAAAAACAATCTCAGGGTGCCATTTTATAAAAATATTAAATCAGCTTAGGTTATACTTATATTTTCTCGTGGCTTCAAGTATCTCTTAATTGTTCCTTCTCGGGATAAAATAAGTTCTTCTGATAGTATAGAGTCTTTTATTTGAAACATACAAAAAAAATTATGTCATAAAAATTATTGTCTGACCTTTTAACTCACACACGACGATGTCTTGTTTCGACCAGAACAGCTCCCCCTTGTTGATTATGTTAGGCTACCAATCAAAGCCTTCTCCGTTCTAAATGTCCACCTTTCAGCATACCAGCAAACTCTTTCTCCAAAAACACGAGCAGGCCTCTTTTACCAGTACTCGTTCAACAAACTCCAAAATTCTCTCCTCTCTTTCATATACTAACAATCTTTCACTTGGACTTTATAGAGTCCAGGAGGTATTCGACTTCTCAGCTTGGATCTATCTCTCGTTCCACCTTTCAGCCAATCACTTCTAATTATTAAACTACTGGCACTTGCTTCTAAATTGACTACACAAAACTTCAACTGCTTCTCTCCGATGACCATCACATAATAATCTTTTTTACTCCAAACTTTCAAAACATTCACTCTCTTTTCCCATTCCAAACTCGATAACCAATCAGAAAATTTCTATATTGCGCCTCTTAATTGATATCAGAAAAACCCAAGTATCGCTTGTAAACAAATTTCTTTAAAAATGATAACGGTTTTTTGTGACTTACTTTCTAAATATAAATAACTAGGTACCTGGCGGCTTTTGGCCTTTCCAGCGAAACAAAAAACAAAGGCTTTTAAAATATATCTACAAATATCAGGAAACAATTGTCTATCCACTTAAAAGTATTTATTAATGTTTTCAGTCCTTCAGGGTAAAACTCATTATGGATAAACCCACTGCTTAAAACTACTTATAAGAAATATTTACAAATCGATGTACAGGGCGTTGGAAATTTATGTAAAAAAAATGAAATGTCTGTAAAAAAAACTCAGTGCCTGGACTAAGTACCTGGCACCAACGCACAACAGAAATGCCACAAAAGTTTTTTATCGAAACACTCTGCGGTATGTACTAAGTGCACGTTCAGTGACCTGCAACATATATAAAGGTTTTTGAACTCCTAAGTGGAGCATAGAGCTTCAGTGAAAACGCGCCATCGGGTTCTATTTTGCGCTAAGGCCTTCACCTCATTCCAAGACTTTCCTTGGCCTCTTATCTCGTCCATGATGGATCTTCTCCAAGTTTGTACTGGGCGACCTCTTTTTCTTTTCCCTTGGGGATTCCACTCTAGGGCAGTCTTTGCGATACTGCAACTATTTTTTCGGAGTGTGTGACCGATCCAACCCCACTTTCTGGACTTAATTTCATTTTGTACCCTCTTTTGTTCGGTCAGGTGTAGCAGATCGTCGTTTCTGATGGTGTTAGGCCAGAATATACGAACAATTCTTCGTAGACATTTGTTAACAAAGACCTGCAGTTTGTCTGTGAGGGTGTTTGTCACTTTCCAGGTTTCACATCCGTAGAGTAGAACAGACATGACATTTGATCGGAATATTCGGATCTTTGTCCTTGTAGTATACTCGCCAGATCTCCAAACAGGGTTGAGCGTGCTGAAAGCTTGTTGAGCTTTTCGTATCCTCATACGAATATCGTCTTCTGTACCTCCGTTTTCTGTTATGACACTTCCAAGATACGTAAAGTTTTCCACATTTTCAATCTGCATATTGTCGATAGTAAATAGCGTGTTGTTCCTTGCATTTATTCTCATGGACTTGGTTTTACTAATATTGATTTTCAAACCTATTTTATTGGCTTCAGTGGAAAGTGTTTCCAATTGGTAAGCCAGATCTTGGAACCTTTGACCTAATAGACAGATATCGTCCGCGTATTCTAGATCGCTTAGGCGTGTGGTTAACGTCCATTGTATCCCTCTTGTGTCGGAGTCTAGTTTGGAGAGAACATAGTCTATAGCTATGTTAAAAAGAAACGGAGAAAGCACGCATCCCTGTCTAACTCCAGTAAGTACGTTAAATTCGTCACTGTTGATCCCATTGTGTGTCACGCTGCATTTCGCATCAGTATATAGTGACTTTATAATAGAAATTATTTTTTGCGGGATGTTTCTTAGCTCTAAAATTTTCCATAGAGCAGCGTGAGACAAGCTATCAAAGGCACGTTCAAAATCAACAAAAACCATGTATAGGGGTGTGTTCCATTCAACCGATTGTTCCATTATTACCCTCACAGTATTAATGTGGTCTATGCAGGAGGATTCTGGCCTAAAGCCTGCTTGATTAGCTCGAAACTCAACCTTGTTTGTTATTCTTTTCAGTATGATGGTCGCAAAAATTTTATTTATGACAGTAAGCAAGGTTATTCCTCTCCAATTTTTGCACAGTGTGAGGTTGCCTTTTTTTGGAAGCTTGATAATGTTACCTTTTTTCCAGCCCGCTGGAATGTGGTTTGTTTCCCACACCTCTCGGATTATGGGGAGCAAAAGTTCGGCAGTTAGATGCGGATCAGCTTTAAGCATTTCAGCAGCAATGTTATCGATTCCCGGTGACTTGTTGTTTCTCAGAGATTTGATAGCTGCTATTATCTCCGTTTTGGAAGGGGCCTCGCAAGAAATATGCAAGTCTATATTCTGCGGGTTTTCGACTATTTCGTCTGCGTTATCTCTGGGAATACCTAGCATCTCCTGAAAATGCTCTTTCCATCTCTCTACTTGGCCATCTGTTGTAGTAAGCAATTCGCCTGTTTTGGATCTTACAATGTTCGAACAGTTGGACCCTTTTTGTGTTAGTCGTCTAGTAATTTGGTAAAGCTCCCTAGTTCTGTTGTGTTGTGCAGCTGTTTCTGCTTGTTTTGCAAGTTCTTCAGCCCACCTTCTTTTGTCTCTTCTTGCTTTTCTTTTAACTGATTTATTTATTGTTTGATATTCCTGTTGTCGGTGTGCTCTTCTTTCTACAGTTCTTGCTTGCAGGATATCTTTTTCTCGTTGTTTTCTTTCCTCGATAAGATTCCATGTTTCATCTGATATCCATTCCTTTCTATCTTTCTCTTTTTTACCCAGTTTGTCTTCAGCTATTTCTGTCAAAACATCTGCGAAATCTTCCCAGCTGTTTATTTCACGTTCTCTTGTTTTTAGTTGAAGTTCCTCTCTAAACATATGTCTTCCTGGGACCGTTTTTAGTTTATCTAGATTGTATGTTGGTCTCTTGGTGTTTCGCGTAGTTTTGTTTTTTGCCATCTTGATTTTAATGGTACCAATTACGAGATGATGGTCACTTGCGATGTCTGCTTCTCTTTTATTACGTACATCAAGAAGAGATGATCTCCATCTTTTTGATATAGCGATGTGGTCTATTTGATTTTCTCTTATATGGCCAGGTGCAGTCCATGTTACCTTGTGAATATTTTTATGTGGAAAGATCGTTCCACCAATAACTAAACTATGACTGGAACAAAAATTTGTAAAGCGCTCTCCGTTTTCATTCATCATTCCTAGGCCATGTTTGCCCATTACGGTTTCTAAGTTAATATTGTCTTCTCCAACTTTAGCGTTCATATCGCCCATCACTATTAGTATGTCACCTTGGTTTACTTGTTGGGTCGTTTGTTCTAGTTGTTCGTAGAAAATGTCTTTTTCTTCGTGGAGAGATGTGTTTGTGGGAGCATAGCATTGAATCACTGTTATCTTACGGTATCTGGTATAAAATCTGGCAGTCATAATTCTATCATTAATGGGTTTCCATGAAATAAGGCTTTTTTTGGCTTGTTTGCTGAGTAAAAGACCCACTCCGCTCTCGTGGCTCCCATTTTCTTTACCACTGTATAATAGGAGTTCTCCTGTTTGGGTATGGTGTTCACCATTACCCAACCATCTTACTTCCGATAGACCGACAAAGCTTAATTTGTACCTATTTAACTCTTTTACTGCTTGAGCTAGTTTAGAAATCTCATACAGAGTTTTAACATTCCAGCAACCAAATCGTGTCCGTGTTTTCGGTGATGCCAAGGTCGTCAACATGTGTTCCGTCCGGTTTGTTTCTACCAAAGTTTCAGTAATAAGGTCAAATTTAGGATGGGTAGGTTATTGGCCTTCCGCATCCGAGTCTGATGCCGGGGCTGCCGACTGTAGCTTCCAGACAAGCCTCAGGGGGTAGTGGACCTGGAGATGGCAACGACATTTCCTCCGTGCAGGATGATAAGGTTATACCGCCTATACTCGGTCGGCAGAGCCTCGTTTGTGATAACAGGGTTCACCAACGGGAAGGTGAGGTTGACTGTTGAGTAGGAGAGGCTATTTGAGACGCATCACTACCCCATTAGAACCCCGACCTGCAACATATTAAACGATTTTTGATCAACCCAGATGCCAGGACTTTTTATGCTAAATTACCTACATCTCAATCCACTGATAAAAACAGGGAAGACGTCTACCTGGTTACCTTCTAGATGAGGAAGATTGAACGGATATTTTTTGTTTGTAAAATTTCATAAACATCATTTGACAGTCAAATAAACCTGTTTTTTACCCAAAATTGCTCATTTTGAATACCCTTACTTACCATAAACTCTACAAACTATATTGAAACACATGTGAACACCTTCTAGAGATATTACCAAACAATTAGTTTTTGAACTATAGTTAAGTAGTTATTGAATATGTAACTTGGTTACATTTTACAGAAAATACTTCTGGATATTCATCGTTCTTCCCCGTGACCCTTTATTTGTTAAAGTTTGTTTTATTAGAAAATTATTCTTTGTTGTTTATAAATAAGGAATTTTCAAGAATAGACCGAATGGAACAGAACAACTTAAAGGGGTCCTATAACATTCACAAGAAATAATAAAAGAAAAATAACAATACCAGACTTAAACGGGTTATCGAAAAAACTTAAAAGAATAGGAAATAAATTTAACATTCAAAACAAATTGAGATCTATTTTATCTAAAACTAAGCCGAACAAAGACTTGTATTTATAAAATACCTTGTGAATGTTATTTTTTATTTAAGTGAAACATCAAGACCATTAAAAGTTAGAATAAGTGAACATCAATCTTATATTAAAAATAGAGAATTTGATAGATCTCACATATGTAAAATGAACGTAGAGTTCAGTGGAAAGATTCAAGTCTAGTCCTAAAAGAAACAGATGGTGAAAAGAGCAAAATCAAAGAAGCGGCTCTAATTATGTGAAATGAATCCAATTGCATCGCAAATTTCTCGACAGAATGCAGTAGGATCTGATTACCCATATTAAAAGAGGAAATTGATAAAAAGAAAATACCACTATTAGTAAGTCAATATCGATGATACATCATTTATATTTTAAAATTACATATAAAATCAGAGTTTGGTGTTAATATTTAGAGTATAAGAAATGTAAGATCAAATACTTACCATGTCAGGATAGTACCATGAAGTTTTTTTCAGTATGATTTAATATGGGATCACTAACAGTAGAAAATTTACTGTCATCATTGCATGTGGTTGTCTTTTTAAAGGCAAATCACATGCTATGATTTTTCTGAGGGATATTAAGTTGAACTTAATTCCATGTAAGCGAATGAACTATCTTTCAATAAAGTCGTCCCAGAAACGTTGGCAATATCATCTACTTTAAAATGTATGTCTAAATTCTCAATATAAATGAGCAAGATAAAATTAAATTATTAGAAGAATTTTTTACCAAACAACAAAAACAAAATTTGTTTCATTTATTGTTTTGTCTTTTGTGAACGATTTTTGAAGTGGGAATCGAAACGTCAAATAAACTGAATTTTAAAGTAAAATGTTGGCTTATTCCCTACAAAAATAGTAAATTGTTTTAATTTAGTGGTTTCCTCTTGCTTTGTGCATCAATTTCAGGGACAAATGAGTGCCCTAGTGTTATGGGCCGGGTTGCCACTTCCGCAGGGTATGTATGCCGTTCTGAAGTTTCATCTCAGCCTTCCCCTTCCGTTGTGTTTTTCAGGCGCAACACTGGATAAGGGGCCCTTACAGGATGTTATCAGCCGGGCCAACTGAATTTTCGTTTGTTAATGATCTTTTACTCCCATTTCCTTTTCCTTACCATCTCATGTCTGATGAGGCCTCAGGATTTTAACTGGTATAGCGGAGTATGAATTTGAAATGTTTCGGAATGTAAAATTTGTATATTCTAATAGTCTTCGTTTTATATGAAATAAATAAAAAAATTATGAAACAAAAATACCACTGCATCTTTTTAATTCTTTATTTTAATAAAAACGACGTAAAGTACCTTACATTTAGACAACATATTTTATAAATTAAATTAATATATTACAAGGTGTGGATCGTACAGGAATTAAAAAATATCTGGGAAAAAATTTCGCTAAGAGTTTATTAACAAAAACGATGAATACCAGTATACAAAAGGAATTGTTAATTTCTCAATTAAAATATACAAGTATCAATTTTTTTGTCACTAGAGTATCAAACAACTTCATTTTCTGTTTTTTTGGTTAAGAATTTACAGTCTATCAAACTTTTCCCTTCTCTTTTATGCCATAAAACACAATATTTACAGAAATGTTTTCATAGTAATCATAGACAATGCTAAAAGCGTAGATAAGCAGGAGAAATTAATAAAATCAATTCTTTACAGTCATCCATCATTCCTGTTATTAAGGTTGAACCTTCTTAAACTCTAAGCCAGTACATTTGTGACCTGACGATGTTGTAGTCGGGCAACTGTTCTACTGGTCCTACACCTGCAACAGCTGGACATCTGTCGTATAAATACTTGTAGCATACATCTTTAACGTTTTTGGCGGTGATGCTGTTGATTCGGTGAGCCAATTCGTGGGGTGGGAGTCTTCTTCCATAGCAGAGTAATTGACGACCTGCGAAATTGTAAAGCATAATAAATATAATGTAGATGAAATTAAAAAAAAACATTAAAGAAATCTGCTGTGTATGAATTAAAAATGACAAAAGATATTTTTGATAAATAACAAATCTATAATAACAAATCATCATGCAATAATGAAATATAATGATATTTATTTACGTAGGTATTTACGTTCCTTTTGGTTATTTCCAGTTTTGGATATCATTTACGAATCAATATAAAATGTGTTAAATGCAATATAAAATATAGACCTAAGGCCAAAACAGAGGTTTATATAATGTTTTGTCTTACCAATATCCTCACATACTGCACTGGTAGTGTCAAGTTGGAGAAGAGTGTTGGCAGTAAGAAGAGCTTTAGCACGCTCAACCTCAGCTTCAGTTACGGAAGTGCAGAGTCTCATGAATTCTTGTTGAATGTTAAAGACCATGTCATCAATCTTAAGAGGATCTGAGACGAAATACACTCCCCACAAACCAGTATCCTAAAAAAAATGTTATCCTATATATTACACCCGCGGTAAATGGAATAAAAAATGAATTTTGGAAATACAATTTACCTTATAGCAGGTGTTGAAGCTTTGGTAGGAATGACACAAGTCACCTTCACCACTAGCTCTAGCCAAGTTGGTAGCATTCTGTTTGGCGGAGGCTTGGGACCTGTCCCAAGCACCTAATAATGTAGAAGCAACCATCAATGTGAGGGTATCAGGGTCAGACCAACCAGCGCCTTCAACAGCAATTGCAATGTGGGCCAAAGGTAGGGAATCATCTCTGACTCTGATTTCTGATCCAGTGAAACGACATGGAGCAATTACTGGAACTTTTCCTGGATAAGTATTGTCTAGAATATGAAAAATGTGTATAAGTATGATGTATATTATATGAACATATGTATAAACAATATTTTAAAATAACGGAAATAACTCTTTATTTTAAAATAAAGGAAGTTTGGAATAAAAGATACTGCGTTAATTTTAAAAGAACCTTTAAGGTTCTTTAAAAATATTTGCGAAAGTGATATTTTACGAGACGAGTAGAAAGTTTCCAGGAATCCTGCGAGTTATACAGTATGTTAAAAAGAATATATGGATAAACTTTACTTATGAACTTTTATTAAACACTTTAAAGTTACTCTCGTGAATTCAACATTAGAAAAATCTACTTATGAATATTAATAACACAATTTATTATAAGAATTATTTACATTGATACTGTTAGGAATATTAACAGAAGTGAAACTATTGAAATTAGTGTTAGACGTGTCAGTACTTTTACTATTTTTTAAGATATTAACTTGATTGCGGTCATTTTCAATCTGTGAAGCTATGTGAATTTTATTTTTTAAAGAATTTTATAAGTATCCCTCTACTACATTAGTTGTTTTCCATCCTCCGTGCATTTTCAAGTTGATTATAGTACCACCACTATCAGCCAGTGAAGTGGCTGAGCTCCTTCGTAGACAGTGCCTGGTGTATTCTTTGAGATGCGGTAATTTAAGAAATTCAGCAATAGTGCAGGTGATTTTTCCAAAAGTGTGAATACCAATAGGTTGTATAGTATACCTTCCATTTTTGTAATATACAAATAATCTATGATGCGGTGTGTTTGCTTGACGTAATGACAAATATTTCTGTATAAAGAAATGTTATTTTCTCCAATAACCATAAAGGTTCTTTCCATGTTCGTTTTAGAATTAGGAATTTGATCGCTGTGTGTGTGATCACTGAAAGAACCGGAAATGAAGCAGTTGAAACTTTCAGAAAAAGTCAGAAAGTTATGAGAGATTCCGGAATAAACTTAATGGGTACGATATATACTTGTAGTATACAATACGATGATTCTGGATACTATGCTCTTTTGAAACTCAAATACTTATTTATAACAGAACAGATACTTAATGTTTATTACGCTATCATCTATTCACATTTGTCATACAATATTGTTCTATGGGGCAGTGCAACAAATGTCTCGAAAGTTTTTATAGTCCAAAAGCGCATAATTCGCTCGATTTTTAATTTACCATATAGACATACGTGTAGAGAGCATTTTATAAAATATCAAATACTCACTGTTCCCACAATTTTTATATACAGAAGTATTCTGTATACAAAAGCTAATATCAATAGATTGAAATCAAATTCAGATGTACACAATTATCGCACCAGAAAAAAAGATTTCTTTAGGACTCCTAAACATTACACTTCTATGTTTGAAAAAAACCCTGATTATAGCGGCGTAAGGTTTTTTAATCAGCTCCCATCCAAATTAAAAAGTAAAGCAGATGATGATAGGGCATTTAAGAATAAATTGAAGACTTGTCTCATCGAGTCATGTTTTTATAGTGTCTCGGAATTTATGTCTTAGATATGTTGTATGTTGTTTCTATATTTATGTGTATGTTTATATTGTATAGGTAGTCTTTAACGTTTCCTTTTACTTTGACATGTCCTATATTATGTAAATAATCTGCAAGGATGAATAAAGTTTTATTATTTATTATTATTATTATCGTGATCATTGAAAGAACCAGAAATGAAGCAGCTGAAGCTTTCACACGCATTAAAAACGCCACAGAAAACATCGGACTTCTGATTAACTCCCAGAAAACTGAATATACGCCGGCTGTATCAAGCATGCAACAAAATAACTTAAGAGGTGCAACGCAAAACTATAGAAACAGTGGAAGAATTTTGTTACTTAGAAGCCTAGGCCTTCAACTAAGAGCGAGAAATATGCCAAAAGCAACAAAGTGTAAACTTTATAAAACAATAATACTCATACAATAGTGCTCATTACCGATTGGAAACATGGGCAATGGCGACCCGAGATGAAGAGTTACTAAGAATCTCTGAAAGAAAAGTATTGATCATATATGGCGGATTAGACTAACAGAGTCTGTGGAGAAGGCGATATAATTTCGGACTCTATAGACTTTTGGGTGATGTAGATATCGTGAAAATTATCAAAATAAACTGCCTAAGATGAGTGGGCCACGTCATTTTTATTTATGAAAGTGATCCTTCTAAAATAACCATGCTAAATGAAGACAGACGGGGAAGGATGGAAGAATGTTCTGAGGGAGGTCAGAGCTCACGAACGGCTATAGTGCCAACTGATGATGATGAGGTTTTAACTGTCTATATAAAATTTGTTAAAAATATATTTAAAGTAAACAAATGTATAAGTAATAGTGGCAATAATGCGATCAATAGTGAATAACAATTATTAACTATAGCTTTGATTGTGGATATTGGTAGCTATTGAAATTTGCACATACTAGATACGTTAGATTTGACATACTATATGTTTTTACTATTCAGGAATTAGCTAAATACTGTTGTCACATCTAGTCTGCACATTTTCTCATTTAATCCATGATTTTTATATTTATATCCCTTGTATTTTTATAATTATATAATGTTTTTTAAATAAAAACTACAATAGTTAATTGTGAGAATTTTGAACCTGAGATAAATAAGGGAAGTGAAGATAATGAAAATAACACAATTCATAACTGCATTGGTAAACTTAGAAAATTAATAATAAAAACTGTATGTTCCATACAAAAGTGTAGTATTTAGTAAAAAACGCTCAGTAATCCAAACTAAACAGTCATACACAATACGAATATTTTTAGGGTTTTGTAAGTAACTGGAGTGACTGTAAGAATGTCAAAAGCTAAGGGCGATTCTACAATTGGACTATTGAATGTGAATTTAATTCTACCAGTTTTAAAACAAATTCTAGAATTATAAATATTTTTTAAGTAGACTTTTAACTTGCTTAAATTTAAGTTTTGTTTAGAAGTTACTGGAAAATACTTGGATTATTAATAATTTTCAAAAGTATGTTATTTGTATGTGAAGTATTGAAACACTGATATTTTGGTTCAACAATATTTCATAATGGTGACAAAATTCTTCAAGAGTGGATAGTGACAATGATCTTTAACCCAAGGTAAAAATTCTTCTCAAGCAAGTTTTTTATTTTTTAAGAAATCTACATGTGTAACTGACACATTTAGACATTTCTCAGTTTTAACACCTGAATGAGTATTTGGAAACAACACAAGAGTGGAATGTATGTGACTATTAGACATTTTAACAGTTTTTACTAGTTTTATTTACATTATTCCCTTGCTGTGTATTACATTATACTATACTTACTTAAGGAACCCAGATGGCTCTCAGCGAGTTTCACCAAATCTTGGTGTTCAATTCCACCTGCTCCAGCAACAACAATTCTGCTAGCTTTGTAGTGGTTGTCAAGGTAATTTCTAAGATCTCTGGAGTTGATTGTCCTAATGTTGGCAGTGGGACCTAAAAGCAAATGTTTACAGTCTTATTTAATTATATTTTTCAAGTTTTTGTTTTTATTCTATACATAAAACAATTTTTGCTAAATAGATTTTTGGTTAGATCAGATAGCCAAGCGCACGGCATAACTGACTTGCATTCACTTCAGTGCTAATGATCTAGTGGACGAATCTTCATGCCCTGGTCAGAAAACAAAAATGCTAACATAGTAGTTTAAAATTCTAAATGAATCTGTTGCTTTGATTGTAATACACTGGTGTATAAGATCGACAGAGGAATGGGTAGTATAGCATGAGATGAACGTTCTTGGCCCCATATTACTCCTTCATTCCATAGATCCCTACAGTAAAAGTGACTACACTTAAGAAAACGAAAATATAGATAGATATAGAGGTTTTTCATTAAAATATTCTATTAATTTTTAAATATTATTACACTTTATTTAGCTTTGTGTTGACTTATTAAAAACAAAGAAAATACTATAAGCTTATGATAAGTCATGTCCTCCTAATCATCATGTCAACATTTATGTAAAAGCTTTAATATATTGATTGCTGCCAAAAGATTTTCATCATTGTTTTAAGATATGAGCACAATAAAAAATGCTAGACTAGCATATCAAAAAATGAATAGTTACTGAATAAAATGGAGAATATGTTATAAATTATATTAAAAAAATACTTTAATAATGAACCATTTTAAATAACAAACTTTGAAATGTGCGTATGACAAAAATGCTAAATGTTAAATGGAGGGGGATTTCCTTCTTTTTATGATGACGCTTGGCATGAGCCTGTAAACACATTTGATACTAAAGACAGCACCAGAGACAAAAATACTTGGCATAATTAATTTTAACGCAAAAAAAGATTATTGATACAAAACAATTACCTAAGATAGTATTAGCTAAAGGTGTTCCTTGGTAAGCAATAGCATGTAAATGATCAAACACAACTTCTTGTAAATTAGATTCGACTTCTTGCATTTCCCTAAGGATTACACCTCTTTCTCGTTCGATTTCAGCCTCTCCCAATTTGGCATTCTGGATGATATCAGCCAAGATTTCAATGGCTTTTGGTACATCTTTGGCTAAACATTTGGAATAATATACTGTCTGTTCTCTGCTTGTGTAAGCATTCAATTGGGCACCTAAGTCTTCAATTTCAATTTCTAACTGACTTTGAGTTCTTTTACTGGTACCCTAAAATATAAAAATACAATAAATGGATTAATTTTTTTTGCAAAAGTATAGTTAAATTTCATTATAACTATTTTTATTACATAAACTAAAACATTAATAATATACAATTTTATTAAAAAAATTCTATCAAAATATTTATCTATTAACCAACTAACAAATTAATTTAAGATATTTTGTGAGACAACTAAGTAAAATAATGAAAATATTTTGGTTAAATAAATTAACCAGAACATGGACATTGACTGGAATCTCTATATCAACACATATATATGCATATTATAGAAGTTCACATTCCCATAGAAATTGGATGCAAGATCGAAACAGATGGAAAATTATGAAGATCTATGTCCAGCAGTGGACAAGTAAAGATTGAATGATGATAGTTCAACGTAATTTTTTGGTATATGCTGTTATAGAATATTTTATTTTTTTTTCTCTGGTTCCCTCTACACCAGGGAGCTCTCATGTGATCCCCTTCACCACAAACTACTACTGCTTACGAAATATAAAAGAGTGGGGCGGGGAATGCTTGCCTTAAATTTTTATATTTTATAAATTTAGAGATCAAATCCTACTCATGCACCATATTTTTTTTTGTAGAAAATAAAATATTTTTTTAACTTTAACACTTTTTAAAAATTGAATCTTTTTAAACCTATAAACAATATTGTGATTCAAATTTTTAATTTAAATGTGCAGATATCTACAAATAATATAATAAAGTTTATGCAGTCACTACCTACAGCAGTATTTTGAAGTATACTAACTGACCATTTCTACCATTTAAAATAAGCATCTATATTCATTGTCTATGTTCTGCAATAAGTGGGGAAGTACAATAATAAAATTTATTTTTTATATGACTTGAAAAGGTAGATGATTATTTAAAGGTTAATTAAGATTAACATTAAATTTTGAATTTTGTAGAAGAATACATTTTGAAAGCATAGCTTTCTTATTGCAGGATATGGATGGAACAGTGAGTCATGCACAGGTATATATAAAAAAATAAAATCGACTGAAAAGATAAAATTTAATGATTGTGCCACCATAGAACTGTTTCTTAATAAAATAAAATAAATTGAATTGGATTAAATCGAATTAAATTAAAAACCATGGCTCCATGCGCAGATGATAAGAAAGCTATGCTTCCCCTCCTAAGCCATTGCCGGAGTGCTGCATCTCATTTTATTTCACTAAGACAAAAAAAACATTTAACCAAAATCAAATATCTGGAAATATTTTCTTTCATTTTCATAAATACAGTTAAAAACTACATCAGTTACACCTTTGATAGATAAAATTGTAATATTTTAAATCAAAGCTTGAAAATCACAACTAGAGCAGAAATAGACCCTACAAATGCAAAATGAAATTTTTTATTTATTTCGAAATGGCATCCATTTACTTACAATTTTTACAAAGTTACATCTTAAAAAAATAATAAATTATTAAAATAACAATCACAAGTTTTACAAAGTTACACCTTAACAACAATAAATTATTAAAATAACAAACACCTCAGAATAATACAAACATATAAGAATAATACAGATGTACAACAAACTAATTTTGTCAAAAATATCCATTTGTCTTGGTAGGCTATTAGCACTCCGGACCAATCGTGTAGTTGGTCCATGGATACCATAATTAGTGTGGTGAAATGGCACTTTAGACATTAATAACAATTCAAAGTTACAACATACTTAACTGGTAAATTAAATTAAATTAAAAATTAAATTTATTCTAATTTAAATTATTAAATCTAAATTAAGACTGTATAAGTCAACTATTCGCCCCATTGTTACACATGAAAGTAAAACATGGACTCTACATCAGCGGGAAATAAATTAGCTGCTAGTATTTAAAAGGAAGGTTCTTAGAATGATATTTGAACCCAAAGAGATGAATTGACAGGAGAGAGGAGAAGGGGCCACAATACTGAATTGGTGACTCTCTATGATACTGAGAACATCATCTCAGACATATAAAAGCTAACCAGATAAAATGGCAGGTCATGTGGTATGATCCGA
Source organism: Diabrotica undecimpunctata (assembly GCF_040954645.1). Taxonomy (NCBI): domain Eukaryota; kingdom Metazoa; phylum Arthropoda; class Insecta; order Coleoptera; family Chrysomelidae; genus Diabrotica; species Diabrotica undecimpunctata. Next base: position 106,723,219 of record NC_092805.1, read on the forward strand.
GGAAGACAGAGTGCTATAGATAGTGTTTTTTAAGAGAACAGATGGTAGAAGATCAGTAGGCTACAACAATGGGAAATGGAAGCGCAAGATCATAGAAGATAGAGGGCTATAGTGAATGTGGCGAAGGCTCACCCTGGAATATCGTTAACAAAGGAAGAGGATACAGAATGGGAAACAAAGAAATCAAAATACTCTGTTAGGCAGACGACACAATATTGATAGCCCAAGACGAAGATAGTCTGCAAAGACTGGTCCACAGATTTAACATAAGAGCAAAAGAATTTAATATGACAATCTCATCTCAGAAAACTAAAACAATAGTAGTCAGCAAAGAACCAACCAGATGTAAAATAGAAATTGATGGCATCAGTATTGAACAAGTAATGGAAATAAAATACCTGGGAATTAAACTGTCTAGCTAGAGACCTGAACAAAGAAGTGAGAGATCAAGTACAAAAAGCAAATAGACTGGCAGGATGCCTTAATAACACTATATGGCGAAACAGACACATTGACACTGATGAAGTCAAGAGCTTATAAAGCCACTGTAAGACCAATAATGACATATGCCTCAGAAATAAGACCTGACACAGCCACAACGCAAAGGCTACTGGAAACTGCAGAGATGAGATTACTGAGAAGAATAACAGGAAATACGCTGAGAGATTGAAAGAGAAGTGAAGACATTAGAAGAAAATGTAACGTACAGTGTATAAATGAATGGACATAAAAAAGAATGGAATAACCACATAACCTGAATGGAGGAGACCTGTGTCGTCAACCTTATTATTCTATTATTTCAAATCTGGAACTGTATTGTGAAATGTAGATGTTTGAAATTTTCCTCAAAGTAATCCAAGTAACAGGTTTTGAGAATGGTGGATATTTGAGCTCTATTTATGAATATTAAATAATATAAATTAATTCACTTCATTAATTGATACATTAGAATAAAGACCATTAAGAATATGTATAAAAAATGCATAATGAAATTATTTCAGATAGATTTCAGAATTTGGGTTTTAAAGTTAAAATTAATGAATCAAAAGTTAAAATTGTGAGTATGAAAAAGATCACTAGTTGATCACAATATTTGATGTGCCTGTTTTATTTCAGCAGTAGATAATTATTTGTAGGTGTTTATAATAAAAAAAATTCTCAAAAATTGACTTGCCTGCTTCTGTCTTTGGACCACACAATTAACATATAGAAAAAATTTTTTCTTATGAATATGACAAAGAAGGAAACAGATCCAAAATATGCTTTAAATATTGGATCCCTTACACTCCTAAGAATTACACCAAAAGAGAAATTATAATTTGAAAAAAGAGTAATGTAACTTTATTTCATGCAAAAAAAGGAAATTAGTATAGATGCAATATTTAAATTATGAATAATCTTAGTAAAATTATTCCTTTAACACAGACATAAGGAACAGTGATTTATAAGTAGAAGATAGTATGGATACGAAAAGCTCTTATCCGTGATGTAATGCAATAATGACATCCCATCAATATCAAGGATTAAAAGGTGCAAACTAATTTAAGAAAATTACTAATACCTTCTACTAGTTAAAATGCATGAGATGAATTTATGTAAAGAAAAACATGTAAGGCTTATGTACAAATATATTATATAAAAAGGTAAAACAGACACTTCATACTGTGAGCTGGACAATTTATCTCTATATGGTTCTATTGTCCTGAAGCTATGTTCTTGTGGCAATTTTATGTTATTTACTATCTTTAATTGGAATTTACTACAATTTGAGTTGAAAATATATTTTGACCCTTCAGTTTCCACTTCAAAAATTATTCTCAAAATGCAAATGAAAGCCTACTCTTCTTCTTTCATCCTTTTTAAATGTCTCCCTCTCTCCAATGGTGCTACAGCTCAAATCAGGCCTTGGCCTCCTACAAATGATGCCTCCAACTTTGCTGGTCCCATGTCATCTTCTCCAGGTTCTCACATGTAGCAAATTTTGCGCATCCTTTGCAACTTCATCCTCCCACCTATTCTGTGGCTTTCCTTTTGGTCTTGTGCCCTGCATTTTACTATATAGGGCTCTTTTCTGCAATCTTTCGGCTTCCATTCTCACTACATGACCTGCCCATTGAAGTCTCTAAAGTTTAATGAATTCTGAGATTGGTGCCTCTTTGAATCTTTGAACAGTTTGTAGAGTTCATGGTTGTACCTGGATATCAATACTCAGTTTTAGTTAATAGGTCCAAATATTTTTCTTAGGCCTTTTTTTCAAAGGCTTCCAGCTTTCGTTTTATGTCTTCTGTCATCACCTATGTCTTGCATCTGTAACATACTATTGATCTAATAATGGTTTTGTAGATCCTGATTTTCGATCACCAGTGTGTTTTTGGAGCAAAATAAATGGGCGAGTAAACAGAATGTCTCAACCATGTTTAATTTGTATTTTGAGAACAGTTTCTAAAGTGGAAATCAAAATGTCCAAATAAACATACTTGAATTCAAAACGGAGTTAAATTCACAATTAAGATATTAAATAATTTCTTTCTATTTTTTAGTTGTTAGTTTTAATTCTCTAATTTTAAAGCCCTCTTTCTTTAATATTTGTTTCCATTTTATCCAATTATTCCCATTTTGGTTGACCTACTCTTTCCTTTTTAAATGTCCTAACAATCTTAATTGTGCTGATTTTGCTAATTATGTTATTGTATGTTTTTTAAATAAACTTGTCTTGAAATTGAATGATTATATATACATGGATTAGTACATAATATCTAACCTTAAATGCCATGTGTTCCATGAAATGGGCAACTCCATTATTTTTATCATCCTCATACCTACTGCCAGCATCAATCCAAATACCTACTGTGGCAGTCTGGGAACCCCAATCTTCAGTAGCTACTCTGATACCTAAAAAGGGATTTCATATTTAATATCTTGATCTACAATGTGGTAATTATATTCAGGGTTTAGGGGTCAACAGTGTTTGTCACTAAATAGGAAGAATTTTTTGTATAAAAATAACACTTGGAATTGTTATATGTCTGAAAATATGACATATTTATAAATTTCAACAATTTTATTTACAAATTGTCCAAGAATATAGCAAGGCCTTAGGAATATGATGAATTTTGATGGTAATCATTACCTACTAGAAAATTTGTACTGTTAAATATGAGAAATATTGTATATGGATTTATCTATTTGCTAAAAACACTGCTTCTGGACTGGACAAGATTGTAATCTTAGAAATGCGATTTTCCAGAGTTAAACAAATTCTATACTCATCCAACTAGTTGGTCAATTGAATGAGGTGAAGCTGTATGTTGTAGTAATTAGATGAACTTGCAGAAAATGAAGATCTGATATAATGGTTCAGATTCTTAACAATTTCTGTTAAGACATTGCATTGTCTTGAACATAAACTTTTGACTAAAAAAAAAATTAAGCATTACTTCTACCTACTTTTATCAATCATATGTTTTTTCGAGTGCTATAAAACATATTTTCACAAGGATATTGTGGGAAAATATATCCAGCAACTAAAGAGGATAATAAGCAAATGGCCTACATGCCAAAACAAATTAAATATAGGTCATTTGAAAACAACAAATGTGTCTTATTCGGTAATGGCAAACTCAAATATCACCATAGGACCCACGAGAACATATAACAGTGGTAGATTAGATTATATTAAGGTAAACTTGAAGTACATTTTAATAAAAGTAGAAAAGAAGCACCCGAAAAAATAAATTTAAAGAGAGAAGCAAACATGTATTGGTAGCAAGAGTATTCATTGAAACTCAAAAGTTTGCACCAAGTAGAACTGGCTTATTTCTATTGGTGATTATACTTAAACAAGAAAACTATTAACAATAACATTATTTCATAATATGAAAGTTCTACAGTCAGCGAGACCTCAAATAAAAATTTGTTAAAAATATTACCACTAGACCTTTGTGACATAACACATAACCTCAACTTTGTAATTTATTACAATCTACATACCATTTTTCAAAGTGCTAACTTTTGTTGGTGGTACATTTAGAACAACAGTTTGTGAATCTGGCTGGGTGGCTGCTCCTCTAATAATATTTTGTCTACAGGCCTAAAAAGACAATCCAAATATACTTTACTTGTCAAATGTGATTACGTAATAAAATAGTCATTTGCATTATGTGTAATACCTTTATTGTAGGCAATAATAATGCTGAGTTTAATTTTAAACATATACTGATACTTACTTTTAATGCAGTTTCGTATTTTGGTAATTTTGCAAAAGATCGAGAAAATTTTAGAATTGACGCCATGTTGACTGTCTAAATGTGAACAGGTCCACCACTACAAATAACACGCAAAATAAAATTTTGAGCTAGGCATATCATAACGAATATGTTGTAACGAATATGTCATACAAAAATTTTTCGTGTATTCTAATAAATGTATATTCCTATATTTTTGATTAGTTGACCTACATTTTCCGGTTTATAATTAATTATATAACACAAACAAAAAATATACAAATAAGATTAATTTTATTTATAAGCACTTTTTGTGGTACTTGTATTGGGTCATTTAAGATCTATCCAATATCAAATGGAAAAAGCAGTAGGTACATTTTAAACTTTAATTTAAATAGCACTACCTACGTTTAAATTGTATTTTCTATCTTTTCTTTATTAATAATCTACTACAGCTTTATTGTACAAAAGATATAACTAGGCATTGAGAACTTGATATAACCAACAGCGATAAAAATCATATTCATTTTTTCTGCAAATTAGAAACAGATATTTAGTTGAACAGTATAATATAGTATTAACCGAATAAATCCAGAATACAACGAAATATTCATAAATATGTAGAAGAATGGTAGAAGCTATCTATATTATAATGTAAGGTTCCTAAATAAATATTATTATTATAATATGAAAATGTGGGGAAGAGTAATTAATAGACAGATACGTGGATAAAAAAATACAGAAATAAGGAAAAAACGCTGAAATGATATTCATTGATTTTAAGAAAGCATATGATATAGTTACTCGAGGGGTTCTGTGGTGAGCACCCAATAAAAAAGGAGTTCGAGGTGAAAATATCAAAAGTTGTGATAGACGTGTATGAGGGAGTAACAACTAGCGTTACGACATGTCTGGCAGAAACTGATAAATTTCATATGAAAGTAGGATTACATCAGAGCGCAGTGCTTACTCCTTATTTATTCCTATTAGTGTTGGATCAGATAACAGGGAAACTACACGGTAACATTCCCTGATGCTTAATGTATGCTGATGATGATATATCTGTTAGTAGGAAATACTGAACGGGACTAAAAAAAAATGGAACAGTGTAGTCAAGCTCTTGAGGAAGAAGGTTTAAAACATAGTAGAATAAAAACAGAGTATTTAGAATGCTCTTTTGAAGATGCAGTTACCACTAGGACTGCCACGGACTAGGGTTCATGTTTTTGATTTTCTCCATTTTTTTGTCTTGAGAAAAATTATAGCGGTATTTTCTCCTTGCCTCTCGCATCGTAGTGGCTAAATGAATTAAAATGTGATTGGAGCCCGTGAGTATCTGATTTCAAATCTTATAGAGATCGTTCCAACAGCCTTGACTCAGTAATGTCTTTACTGCTGCCCAATGTTATATATTCATTTGTTTTTTTCGGAAGCCGTTTGTTATATAACCGGTAGTACTGCTGCCAATTGTCTATCTTCTGATCGTGTAACCTTCTGGCTTACATTTTTAATGTTACTGACTACTTACGTAGTCGGGACCGACGACTTTACGTGCTCTCCAAAGCAAAGTGGCCGCTTATTTAAATTAGAAATTGAAAAATTTGTGGTGCCTGTGTCAGTATCAAACCCTGGACGTCTGGCTTAGTAAGTCAGTACCTAGAGGCCAGGGAAATAAGCTTTTTTTCGTAACATTGATCCGGCCAGACAAACTACAGTTTTTTTGAGTAGTTTGGACCTCTATAACAAGAACCTATATATTTCCTGCAGTCTATTTTTTTAGACGTAATTAGTTATTAAAAAATTAGGGTCAACATTTTTTTTTTAAATTTCCGCTTATTTCGTCTATCAGAAAAAAGTGAAGCATTTGAAACAAATTTAAGAATAAGAAACTTATGTCATATAAAAGCCTTCAAAATGGCGTTTAAATGCTTTTTAAATTATTCTATTCTTATTTGTTGCTTAGGAAGTTTTTTTATAAATGTTAATAGGTTTTAAAAAAATGAATTTAGAGCTTTCATATTACACGGAATGTTGTCTCCTGTGGTGCTTAAACTCTAATCAAAATTTCAAAGCGATTGGTCAAATATTTTAAAAGTTATTTAATTTGTTTAGTCCAAATTAATTTTTTTTTTGCAAAAATATAAGTCAGAAAATTATGTAATTATATTAATTATACGGTTAACTTCTGAAAGAAGGAGATTTATTCCATTTGATTGAGGACCACATTTTAAAGCGTTGTAAACGATTCCATTAAAAAGCAATATTTTTCAAATTTTGCACATTAAAACTTTAAAGTATGTTCTTTGAAATGACGTCTTCGTCCCAAATTGTCCTAGGACAATTTGGGACGAAGACGTCATTTCAAAGAACATACTTTAAAGTTTTAATGTGCAAAATTTGAAAAATATTGCTTTTTAATGGAATCGTTTACAACGCTTTAAAATGTGGTCCTCAATCAAATGGAATAAATCTCCTTCTTTCAGAAGTTAACCGTATAATTAATATAATTACATAATTTTCTGACTTATATTTTTGCAAAAAAAAAATTAATTTGGACTAAACAAATTAAATAACTTTTAAAATATTTGACCAATCGCTTTGAAATTTTGATTAGAGTTTAAGCACCACAGGAGACAACATTCCGTGTAATATGAAAGCTCTAAATTCATTTTTTTAAAACCTATTAACATTTATAAAAAAACTTCCTAAGCAACAAATAAGAATAGAATAATTTAAAAAGCATTTAAACGCCATTTTGAAGGCTTTTATATGACATAAGTTTCTTATTCTTAAATTTGTTTCAAATGCTTCACTTTTTTCTGATAGACGAAATAAGCGGAAATTTAAAAAAAAAATGTTGACCCTAATTTTTTAATAACTAATTACGTCTAAAAAAATAGACTGCAGGAAATATATAGGTTCTTGTTATAGAGGTCCAAACTACTCAAAAAAACTGTAGTTTGTCTGGCCGGATCAATGTTACGAAAAAAAGCTTATTTCCCTGGCCTCTAGGTACTGACTTACTAAGCCAGACGTCCAGGGTTTGATACTGACACAGGCACCACAAATTTTTCAATTTCTAATTTAAATAAGCGGCCACTTTGCTTTGGAGAGCACGTAAAGTCGTCGGTCCCGACTACGTAAGTAGTCAGTAACATTAAAAATGTAAGCCAGAAGGTTACACGATCAGAAGATAGACAATTGGCAGCAGTACTACCGGTTATATAACAAACGGCTTCCGAAAAAAACAAATGAATATATAACATTGGGCAGCAGTAAAGACATTACTGAGTCAAGGCTGTTGGAACGATCTCTATAAGATTTGAAATCAGATACTCACGGGCTCCAATCACATTTTAATTCATTTAGCCACTACGATGCGAGAGGCAAGGAGAAAATACCGCTATAATTTTTCTCAAGACAAAAAAATGGAGAAAATCAAAAACATGAACCCTAGTCCGTGGCAGTCCTAGTGGTAACTGCATCTTCAAAAGAGCATTCTAAATACTCTGTTTTTATTCTACTATGTTTTAAACCTTCTTCCTCAAGAGCTTGACTACACTGTTCCATTTTTTTTTAGTCCCGTTCAGTATTTCCTACTAACAGATATATCATCATCAGCATACATTAAGCATCAGGGAATGTTACCGTGTAGTTTCCCTGTTATCTGATCCAACACTAATAGGAATAAATAAGGAGTAAGCACTGCGCTCTGATGTAATCCTACTTTCATATGAAATTTATCAGTTTCTGCCAGACATGTCGTAACGCTAGTTGTTACTCCCTCATACACGTCTATCACAACTTTTGATATTTTCACCTCGAACTCCTTTTTTATTGGGTGCTCACCACAGAACCCCTCGAGTAACTATATCATATGCTTTCTTAAAATCAATGAATATCATTTCAGCGTTTTTTCCTTATTTCTGTATTTTTTTATCCACGTATCTGTCTATTAATTACTCTTCCCCACATTTTCATATTATAATAATAATATTTATTTAGGAACCTTACATTATAATATAGATAGCTTCTACCATTCTTCTACATATTTATGAATATTTCGTTGTATTCTGGATTTATTCGGTTAATACTATATTATACTGTTCAACTAAATATCTGTTTCTAATTTGCAGAAAAAATGAATATGATTTTTATCGCTGTTGGTTATATCAAGTTCTCAATGCCTAGTTATATCTTTTGTACAATAAAGCTGTAGTAGATTATTAATAAAGAAAAGATAGAAAATACAATTTAAACGTAGGTAGTGCTATTTAAATTAAAGTTTAAAATGTACCTACTGCTTTTTCCATTTGATATTGGATAGATCTTAAATGACCCAATACAAGTACCACAAAAAGTGCTTATAAATAAAATTAATCTTATTTGTATATTTTTTGTTTGTGTTATATAATTAATTATAAACCGGAAAATGTAGGTCAACTAATCAAAAATATAGGAATATACATTTATTAGAATACACGAAAAATTTTTGTATGACATATTCGTTACAACATATTCGTTATGATATGCCTAGCTCAAAATTTTATTTTGCGTGTTATTTGTAGTGGTGGACCTGTTCACATTTAGACAGTCAACATGGCGTCAATTCTAAAATTTTCTCGATCTTTTGCAAAATTACCAAAATACGGTACTTGAACCGTAAAGTCTCTAAACACAAGAGAGCAGGAAATTACAAAAGGGCTTGTAGAAAAAAATACAGATATATGTGCACTACAAGACACAAAGAAAAAAGAAAAGGTCAAATTATGCTAGATAACTATCTGATGATTTACAGTGGTGTTGCGAAAGAAACCAGAGCCAAAGAAGGAGTCGCCCTCTTAGTACACAAAAAATTTTTACACCGAGTACAAGAATGTAAATACCTCTGAAAGAATAGTACGTGTAAAAATTAAACTGGATGTCAAATTTCTGAATGTGATAGCAATCTTCAGACTGTAGTAAACGAGACCCAAATGATGAATATATATAATCATTATGGGTGAGTTTAACGCCCGTGTTGGCAATGATATAGTTCCAGGAATAAAACAGCTATATAACGAAAATATCAGAAATAAAAACGGAGACCTTCCGATGGACCTTTGCAACATAAACGAGATACGTATTAACAATACCTTTTTCCCTTAGAAAGAACAATACAAATACACTTTTGAAAACACTAGAGGACAAAGATCTATGATAGACTATATTCTGTCGAATAGAGAGTTACAGCCCTCTCAAATCTTGGATGTAAGAGCACTAACATCAGCAGAAATATAAAGCGATCATAAATTGATATTGTGCAAAATCCGAATGAAAACACATATATGTGATAACAAAACACCAGAATACACCATAAAGATAAAAGTCGAAAGCTTACAGGATGACTCCACAAGATACCTATTCCAAAAATGAATAACAGAAAAAAGCAGAAATACATATATCACAGAAAGCGATGGAGTTGAAGAAAGCTGGGCAAAAATGAAGTCTAATACCTTAACCTCGGCCAAGGAAGTTCTTTGTGAAAGAAATATACATAAAAATAAATCATTCTCAAGGCAAAGAACTCCATGTTTTGTACAGAAGTGAAGGAAAAATTTAAAGAAAAGAAAAAAGCTTATCTGAAATACATGTCAACCAAAACCCAAGATGCATACTATAATTACAAGACAATTAGAAATGAAACACATTCACTTGTAAGAAAAATAAAAAATGATCACTGGGAACGCATTTCCAAAAAAATGGAACATGATTTTTACGGTCTGCAAAAGGAAATATGGCCCTTCATAAGAGGTCAAAGAATGGAGTTAAAGGAACTAAAAGCACCAAAACACGTACAAAATAATACGTGGATTGACTACCTAAAAAAGCTATATGCAGAGGAAGAACAAACGAGGCTAGAACCGGAAACACCAGAAATTACCACAAATGAAGAACTTAATATAAATGTACAGAAAGTTCAGAAAATACTTGAAAACCTGAAGAACGGGATACCAAATTATTTACTGAAATATTGTGAAGCTGCAATGACAGAACAATTAACAACATTAATCATTAAAATTATAAAACACAATAAAATACCGGATGAATGAAAACAGCGATCTAATTCTACTATTCAAAAAAGGAGATAAAAAACAGCAAGAAAACTACAGAGGTATAAACTTGTTAAATACTACGCTAAAACTTACAACTAAAATTTTACAAATACTAATAAATCAGAGGATAAGTTTAGCAGATGAACAACAGTGTTTTCGTGGTGGAAAATCGTGTACAGATGCAATATTCGTTATAAAGCAAATTACTGAGAAATCACTAGAGTATAATAGACCAGCATTTCTGTGTCTGATTGACCTAAAGAAAGCGTTTGACAGAGTAAGACTCAAAGATGTAATCCATCCTTTGTATAATAGAGAAGTTCCCCTAAATATTATAAAAGCTATCAATAACTTCTACCAAAACAACAAAATGGAAGTCAGAATAGATGGACAACTTACAGAACCTATAGGAATAGGCAACGGAATAAGACAAGGGGATTCATTGAGCCCAATGCTCTTTAATTTGATTATGGATGAAATCATTAAAACCGTTAACAAAGGAAAAGGATACAGAATGGGAAACAAAGAAATCAAAATACTCTGTTACACAGACGACGCAATATTGATAGCCCAAGACGAAGATAGTCTGCAAAGACTGGTCCACAGATTTAACATAAGAGCAAAAGAATTTCATAGGACAATCTCATCTCAAAAAACTAAAACAATAATAATCAGCAAAGAACCAACCAGATGTAAAATAGAAATTTATGGCATTAGTATTGAACAAGTAATGGAAATAAAATACCTGGCAATTACACTGTCTAGCTATGTAGATCTGGACAAAGAAGTGAGAGATCAAGTACAAAAAGCAAATATACTAGCAGGATGCCTTAATAACACTATATGGCGAAAGAGACACATTGACACTGAGATGAAGTCAAGAATTTATAAGGCCACTGTAAGACCAATAATGTCATATGCCTCAGAAACAAGACCCGACACAGCCACAACGAAAAGGCTACTGGAAACTGCAGAGATGAGAGTACTGAGAAGAATTACTGGAAATACGCTGAGAGATCGAAAGAGAAGTGAAGACATTAGAAGAAAATGTAACGTACAGTGTAATGGACACAAAATAGAAAAAAAGAATGGAATAACCATATAAGCAGAATGGGGGAGACCCGTGTCGTCGAAATAGCAAGAGACAAGCGCATAATCGGCAGAAGAAATATCGGACGACCGCGCAAAAGATGGAGTGGCAACCTTCCATAGAGGTATTAATCCGCCAATGAACAAGCAGAGTTGCTTATAAAGAGGAAGAAGAAGAAGAAAAAGAAACAATTACAACAACTTTTCAACTATTGCCCGCAGGAAAATTATTTTTTCGTATTTGGAAAGCATGCATTTTTCTACAAATTTGAAAAAAGAAAAAAATTTTTCTTTTTTCAAATTTGTAGAAAAATGCATGCTTTCCAAATACGAAAAAATAATTTTCCTGCGGGCAATAGTTGAAAAGTTGTTGTAATTGTTTCTTTTTCTTCTTCTTCTTCCTCTTTATAAGCAACTCTGCTTGTTCATTGGCGGATTAATACCTCTATGGAAGGTTGCCACTCCATCTTTTGCGCGGTCGTCCGATATTTCTTCTGCCGATTATGCGCTTGTCTCTTGCTATTTCGACGACACGGGTCTCCCCCATTCTGCTTATATGGTTATTCCATTCTTTTTTTCTATTTTGTGTCCATTACACTGTACGTTACATTTTCTTCTAATGTCTTCACTTCTCTTTCGATCTCTCAGCGTATTTCCAGTAATTCTTCTCAGTACTCTCATCTCTGCAGTTTCCAGTAGCCTTTTCGTTGTGGCTGTGTCGGGTCTTGTTTCTGAGGCATATGACATTATTGGTCTTACAGTGGCCTTATAAATTCTTGACTTCATCTCAGTGTCAATGTGTCTCTTTCGCCATATAGTGTTATTAAGGCATCCTGCTAGTATATTTGCTTTTTGTACTTGATCTCTCACTTCTTTGTCCAGATCTACATAGCTAGACAGTGTAATTGCCAGGTATTTTATTTCCATTACTTGTTCAATACTAATGCCATAAATTTCTATTTTACATCTGGTTGGTTCTTTGCTGATTATTATTGTTTTAGTTTTTTGAGATGAGATTGTCCTATGAAATTCTTTTGCTCTTATGTTAAATCTGTGGACCAGTCTTTGCAGACTATCTTCGTCTTGGGCTATCAATATTGCGTCGTCTGTGTAACAGAGTATTTTGATTTCTTTGTTTCCCATTCTGTATCCTTTTCCTTTGTTAACGGTTTTAATGATTTCATCCATAATCAAATTAAAGAGCATTGGGCTCAATGAATCCCCTTGTCTTATTCCGTTGCCTATTCCTATAGGTTCTGTAAGTTGTCCATCTATTCTGACTTCCATTTTGTTGTTTTGGTAGAAGTTATTGATAGCTTTTATAATATTTAGGGGAACTTCTCTATTATACAAAGGATGGATTACATCTTTGAGTCTTACTCTGTCAAACGCTTTCTTTAGGTCAATCAGACACAGAAATGCTGGTCTATTATACTCTAGTGATTTCTCAGTAATTTGCTTTATAACGAATATTGCATCTGTACACGATTTTCCACCACGAAAACACTGTTGTTCATCTGCTAAACTTATCCTCTGATTTATTAGTATTTGTAAAATTTTAGTTGTAAGTTTTAGCGTAGTATTTAACAAGTTTATACCTCTGTAGTTTTCTTGCTGTTTTTTATCTCCTTTTTTGAATAGTAGAATTAGATCGCTGTTTTCATTCATCCGGTATTTTATTGTGTTTTATAATTTTAATGATTAATGTTGTTAATTGTTCTGTCATTGCAGCTTCACAATATTTCAGTAAATAATTTGGTATCCCGTTCTTCAGGTTTTCAAGTATTTTCTGAACTTTCTGTACATTTATATTAAGTTCTTCATTTGTGGTAATTTCTGGTGTTTCCGGTTCTAGCCTCGTTTGTTCTTCCTCTGCATATAGCTTTTTTAGGTAGTCAATCCACGTATTATTTTGTACGTGTTTTGGTGCTTTTAGTTCCTTTAACTCCATTCTTTGACCTCTTATGAAGGGCCATATTTCCTTTTGCAGACCGTAAAAATCATGTTCCATTTTTTTGGAAATGCGTTCCCAGTGATCATTTTTTATTTTTCTTACAAGTGAATGTGTTTCATTTCTAATTGTCTTGTAATTATAGTATGCATCTTGGGTTTTGGTTGACATGTATTTCAGATAAGCTTTTTTCTTTTCTTTAAATTTTTCCTTCACTTCTGTACAAAACATGGAGTTCTTTGCCTTGAGAATGATTTATTTTTATGTATATTTCTTTCACAAAGAACTTCCTTGGCCGAGGTTAAGGTATTAGACTTCATTTTTGCCCAGCTTTCTTCAACTCCATCGCTTTCTGTGATATATGTATTTCTGCTTTTTTCTGTTATTCATTTTTGGAATAGGTATCTTGTGGAGTCATCCTGTAAGCTTTCGACTTTTATCTTTATGGTGTATTCTGGTGTTTTGTTATCACATATATGTGTTTTCATTCGGATTTTGCACAATATCAATTTATGATCGCTTTATATTTCTGCTGATGTTAGTGCTCTTACATCCAAGATTTGAGAGGGCTGTAACTCTCTATTCGACAGAATATAGTCTATCATAGATCTTTGTCCTCTAGTGTTTTCAAAAGTGTATTTGTATTGTTCTTTCTAAGGGAAAAAGGTATTGTTAATACGTATCTCGTTTATGTTGCAAAGGTCCATCGGAAGGTCTCCGTTTTTATTTCTGATATTTTCGTTATATAGCTGTTTTATTCCTGGAACTATATCATTGCCAACACGGGCGTTAAACTCACCCATAATGATTATATATATTCATCATTTGGGTCTCGTTTACTACAGTCTGAAGATTGCTATCACATTCAGAAATTTGACATCCAGTTTAATTTTTACACGTACTATTCTTTCAGAGGTATTTACATTCTTGTACTCGGTGTAAAAATTTTTTGTGTACTAAGAGGGCGACTCCTTCTTTGGCTCTGGTTTCTTTCGCAACACCACTGTAAATCATCAGATAGTTATCTAGCATAATTTGACCTTTTCTTTTTTCTTTGTGTCTTGTAGTGCACATATATCTGTATTTTTTTCTACAAGCCCTTTTGTAATTTCCTGCTCTCTTGTGTTTAGAGACTTTACGGTTCAAGTACCGATGCGAGGTATATTTCTCGTTTTCCATAAATTCGTTGTCCTCTTTCTCGCGTTAGTCGCTGTAGTAAAATCATTCCTGTTCCGAGGCATAATCCTGTTTCTATGAGCTGTATGGTTTTAAAGTCTGTCAGTAGGGTGCTAACCTGGCTGTATACCCCCTCCTCCTTTATTCGGGCTTGGGACCGGCAACAGTTCTGTCGAGCTACTCGATCCAAAACGGCAAAAAAGGGAAAAATATGGTGGAAAGGAAATATTATCGGATTTAAAGAAAGATGACGTTTTATTAGAACTTCGAACCGATGGGTGCTTCAAAAATTTTTTGCGCATGAGTAGTTCAGATATGGAATTTTTGCTGCAAAAAATTGCACCAGTGATAAGAAAAGCAGATACTAACTGTAGAAAGGCTATACCTCCACAAGAACGATTAACTGTAACATTGCGCTTTCTGGCAACTGGAGATTCCTACAGCAGCTTGATGTATTTATTTAAGATTTCGAAACAAGCTATCTCAAAGATAGTACCAGAAGTATGTGCTGCGCTAGTAAATGCAATTAAAGACCAAGTTAAGGTAAGTAAACTTTATTGTACTTTTTTATTGATAACTTTAGAAGTTTTACATGTTACTTAATTGAAATGCCTCTGCTAGAATGTTTGAGGAACCAAAAGCAGATAGCAGATACCTATAAGATGTTCTACAATATTTTGTGCGCAGGTGGTATTCAAATCCCTAATTTTACACGCCATATGTTCTCCAAATACATCGAATTTGTCTCGCTGTCGTTTATTTTGTATGTCTTGAATTATTTTATATGCCTCTTCTTTTCGAGCGTTATCATCGATTTTTCTTGTAAGTGTTTGTGTGACACGTCTAGTTTTATTAGGGTGTTTAAATTCATCAAGATTTGTGCTGTTTGGATTTTCCACGGTTTTTTTACGAGGCTCTTGAGAGGATTTGTTAGATGCCGAAGGCTTCTCACAAGCAGCGTTAGATGTTGATGGGTTTTGAGAACCATCGTTATACAAGTCTTTCATGCCTTCGTTGCCATTTTCTGCATCTTGAAATTGTTGGGTCTCATTTCCACCTTCATCATAATCTGTTACTTGTGAATCATCTAAATCCGTTTCGGAGGAAGAGTCATTAAGGTCATCCTGAAAAGAAAAATACATTGTATAAAATGTAAACACTACAAAGTAGGAAAACGCCTAATATTACAGTGATCTACATTTTTAGTATAAGTAATGATATCTTTGTATTTCAGATGCCTAAAACTGCTCAAGAATGGGAAACAATTACTAATGGTTTCAGTGTTCTTTGGAATTTTCCAAAATGTGTAGGCGTCATGGATGGCAAGCACATTGCAATACAAGCACCAAAAAACAGTGGAAGTGATTTCTTCAATTACAAAACGTTTTTTAGCATTGTTCTGTTCGGCGTAATGTATGCTAATTACCGATTTTTGTATTTTCATGTAGGCTCCCAAGGGAGAATATCTGATGGAGGAGTTTTCGAAAATACATTATTCAAAAAACTATTAACTCGCTGCAAATTCAACCTTCCAGAATATAGCTCTTTACCAGGACGTGAGAAATTAGTCCCTCACGTATTTTTAGGGGATGATACCTTCCCATTATCACCAAATTAAATGAAACCCTACCCTGGGGCGCAGGACAAAGGGTCTCCCAAAAGGATATTTAATTACCATCTCAGTAGAGCGAGAAGAATATCAGAAAATGTTTTTGGAATGTTATCTTCGATTTTTAGAATATTTAGAAAACCCTTACTTTTAGAACCAGAAACTGCAGAAGTTGTTGTTATGGCTTGCATTTACTTGCATAATTTTTTAAGGAATAGTTCAAGATCTAAAAATTCCTACAATCCCCCAGGTACATATGACGGTGAAGATAAAGATACAGGACGTGTTTTAGAAGGATCGTGGAGAAGAGAAACTCAGAGTAATACATTTACTTCATACAAGAAAGTTGCACGAAATGCATCAATTGAAGCAAAAGATATTAGGCAAGAGTTTGCAGATTTTTTCATTACACCTTTGGGGATGGTGCCGTGGCAGAATAATTATTGAATTATAATTCATGTATAAATTGAAATTGCCTATTTATTTGTTTGAATAATTAATAACAGAAAAGTTAATATCTAAAAACATTGTGTGTTTACTTACCACGTTCTCAGCTTCACTTTCCTTGCATGGGCGGACTTTTTTTTGTCTCGAAGAAATACTAATGCATTGTAGGCAAACCACTTGGAATAAAACTGAGCGCCTGCTCCAGATTTTTTCATGCTGCGATATTTTTTTTGCTCTCTATAAAACTGAGCCACCAAATTACGGATTTTTCTTTTTGCCTCTTCCTGAGATGAGCACCCTACAGCTGAACAAACTGCATTCCATGCATCATTTTTTGATTCTCTGCATTTATATTTAACATTTTTAGGATTCCAAATACATGGATATTGTCTATAATTGTCAATTAAATTTAAACAATTCTCCGAAGTCCACTTAAACGCCATCACTAAATATAGACGCGGCGGTCTGTCTACTGTCTAGTCACTCAATTTGCAACAGGTCTCAACTCGCAACAATCCGTCCACATCGAAGCAATGTTGACAAATGTTTCACTTTGTTTCATATTATCCTTTGATCTTTACCGCTAGAAACGGATTTATACAACATACTACAACTTGTGTTGAATCGCAACACCAACTTTATGCAACGCAACACAACATATTCCAACAAATCTTCTTCTTCACGTGCCATCTCCGCGACGGAGGTTGGCAATCATCATGGCTATTCTGATCTTAGATGCTGCTGCTCTGAATAGTTCAATTGATGTCCAACAAATATAAACATATTATGTTGTAACAAGTTTTTGTTGTATTATGTTGGAAAATGTTGCTCCAGTGTGGACGCGTCTTTACAGAGGTCCATACTCTTCAAAACAACTGTTGTTTGACTGGCCGGTTCAGTGTTACAGAGTACTTTTTTGCTTATTTCCCTGGCCTAGGGCCTACTAGCCACTGAGGTACAGCCGCCACCATATCTTCAGTTAATCCACGGATACCTTTTTGGATGGGCCTTATTTATATTACACCTGTTCTGCATCTGCATTTTAGGAACGTTCCCTATCATCCATTGAGACGCATGGTGTTATGTTTTTATAATGTTTCTGTGTACTGTATAAACCATAAATTATAACATCAATACTATATTTGATGCTTCGAATTCCAAATTAAATTTTTGAATTAAACAAAGTATCTGGAGGTTTTTAGATAAATTATCTAAAACTTCCACAAATTCACACTGTAACTATTAAAATAAATATTACTGACTAATTATATTATTCATAGTAGCTATTACCTTCCATGTTAATTTTATTAAGGATTTATAAGGTTATTCTAAATGTTTTCAATTAGTGATGTCACTTTTATTGCAAGCATAAAATAAAAATAATTGTAAAGGTACGGTACATATGATTTATATGGTTCTACTCATATGTAAACAGACGTCTCTAAAACTGTAAAATTAATTAGTTTCATTGAACAGAGGAATATTAATAGTATCATATAAAACAGACGTTTAAAAAAAGATGAGAACTTTTATTTATAGAATTAAGAAATCTTTGTTTATTTGAGGTAATAAATTCAGCGTTGAAGTTCATCTAAGTCATTTATAGTTTGCCGTGTGCCCTTGCTGTTGTCGTGACTTTTTTCCGTTTATTCCTGTCCTTGCACTGAACTTTCTAGTTTTTAACAGTCATTGTTCTTATCTATCATCTATATCATCCAGCCATCTTCTTTTAGGCCTTCCTCTTCTCCTGGGCAATAGTTAGTTAGTGGTTTTCAGTTAGTTATCGTTTTCATATCTGAGTTTGGGAGTCTCTGTATATGTCCTATCCAATCTAAGCGAAGAGATTTTATGCATTTCGGCATTTGTTTGTATTATTTCTTCTCCTTCTCTTGTTACATTGGGACCCACTATCGTCTCATTATTTTTCTTTCAAATTTCAGTAGGCTTCCTTCCTCTTGTTAATCGTCATTGTTTCTATCCCATATGTAACAACAGATCTTATTAAAGTCTTATATAGGTTCATCTTTGTTCTCTTACTTAGAGTCTTGCTTATCAACAGGTTTCTATTCATTCCATATGCTTTTTGCCTGTCAGAATTCTTTCCTCTGTTCTCTCTTTTCCGGTTTTCCGTAGTGTTACTTTTAAGTAGCCAAAGGTGGATACGGTTTCAAATTTGTGGTGGTGTGTTATTACATATTTCTAAGTTGTTGTGTCGTCCTTCCCTATCGTCATGTATTTTGTTTTGTGCTGGTTTATCTCTAGCCCTATTCTTTTCGCTTTATTATCTAAGTGTCATCTTCGTCTTTTCTATAACTAGATCATCTGCCTATGCTATTACTTGAAGTTGATCTGTAATAATGTTTTTGTTTATGAAGTTTGTTCTTCTTATTATTGCTTCTAATATTACTCGTATATTAAACAGTGTTGGGGAGTTAGGCTCACCTTGTTTCACGCCTTTGTTTACTTTGATCTCCTTAGAAATTCCGTTGAAACTTATCTTTACTGTGGTGTTTTTTAGACTCACTGTTAGCATATTTTTTCTGGGATTCCAAGATGCTCTAGCTCTTCCATTATTTTCGTCCGATTCATTGTATCAAAAGCGCTTTTGAAATATATAAATATAACGTACACTACTCTGTTGTATTCTCTTGATTTTTGAATTATTTGCTCCACTGTATGTATGGAATTAATTGTCGATCTCCCCCAGATGATATTCTCCTAATATTCGTTCAGCTTATGACTTAGTTTGCTAGAATTTTATATGTGGAATTTAATAGGGTTAATATAGTTATTATTCCCAATACTGTCATACAGATGTGAATCTTGAACCCTACAACAAGCTGAAAGATAGACGCCACTGAAATGTTCTGTTATAGAAGAATGTTACGAATTCTGTAGACCAACCACAGGATAAATATTTTAATTTTAAATGAGCTAAAAGTCAGCAAACGGCTATCCAGCAAAGCTCATCTCTAACAATTAAAATACTTTGGACATGTTATTAGAGTAGAGACAGAAAACGTGGAAAGACTTATCCAAGAAAAGATAGAAGGCCGAAGATCACGAGGAATATCTCCCATAAGATGAATCGATCAAATTACAGGCATATGCAAAAGACCTATGCATGAGTTAAAATAAATGACCAGAAACAGAGACGGAAAATATACGACATCAATCACCTTTCACCGATCACCGATAGATAGGCACAATAACACCTCTGTTTCAAACATGTTGCAGTGTGTTGGATATACTTACGTGTAGGGCAATATTTTAATTTAGGTAGTAAACTAATTTGACAAGTCGTAAGATCTTCAGAAAAGTTGCCTTCAAAAATACGTACAACTTAAACAATCGAAGTCCTAATTGTTTGCCAATACATTTTCTAATTGATTTCTAATTTTAATCTCTGTGCTTTTTGAATTTTTTGAAACAAGATTAACCGAATCACTTAATAATTATCAGTACCTTTGTTCTGCAATGCGTTGTTTAGCAATGTGCATGTTACTTAAAAGTACTTGACTTTCAGTTACAAAATGTGAGTCATTTTGAATATCTAATACAAGGTGTTTTATGACATCAAATTAATTTGCGTAGAAAATTGCTGCTTTAATTCATGTTTCCCATCTTGTAATTACGGGCTCTGGAGGCAAGCTTACACCTGGTAATTTTTCTTTATAGATTTGCACACATAAAGGTGCTTTTAAAAATACTTTTTTACAGTTCAAAGTTAAAGCAAATTCACAGCTAAGAACTTCCGCTACTATGTTTATGCCATGTAGAAGACAAGTGGCATGTATCATATTCGGATAAAATATTTTTAAATTTTGTCGTAGATATCTTTACCATATACTGAGCGGCATCTGATACAACGGCAACAAAACATTTTCACTTTTTTGTATTTCTTTTTTCAAAAAGAAAACACTGACTATTTGCTGAATAAAACGGTTACAATCATATTATTGGTTTTCTCCAGTTGTTTTGCAGCTATTAACCTTTTAGTAAACGCGCCTTAAAAAGTTGCATCAGTACACGCGGACTGTGAGTCCGCATATTGAAATAGCAAGTATGAGACGGATTAAAAAATTTTTTCTGATAAAACAAAATTAATTGTTATTACAAACACTTATTTATTAATTATTTTGCATGTTACACACATTCATTACATATATTTGTGCAATGTTGTAAACATATATACAGTATAGCCCAAAATAAACAGTACTGAACTTGTAATTATTTTATTGTTTTAAAAAATACATGTTATTGACACTTTTTAACATGTTCTAAATGAGCTCCTCCTCTCTCAAGACAGACTTCATACCGATATTCCAAATTTCTCGTAATGTTATGGAATAAAGGTTCTTTCAAGTCTGCGAAGAAGGCTCTGACGGCATCCTTTAACTCATTGATGGTTTGTGGTGCTCGTTTAAAAACAGTAGTTTTAGCCATGCCCCAAATGTATGCGCCTGGAGTTATCGTTGTTGTTAACTGTCCTGGGACGCCCTGAGTTTTCTTTTCGATGGCACAATACATTACCCGTATTTATAAACTTTTCAACAACCTTCAAAATTACAGCTTGGAGAACGTTTATTAAACCGTTGTGTGAATTGATCGCACACGTATTGCAGACTTGCACTATTACGTCGGCCGATTCCATATGAGCGAAAATAACGCTCCACAAGAAACACTTTCTCCTCTGTACTTAACACCATTTTTAACAATTAGGCATTAATAATTAATTGGTTAAGGATTACTTGACAGGTCTATACTAGTTAATTTGAATATGACAGCGCGCACAAAGAGACATCTATGTTTCAGTTTCAGTACTGTTTATTTTGGGCAATAGTATATTTTCCACATTTAAAACATCAATACTTGGTCGAATGGTTCTTTTTTCTGTCGCAGTAACTGCAGCGTCCCTTTGTTGGCCAATATTCCCAGATGGAGAAAGAAAGAGTAGCACGAGCACGGCGGTGATTATATTAACTAATTGTCTAGCTAAATGTTGTAAAAAATTCTTCTGCTGGTTACATTATCGGTGTTGTTGCAATGAAAAATGACATTTGAGTTAATACCTGCAATATTTAGAATCGAATATAAAACTACCATTAGCCACCTCCTGGTATTTCTTGCAGTGTCATAGGCAGCACACAGCTTAACAGTATCAACACCCCCTTTAGTATTGTTATCATCCATTATGATTTCGGGTATACTGGTTAATTCATCTATTTTATTATCATAATGAAGACTGGATAAGAGTATGAGGTTTTTATTTTGCTTGGGTTTTTAGGACACACACAAGTGGCATTTTGTCAAAAACCAAATAAACTACTGTTGACTAACCGTGACTTGGGGTGGGAGGGGATGGGGGTTGACAAACTCAGGTATTAATTCTGTTTTGTTTTTATGAATTCTACCAACTAACGTTAGCTTTTTCGCGTACAACGACTCTAACAGATCCAACTTGTGAACCAGCGTAAGGACTATCAGGTTGCTGCCAGACATAGACTTCAAGATTTGAAGATATTTTAAGTAAGTTTAATCCCATATTTATTGGGTTTATTTGGAATATATTGCCTAAATGAGCAACGCTCCCTCGAAACGCTTCCAGAGTCTCATCCACTGTTACCAAATGAAAAGGATTATAAGCAGTTTTGCAGTTGGTAACGAAAGCATTAAATATTTTCCTAATGGGTGCTAACTTGTCCAGCTTCTTGCGTTCTTCGCAAATTGTCGAATCTTAAGTGCCTAAAAGAAATTAAAAGCTATTTAGAGACATTATAAGTCGAAATAACTCCACACCTGTTCCTTGAGTATTGTCTAAGTCTCGTAAATTTATATGACTTGATTTTAAGACACCGGCTAAGTACCACAATCCAAATAGTGCTTGAAGCTCTCACATGTCAGTAGGTGATGTATTTCTTTCAAGAGATATGTTTCCAACTTTTTCAATCAACTATAAAGGCATTAGTTGGTTGCATACTTTTCGTTACACTTGTGGTATTTCTCTTCCCTCTATTTCTCTTAATTTGTTCTTCTATAGGCGTATTTTTTTTAACAGAACTTATATATTTTATTCTTATTGTATACTTCAATATTTTGGAGCTTACGAAGAAGGTAAGGAGATTATCATATAGATGAAGACATTATTGTGAAATATATACAAGGTACATAGAATGGAAAGTAATTAATGGCAAGAGGAGAAATACTTTGAGTATGACCAAAAATGGAGATTTGTATCAACGAAAATTAGGAGCGTCAAATTTTAATCATAAAAGTATTTAATCACATGAGACAGGTAGTTTTCAACATGAGATTCAACGTGCAATTGTGAATGAGAACCCTTTCGATTTTACGGTTTTTCTGTCTTCGAAATCTGGTGCAATCGCTGCATGTTTAGGGTTCCCTGCACTAATAAATGGATCCTCAAAGGTAACAAGATCAGAGATCAATAAAATACATACAATCAGTAGGTATATTTATTCGCTTTATTTCTTTGATGACATTTTTATATTTTTCCGCTTCGTAAATATACACACTCAAAAATGTTTTGCATAATGTAATATTTTCAAAATTATCCTCCAAATCTGGTGAAATCTATTTTTTAAACACAATACTTTATTAAATATATAAAATTATATGTTTTGAAGAAAAAAAAAACAATTAACAAAATTTAAAGGATTAACAATTTATTATTATTACTTATAATATATATTATAAATATATTTTTTTTAATTTGTACAGATATAGGAACTAATACTTAATAGGCCCTATTTCCACCTCTTGCATCAATGCAAGACTGAATGCGATGTCCTATGCTTCTTATAAGTGTATTAATGTAGTTCTGGTCCATGGTGCCCCATTCTTCAATCGTTGCTCTTCTAAGGTCTTGTAGTGTCCTTGGGGGTAGCTGCCGGGACTGAATTTTTCTTTTGAACATATCCCATCCGTGCTCAATGGGATTGAGGTCAGGTGAGCAAGGTGGCCATTGTAATCTGACGATATCTTCTGTCTCTAAAAAATCTGTCACATGTCTCGTACGATGGAGAGGCGCATTGTCGTCCATACAAATAAATTCTGGACCAACAGCTCCTCGCCACAAGCGTACAACAGGCCTAAGAATGGTATCAATATAAATTTGTAAATTCATGTTACCATCAATAGGAATTAAAGAGGTTTTATTATTTAGCATGATGCCGCCCCAAAACATTATGGAGCCACCTTTATATGGGACTCTTTGGACAGCTTGGATAAGTCTATCCTGTCGACTTGGGTTCCTCCAAATCCTAATTCGGCGATTATCCGACAAAAGGCTAATTTTGGTTTCATCAGAAAATAACACGTTTCCCCATCCGTTGTCATGCCATTGTAAATGTTCATTGGCCCATTCCAGTCGAGTCATTTGTGCTCTAATGTAAGCTTTGGTACAAACAATGGTTTTTTTGTAAATAAATTCGCCGAATGTAACAACCTGTTTCTAATAGTCTTCCTATGTGGCAAAGATTTAACATTAGCTCTTAAAGTACGCCTAACAAAATCTTACGTATACAGTGTACTATACTATGGAGTGGAATCATGGACGTTAAATCTAGACACAATGAGACGACTTAACGCCTTTGAAATGTGGACCTATAGAAGAATTATGAGGGTTTCCTGGGTAGATAGAGTTACGAACAATGAAGTACTGAGAAGAATAGGTAAAGAGAAGGAAGTTGAACTTACAATTAAAGGAAGAAAGCTACAGTATCTATGACATGTGATGCGGGGCGAGAAGTATGGCATCCTGCGACTCATAATGCAAGGAAAGATAGATGGCAAAAGAAGCATCGGAAGAAGACGAATTTCATGGTTCAAGAACCTGAGATAATGGTTTGGATGCAGCTCCAAACAACTTTTTAGAGCTACTGCCTCAAAAATTTAAATAGCTATGATGATCGCCAACCTCCGTAGCGAGAAGTACCTCAAGAAGAAGAATAGTCTGATCGTAAATTACAATATTATGAGCTTGCTGAAGCTCTCTTCTAATATCTGGGGCAGTCATAGAGGGGTTTCTCCGGGCAGTTAACGTTAAAAAGCGTTCTTGGACATTGGTAGTAATTCTGGGTCTTCCGCTTTTTGGACGATCGCTAACAGAATTCGTCTCTCGATATTTTTTCACAATCCGAGACACAACGTCGCAACGTCGACTTGTGTGTCTATTCATATTGTTCACTACAAAGTGAATAAAACGCAAACAAATTTTTACAAATATCGGTTTTCGAAAACTGATGAACGCAATATGAATTCTGAGAATCTTTGCGACGATTAAGAAACAAAAACAAGCAGTAAAATACATTATTTTAGTAGACAAAAAAAATCAGTGCAAAAAATTTCAAATTAGAAACGTTCAGTGGCGTTACAGATAATATGCAAAATATTTTTAAGTGTGTGTAGTTTTAATATTCCACCTACATTATGCATATACTAATTTTTGATCCGGGGATTCAATCATATTAAATTATACTAGAAAAAAAAATACATGGTGGTTTTTCGTTATTTTCCATGTGCAGTAACAAAACCTTTCTGTTTATACTCTGCTGATGTATTTCTGACTTTTTAGTCTTTTCTATATTATTTATTTTAAGCCTAATTTCAGTACCTATGTTGTTGCTGCTGAAAATGTTGAGATAACTAAATAAAAGGATGAATACGCCATCAAGGATATTTGTTGGAACAATGTAAATATTTGAAGTTAAAGCGAAATAAGTAAGAAAAGTACAATGAAAATGAATTCGGCTGTGTTTACAAGTGTTTGTACTGTTAGTAGTGAAAACAAATGGATATATCAATAAAAGGCAGTAGTACAGAAAACAGTAATAAAATTGAGAATTCTAAGAAAGACCAGTCATGTTGTAGATGTTAAATATGAAATGAAATATTAAGGAAAGTCTTTAAAAAATAGTGATGGAGCTACTTTTGTCACTTCCACATACCAAAGAAATAACAACTGACTAAGAATCATTAAATTGAAAGAAAACAGTAAGTTTTGGATTGTTTTTTTATTTATGTTATTTATTTAACACATTTTGCTGTTATTACTAAAACAAATAACAAACACAAAGAACACAAAGTTAAAAAGTATAAAAATAAAACATCACAATTATATTAAGATTAATTTTCCTATTCTACGTGTTTTTTACTCAGGCTTTACTCGGACCAATGCTGCTTCTATGGGTCTTGCAGAAGATCTAGCACCATTTTGATTCCTTGACTGTCTATCAGAACTCTTTCTTTTGACAATAAGTTGCGTATCAACTACAATCTCATCAAAAGGCACTCCAAATGCAGCTAAAAATAACAAAATATTGAAAAAATAATTTAAGTATAAACTGAAACGTACATGTAAAACATTGTACTATGTTTATATCTTTAACAGCTTTATAGAAACTGACTTCACTTGCGATAAAATGCAAACTTTGCATACGAAAGCTGCAATTTTCATTTTTAAAACCCGTTTTGATTTTTATCGATAGGACACTCTGTCACATACAAATTTTATTTGAAAAATTGATTTCGCGCGCTTAACACATTTAAAATTGCCCTTCACTTCAAGCTTTGTTTCTGAGAGAATGGTTTATTCTACAAAAAAGTGTTAATAGACTTTTTTTTCAAAATTTCATCAGCTACATTTCTTGTTTAAAAATTTTTTTCTATATCGTACAGATTCTTGGTAAATTTATGTTTTCTGTTTTCCCCAACTACGAGGGAGTTTTTAAGGGGGTTTTGCCACTCCTACCGTGAAGGTAGTAGTGTCAAAATTAAAAAAAAAAATGAGTTTTTTAGATCATTTAAAAAACTTACCTATAAAAGTTTTAACCTAAAGTACCTAAAAAACGTACCCATAAAAGTTTTCACTTTTATTTTTCTTAACAGTTTTTAAAAAGTGCTTCCTTTTAGACTTTCTAAATAAAATATGTATAATTTGTTTAAATAATTAAAACAATACATAAATAATTTTAAAACTTATGTCATAAGTTGGCTTTTGATATTCTTAGGTTACCCACAAAATTTGGTGAAAAAATATAAATTAGTTTATGAGTTATTCTATTTTTGTCTAATAAAAAGTCGATTTTTTGTGTTTTGCAACAGAGATTACATTGAAATTGGAAAGAATTTCTATAAAACTGATGTAAGACTGGCTATGATGTAAAACAATAAATGTGGGGCAGCTAAAAACAAAGAAGAAACGAATGTTGGCTCCGATGAAATGAGAATACTTAGTGGAGTGACATTCTACTGATTTTAATTGAATAAAAAAAATTATTTTACTCTTAGTATTATTCTGAACAAATATATTATTGTCCAAAATGTCATGTCTTAAGATTATTCTAGAATTCTTGTGCCTACAATTTTATTATTCGTATTTCTTGTGTAACTATCCTTTTTATTCAAAAATCGAGTAATCTTATTTATAAAATCTCAGGGTATTTAAATGTCGGCGAAAATTCACATGACATAGTTATAAAAGCATTAAACATAAGAGAAAAAGGAGACAACCAATGCTGGCTGGCAAGAAGATAGCATCCGTTAGATAGATGCATTGATCTCCTTTCTATTCAATATTATCATAAATGAAATAATAAGAAAATGTGTAAAATTTAAAAGCATACAAAATAAGAGAAAACAGCACTAGTACGAGGCATGTTTTTTAAGTAAGTACTGTTTTGCGATTCCGCCGCCGCAGCGCTAAGGTCGGCGTTCCGCGCATGAGCGCTGGTTACCTACATCTCTTGTCTACGCACTGACGCCATTACAGTCTGATTCTTCATTGTATACTTGTTTACTCCAGTGTTTAAGATGCCTCCAACAATCGTGAGTCACGCTGATTGTGAAGTACGGGCTGTTATACGATTTCTTAGTGCTAAAGGCGTAAAACCGATCGATATTCATCGTGAGATCGTTGAAGTTTACGGACAAAACATTATGAGTGATGGGATGGTAAGGAAATGGGTGAGAGCATTTAAAGATGGCAGCACAAATGTGCATGATAAAGAACGGAGTGGGCGTCCTTCGGTCGTTAATGAAAATTTGGTGCAGAAAGTGGACGAAAAGGTGAGAGAAAACAGACGCTTTACAATTTCATCATTGTCCGACTGCTTTCCTCAGTATTCTCGTAGTGTTTTGTATCGCATTGTTACCGAGAACTTGAATTACCGGAAATTGTGTTCACGTTGGGTTCCAAAAATGTTGACGGATTTGCACAAAACCCAACGTTTAGGCAGTGCATTGACTTTCCTTGAGCGGTACCACAGTGAAGGTGAAGATTTTTTAGACCAAATTGTTACTGGTGACGAAACGTGGGTGGCCTACGTCACACCAGAATCGAAACAACAATCCATGGAATGGCGACATTCATCATCACCCAAAAGAGTGAAGTTTAAGCAAACAATTTCTGCCCGGAAAATCATGTGCACAGTTTTTTGGGACAGAAAAGGAGTATTGCTAGTGGAGTTTCTGCCTCGTAATGAGACAATAAATGCAGCGTCTTATTGTGAGACATTGAAAAATCTGCGTCGTGCAATCCAGAACAAAAGACGTGGCAAGTTGAGTAAGGGTATCGTTTTGCTGCATGACAATGCCCGTCCAAATGTGGCTAATCAGACCAAAGATCTCATCAAATCATTTAAATGGGAAACTCTAGATCCTCCTCCATACAGCCCTGATCTGGCGCCCAGCGACTACTATTTGTTCCAGCACTTGAAGAAACACCTGGGCGGTCAGCGTCTTCAAGACGATAACGAAGTCAAAACATTTGTGATGCAGTGGTTAACAAGTCAGGCGGCAGAATTTTATCAGGAGGGTATTTAAAAACTGGTGCCACGTTATGACAAGTGCCTCAATATTCACGGAAATTATGTAGAAAAGTAGATTAAGGTACAGGCTTTCATGTAAAAATAAAATTATTGCCATATCTTTGCACGTCTTTTTTTAATTCCAAAACGGTACTTACTTAAAAAACACGCCTCGTATTTTATACTATGCAGACAACTTTCACTCTGATTTAATTGAACTTTAAAAGTGTACTAAGACCTAAGACTTTATAACAAAATGACAACATTAAAGATATCTGAGATGCAAGCTTAACGTATATGCAGTAATTTTCAAGTAATACATGATACAAGGGTAGTGGGTGAATACTCCTCTGTGATCCAGGCAGAGGATAGATCTACTTCAGGAATAGCAAACCTACCCACGCAAGCTCATGATTTCTTTAACCATACATTCCCGCGCAAACCATGTCCAAACTCAAAGCATTCCCACCTGCACTCTCTCCCACCTCCCACCACATCAAAACCAACTCGGCAACACGCATTAGTCAAGGGCGACGTTTTAATGACTAAAACTCTGCAAATGACGAGTTCTAAAGTAGTAGTTATACCTTATATAAGTAGGATGAGATGCTTAAAAGCTCACATCGATTCGTCTATCCATCCTAATGATTCTGGGGAGGACAGAAATTCGTCAAAGTTAAAACAAAATCTTAGAAAATTACGAAAAAAGTGCAAGAACCACAAATTACAAATTGCAACCTACAACGCAAGGACATTATCGTCAGAAAATAAAATACTTAAAATAGAGGAGGAACCAAAGAATATTGAATTCAGAAGGATACATATCTCCAGAAGGCTGGAGAATATTAAAGTCTGGACATGCACTATACTATTCTGGGGAACAAGATAGATGCGTCAGAGAGGTAGTACTAATGATTAACAAAAGACATTAAGAGGATATGGAAGTTATCAAAGGAATATCTAGTCAAATCACAAACTTGACTTTGAAACTAAACAGTGAATACAAACTAAAAGTAGTTGTAGCCTACGCACCCACAACAGATCACCCCTACGAAGAAGTTGATATTTTTTATGACGAAGTCAAAAGTGCATTACAATATGTGAAACAATAACACATTTTACCATACTATGTGGAGACTTCAATGCGAAGGTAGATGTAAATTTGGAGAAATCGGAAACAAAGACAATCCAACAATGAGAAACCCTGATAAACTTTCTTCTCGAGAACAATTGATACATAATGAACAGCTTCATTCACAAAAAAAGATGGACTTGGATAAGCCCGGACGACAAAACAGGTTCAGTGGTCCCAAAAAATAATGAAAGAGGACGACATGACTATGGCAGCACATAAAAACGATATTTTAATGGAAGTTGAGGAAAATCCAGAAATTAGCGTTCGAAGACTATCTGCCATGTATCTCAATTTTAAAGTCTTGAGTAAGAAATATCTTACAGAATGAAGATTTATATCATTTCATTTTATAAAGGTACAATTACTGCTACAAGGAGATTTTCCTGTTTGTGAATAATTCGCTAGATGGTTACAAAATCAGAAAAATCAAAATGACATTTTATTTTCGACAACAAAGCTACATTCACAAAAAATGGAATGTTTTTGTGCATAATGCACAATATAATTCGTATGTTGGTGACAAACCCACGTTATTTAATAATTTAAGCATCAGCATAGGTTTAGCATAAACATCTGGATAGGGGTAGTTAACGATTATCTACTTGGGCCTGTGAAATTGCCTGCTCGTTTAAATGATGCTGATTACTTACATTTCCTGCAAAATGTTTTACCTGATTTATTAGATGATGTGCCTTTAAATATTCGGCAAAACTTATGGTTTCTACATGACGGCTGTCCGGCCCACTTTAGCAGGAATGTACGAGACTTTCTTGATAATAACTACGAAAAACAACGGGATTGTAAGAGGCGGTTTAGTTGCTTGGCCAGCAAGGTCGCCGGATTTTAATCCTTGCGACTATTGTATCATATGATATATACATAAAATCGTGCACAACTTAGGCTAAGGATACAAGATGCTTGCAAGGAATTTAGAAATAACTTTTAAATTTTTGCAAGAATTCGGCGTTCTCTAAGCAAAAGGGCAAATTTATTCATAGAGACTAATGGTTATCACATCGAATATCTTTTGTAACTATCTACTTTTAATACCTGTTTTTTTTGTTAGTTTCGTTCCATCGTAATAAATACATACTTTGTTTTTAAAACCCTTTAAATAAAATTTTGTTTCAATTTGATTTTTTGCTTCCTTTCCAAAACTTTTTTTTACGAATTGTGTGTTGCATTTATTGAAACAAAAGATAATTTATAAAATTAATTAAGGTACCTATTAATTTAACTTACATGACGAAAAAACGAAAAATTTTCAAATCGATTTTTCTAGAAAATGGTGTATCCTACAGACTTTACTGTAAGAGTACCTTTTAGTACTAGAATACATAAAAATTTAATCTAGTATAAAAAATGCTTAACAGTTGAAGACAAAAATGTTATGCATTAATATAAACGTTGACCTACCCAAAACGGACGCCTATGACCGGTACTAGAAATTCGCAATTGACAGAATCGATTCAACTTTGGATGATAAATAACCGTACTAATTTTCGTTTTTCTTACTTAGAAGTGTTTTGGAGGTATTAAAAAAACTAATCGCCATCTTAAAAGATCTCTAGCTCCCTTAGGAAGTTTTTTCGGACTGGGTGAATTGGGTTAAATTGTCTTAAAATTATCTAAAGAATCTGCAGTCTTCGTTTGTCAGGAGAGTTTCTGGACACCCTGTATAATATAATGTAAACTGCAGCAGAGTAGGACTCGACTGCAGACATGACATTTTGGCAATGTTGAGGGGGTAAGCGTATGGGTTATCCCAATAGTTAATGTGTAGAGTAAGCGGCAAGCACCTGTGTTACAAAGGTGCATTGTTTTCTTTTGTTTATTTGTGTGAATAACGATAATTGCTTGTTTTGAAGTAGAGATCTCACACGGGTCGTACCGCGAGAAAAAGATCACGAACAAGTTATTTGTCAGTAGATCGGGTTTTTTGAAGAGTGGAAAAAACATTACGAAAAACTGAAGAAGCTTTGTTACCAACTGATTACCACATTATATTCGAAAAGTTTGGATATGTATTTCTTCTCGGCGAGGACTGGTTTGCTCATGACTGTAAACTATTCATTAGGAGGCATATAAAATCCAAAACGGACTTGAATATAACAGAAATGTAATCCATAGAGATAACAGGTAGAAGAGTGAGCTGCAAGTCCAACTACTCGGATCTTTCCATATGCTTTCATCAACTGTTAAAAAGGGGGAAGAAATGGTCACCTCTTAAGCCAAACGGAGACGCCTTATCTCATTTCATTAAGAAAGAGAAGTTGAAACATGTTAAATTACTTTTAAGTACGCCAGGTATTTTCGAACACCATTCTGCAATGACAGTTGATGATGATTGAACAACATTTAAAAACTGTTTTGTCTAACATTACTTACTGTAAACTAAGAATAAATATACAATTTTCATTAATGATCCAATATTTGAGTTTATTAATTAAAATTTACCCGATATTAATCATATTAAATAGCTTGTTATCCCCGTTATGTGATTGTAGTTTTAACACTTACGATAGGTACTTAATTCCAACGATATCGTAATGATATCTTAGAAGATCTGTATTGACAAGCCAGTCTCCCCGTTGACATTTCAACCTATTTTTTTTATTTTTCCATGAATCTCTCTGATCACTATGCAAAAATGCACGTGGTCTTCCACGTTTTGGAAGATTTAGACATGGTATTATCTGCTGGCACTCGGATATTGATTTATAAATGATTCTGCGTGAAATGTTTTCATTCGGGAATATCCGACAGATTTCATTTTTGGTTATCTGCCCAACCAACCTGTAGACAATTTTTAATTTATACGACATCTTAAAGCAAAAACTTCCAGACAAACAAATATCAAAAAACAGTAAACAAACTTTTGTTTCCAAAGGCAAACCAAAAAGGCAATGAAATTTGTGCCAAAACTTCTAGGACATACGTTACACCACTATAAGCCAAAAATACCTTTGAAAAAGAGGCAAGGTAATCAATGCATGATGCATGTATTGTACGTGTTTTGACATATAGGGCCCAGGCCCAGACGTGGATATATACCAGAAACAACTTGTGAGCCATGGAAAATAAACTGGGGATATCATTGCGAAACACACACACACACACACACACACACATATATAAATATATATATATATATATATATATATATATATATATATATATATATATATATATATATATATATATATATATATATATATATATATATATATATAATATACCGAATGTGTAATTAATTGCTTATTCCAAAACAATCAGCACGGTGTAATATAATAATAATTAGTATTTTTGAAAATACTTTAAACAAAGATCAGTCGTTAAAAATGTATCAAAAATTCCAGTAGTTTCATTTTAATCAAGAATATTATAAATATGCTGATCATAATTATATTATTGCATAACTTTTTATAATGTTCTTTTTATTCTAATCACAAATAAATCGACCAATAATAAAAATGATACTTACACTTAGCATCACTAGCACTTTTTAACTGATTTTCGCCTTCCACGGGAGCACTTTCAGTTATTTTCAAATTGAATAAGACCAAAAAACAAAGAGCAGAAACCAGCAGCTGTTTATTCATTTTTTTGTGAGTCGTGTTCTTGCAACTAAACCAGTGAGAGTGAGAGTTGTCTTGTCTTTCCATGTAAACTTGAACAATCAAGAATTTATAGAAACGTTAAGATGTACAGAGTGAGCCAAAAGTAAAATCTATTGTTAATAAATGTGTTAAATGTATATTTGTGACCTGTTCTTTCTAAAGTGGAATTTTTAAGTGTGTTAAGTTTATCGACGAATGAACGCATAATCTATTAAAATATTTTTTTAAAAATGGATTCGTTCCAAATACATATTTAAACTTAATATATAACTTACGTTATATGACTAATACACAAACAGTTCAAACACATTAAATCAAATCAGTAAATGAATAAAAGTAATGTGGATTTCCCATATCTTACATAAAACATAAAATCTTGACATAGAATTCTGTCAAACATGCCATAAAAGGCACAATTAATATAAACACCTTTTTTCTTCACTAATATATAATATGAATCTTATACTTAGATTTTGTAGATTTTGTAGTAGTATAATCCTAGGATATAATGGTTCTTGTTGCGCGACCATGGGATTCTTCACCTTCCTACACTTCCTCTTACCTGAATTTTTCCTTGCATAACTAATTAAAGCACGTTATATCTTTCGCCACGCATATCATGTAGCTTTCTGCTATTGATGGTTTATATTATTTCCGTACTCTCATGCATTCTTCTCATAACTTCACTGTTTGTTACATGTTAAATCCATATTTTCAGGATGCCTCAATTCAAATGCTTCCAGTTTTTTAAATCGCCACGTTCAGGGTCCATGTATCGATTCGCATATAGTAGTGTCGAGAAAATATAGAAAACACCTTGTTAACCTAACTCTTTAGCATCATATCCCTTGTACAAAGCACCTTTCTCGGTTTGTTAAAATTTGTACGTGCTTGTTCTTTGTGCACTTTAGTTTCTTTAGTTTAAAGTAATCATTCCTGTTCTCCAAAGGAATCTAATAAATTTTGTTATCTTGACATTTATTGAAAGGTCATATTCTTTTGCATGATCAACTGTCTTAATTACTATTTAAATGGGAATAAGCCACAATTGAAGGTTAAAGTACGTTTATTGACGTTTCAATTTCCACTTCGGAAATCGTTCTCAAAATACAAAACTAATGTTTGCATTTTGAGAACGATTTCCGA
Source organism: Diabrotica undecimpunctata (assembly GCF_040954645.1). Classification (NCBI taxonomy): domain Eukaryota; kingdom Metazoa; phylum Arthropoda; class Insecta; order Coleoptera; family Chrysomelidae; genus Diabrotica; species Diabrotica undecimpunctata. The sequence goes on from NC_092805.1 coordinate 106,757,538, forward strand.
AGTGGAAATTGAAACGTCAATAAACATACTTTAACCTTTAATTGTAGCTTATTCCCATTTAAATAGTAATTACTTTAAAATGCCACAAGAAAATAGCTTCAGAACAATATCAACTATCTTGTTCATGTACTCATGCAAATCTTCGAGATTTTTTGCCAAAATAACAGTATCATCTGCATATATAATGTTGTTAATTTAATCTAGTCGGGTTAGATGAAAAAAAGGCATAAACTTGCACGGTGAACTGAATTTAACCGTTGCAGTAGCCGTCACCATCTTGAATTTGAAAATGGAAAAGGAGAACCATTTTTGCTCAATATCTCCGCCATTTTCAACTTTTTGACAACAATGGTACGGACTGAAATTGTTGCAAATGCGATTTCCTACAATTTAATTTTAATTTTTTTTGTGGAATGGGTATTTTCCGAATTAAGGGAAAAATGGTGGAAGAGGGGTGTAAGCATAATTATCGAATTATCTCGTTTATTATTAACTTTAAAATATGAATGTACATAAACAAAAATGGAGACAATTATACTTTATACAATTTTGGCCTGTTAAATTTTTTTGATAAAATTAATATTGTAGCGAGATTAAATAAAACGAGCGGTTCGAATTTATATAAATATATTTATTTATAACTTTACAGTTCGGTAGTATCTTAACAACTCCAAACCTTAATCATCGTTACTTGTATATATACTACAGTTACTAGGTTCGTGAATATTCTGGCGTTGTCCCACCTCTAATTGTCTCATCGAAAGAACCATCGAAGACGGGCGGTATTGACATGCCGATTCTTACGTTTTCTAGATTCATCTTTCTAAGAATTATGAAGTATCGGAGATAGGCTATTTCGTTACACTGCTCCCCTCTTAGATCTGAGCGTCCCGATCAGCAACTCCAGATGTAGGCCCAGGATGGGGAAATCTACAGAGCTCTCCAGCTCTGCATGAACCCCTCAAGAAGAAATAACAGTCTACAGACTTTGAAGGACACGATCTCTTCGGGTTAATACAACACCGTAATTCGTACGCCGGTTTCTCGGAAGATCACTTCAAGCATGCTTCTGACAATCTTCCAATCCAGATTTTCTAGTGCATGGCCTATCTTGGGTAAGGCCAAATTCTTGATGTCATAATTGCACACGCTTTATTGTATATTGTATATTGTCACATACAGCAATGATCGAGAACCATCTTCTAATCTAAGTACTCTTCCGACTTTAGGCTGCTGGTTTTTTAACTCGTCCAAACGACCGAATTTCTTATAAAATACGGATGAGATTCCTTTAGTCATCTCAAGATCTTGGGCAACACAGTGGGCTAGAGAGACGTTATGCGGAACACTAAAAAGATCCTGCTGAACTTCTGTGGTCACGCCGAATCTAGCACTCTTTCTCTCTGCGTAATTTGACATAAATTCATTAAAGCTTGGTCGCCGGTCATCTTTGATCTCATGTTGAAGGGTTCGTGCTTCTTCTGTTTCATTTGAGCCAGCATATGGTGCAAGACGATTTATGTAAACTACTTTTGGTTTACCTTTCGGCAACTTCTTAATTCGGTATATTACGTCATTTAGTTTCTTTTTAATTTCACATGGACCTTCCCATTGTCTATGCAGTTTGGGAGACAAGCCTCGACGACGTTGTGGATTATAAAGCCAAACAAGATCACCTACTTCATAGCTTTCACTCTTGCATCGAGAATCATATTGATCTTTCATTCTGTCACTGGCTATCTGGATGTGTTGTCCGGCAAGTTCATGAATGTTGTTTATTCTTAACTTTAGGCGGTCGACATAATCTTCGCTTGCAACATGTTCTTCGGAAGGTCTGCAGCCAAACTCTAGGTCGCAGGGTAAACGAACTTCACGACCTAACATCAGGCAGGTTGGAGTCTGGCCTTAGGCAGGTTGGAGTCTGGCCTGTAGTTTCATTCACGGCCGAGCGGTAGGCCATTAGGAATAAATGAATGTGCTGGTCCCAATCTCTTTGATGTTCTGATACAACTTTGGACAGGTGTTTACCCATTGTTCGGTTCATTCTCTCGACCATTCCATCCGATTGAGGATGCGGGGGTGTCGTTCTGGTCTTATTGATACCAATCAATTTACAAACGTTTTCGAAAAAGGTTGACTCGAAGTTTCGCCCTTGGTCGGAGTGGATCTCCAAAGGAACACCAAATCGGCTAAAGAATTCTTTAACAAGTACCTCTGCAACGGTAGCAGCTTCTTGATTTGGTATCGCATAGGCCTCAGTCCATTTCGTAAAATAATCCATGGCTACCAGGATATATTTATTTCCATCATTTGTCTCTGGAAGTGAACCTGCAATGTCGATTGCTGCTCTTTCCATAGGACTACCAACATTGTACTGTCTCATGGGTGCCCTCTTTTTACCAACTGGACCATTACTGGTTGCACACAGTTCACATTTCCGGCATCATCTTCTTACATCATCTTTACAGTTCACCCAATAGAACCGTTCTCGAACCTTTTGCAGAGTCTTCGTGATACCAAAATGTCCACCTGATGCACCGTCATGCAACTGACGCAATACTTCTGACACTTTACTTTTAGGTACAATCAACTGAAGCTTAGTTTCTGTACCATCATCGTTCTCAAAGGTTCTATACAGAAGATCATCTTTCAGCACTAGGCAATTCCATTGGCTACAGTAACACTTGACTTCTGGACTACATGCACTAATGTCTTGCCAAGAAGGTCTTTCACATCGACGCATCCAATCCAATACTCTTTTTATACATGGATCATCTGCTTGAGCGTCTTGTAGCTGTTGAGGCTGCCATTGATCATTAATGACGGCGGTTCATCTCACGGGGCAAAGGCGTTCTTCTAATTCAAGACAATGATTACGATTTGCACCGTATGGCCGTCTTGACTGAGCATCAGCATTTGAATGACTTTTTCCAGCCCTGTGTTCGATTTGTTCTAGCTTTCTGACAGTTGAATTATTTTCATGTAATTTACGACGAATGTGACCCACGTCGTTACCATTCCAACATCTGGGTTCACGTCTCTTCGGCATCATGTTACGAACTACTTTCCGTACGATTTCCTCCAGACGTTTATCGTTTTGTACGTCATTCTCTTCAGAGATTCGTACTCGATAGCTCCGTGAAACTTGACTAGCTGTATCATGTTCCAAGGCAATAGCGAGCGCTTCATCTAAAACTTTCGGTCTTGCTAGTCGTAAAGCTTTCTGTAGTTTACTGTCTCTTATCCCATTGACGAAGGCATCTACAGCAATTTCTTCAAAAATGTTGTCTGGTGCCTCTGGATATGCCAACAGCGCTATACGAGCAATATCTGCTTCAAATTCTTGCAAACTCCCACTTTCTCGTTGGATTCTACTTCTTATTTGTACTTTGTAGACTGGTTGTAGATGGGCATCTCCGTAACGTTTATCTAGTCTAGTGAACAAGGTCTGGTAACATTTTTTTTGACCCTTAGGAATTGATCTTAGGATATCCGCAGCATCACCTCGTAAAGCAGCAGTCAAGGAAACAGCTTTTTCTTGTTCTGTCCAATGATTGGCTGTCGCAATAGCTTCAAATTGTCTAAGGTATATGGACCAAGAAGACTTTCCATCAAATGGTGGCAATTTGAATCTCATATTATGTGTCGTTTCGTCTCTAGGCGATTCTTCTTTCACTACCGGATCTAAGGCTATTGTATTAACTGGTGGTAGCACTTTTGTATTAGTTATCATGCTCCCTAACTGTTTGATCTTCTCTTCTACTTTATCAAATGTTTTAGAAATTTCTTCAAATTTCTCATTGTTTTGAATACATATTTCTTTAATTATTTGTGAAGCCTCGTCGTTTTGTCTAGCTACTTCTTTAATAATTTGAGAAGTTTCATCGAATCTTTCATCATTTTTTTTAGAAGATTCTTCAATTATTTGTGAGACATTTTCAAATTTCTCATTTATTTTTGTTAAAACTGTTTCTTCTATCATTTGAGACGTTTCATCGAATCTTTTGGAAACATTCTCGAATTTTCCATCACTTATTTTAGTTAAAACTGCTTCTTCTGCTGACTGGAACTGGAATGTCTCTGGGTCTTCTCCATTCTTGTTGAGAACAGTCTTCAGTCGTTCTTGGAGTATCTTCTTGGACCCGCTGCAGTCTTCATCGCGTTCTTGCAGTTGCTCACGCAGCTGTTTTGCTGAAAGTTCTACTAGCAGCATCTTTGTACAGGCACACACGTACTTTTTTAAATGTTCTTTCGTACAAAGGGCACTACCGAACTACGCGGATGTTCCCAACCAACAATACTTCTCAAAAGTTCAAAAGTCTTTTTCAAAAATCACTGCTGAATTTATTTTTTTTTACTCACACCGTAACACCAACTGTAGCGAAATTAAATAAAACGAGCGGTTCGAATTTATATAAATATATTTATTTAGAACTTTACAGTTCGGTAGTATCTTAACAACTCCAAACCTTAATCATCGTTACTTGTATATATACTACAGTTACTAGGTTCGAGAATATTCTGGCGTTGTCCCACCTCTAATTGTCTCATCGAAAGAACCATCGAAGACGGGCGGTATTGACATGCCGATTCTTACGTTTCCTAGATTCATCTTTCTAAGAATTATGACGTATCGGAGATGGGCTATTTCGTTACAATATTTAAAGTCGTACGTATGCGGTAAAAGCGGGAGCGTAAGACCTTATGGAGATTGGTGATATAGAAATTAGTTTTGTTCAATATCTCGGCCATTTAAAATTTTTTGACAAAATGGTACCGTCTTAAATTGTTGTAATTGCAATTTCCTACAATTTCTTCTTTGCAAATTTTTCGTGCGGTCGATATTATACGAATTATGGGGAACAATAGTGGAAGTAAGAAGCATGATTATTGAATTATCTCGTTTAACTTTACGACATGGATGTTCCTAATAAAAAATGGGGAGAATTATACTTTATACAATTTTGATTTGTTTCATTTTTTGCTGAAATCAATATTTGAGGTAATACGCATTCAGTAACGGCGTGAGCATAAGATCTTGCAGGGATTGGTTTTATAGAAATTATTTTTATTTAATTTCGACTAAATCATAAGGACTTAAATGGTCACGATTTCCTACAATTTCTTCTTTGCAAATTGGTTTCGTGCGGTTGATATCCAAAAATGGAGAAAACTATCTATTATACAATTTTGATGCCTTTTTAATTTTTTTGCTGAATCTATATTTACGGTCCTAAGCCTAAAAAATCCTAAACGGTGACGTCATCAGTAGCTAGCCATAAACAGGAACAAACCTATGACTTTAAATATTAATTTTAGCAAAAAAATGAAGGAGATCAAAATTGTATATCTATCTCACGAAAAAAATTATACAAAAGAATTTATAGGATATCACATCTGCAACAATTTCGGTACGTACTATTTTTGTCGAAAAATTTAAAATGGCGGTGATATTGAGCAAAAACTTGAGTCGAAATTCAGTCGCGATTGTAAATTTACACTACTATTATTGACCTCTCCTAAAGGTAAGAATGATAACATTTGGGGCAGCTGGCCATACAAGAATGAAATATTATCATGGAAATAAAATAAATAAACTCATTGTCAGTGTCATGTCTGTAGAATTTAGTATTTGTATGATATATTGAGATTATGCTGCAGCAAAATCTACCTTAATATCGGAAACATCCGGTTCAAAGCCCACTTATTACAAAACGTACGTAACCTTCAACGAGTAGCGTCTTCGAAACAATGTAAACTCATATTCCGAAAATCGTCTACTGGCATATCTCACTGAATTAAGTGCAAAATATAAACCATCTTCATTACGTTCATTATACTTGATGATTAAATCATTGTTGAAAATACACCATGAGATTATCTGGAAAAATATGGCAAACTACGAGCAATTTTTAAAAGAAAATCTGAAGTACTTTAAGCAAGCAAAGCTGATGAAATTTTTCTTTTGCATAAGTTAAATATTATGCATATTAATTTGAGATAACGAGATTTATGAAATGGACATATAAGATGTGAACGATTTACAGAGTTATTAACAAGCAATTGGAATTTGCGGGTTCTAGGTTTTCACCCAACGTGACCGGAAGTAAAACCGGAACTCGATATTTAAACTCTTTGTGTAACTTTGCGTCGATTGATATTCGATTTCACTAATTTTGAGTAATTTTTGCCAAACTTTCGGTTATAACTATTTAACCGAAAGTGATATAAAAGCCAGAAGTATATATTGGTTCTCGTTTTGCTAAGGCACGTCGAATAATATATCGCTTGTATTATTTCGGCGACTTTAAAACAGTACTTCCGGTTGCAACTCCAGAACCAGAAATCTTAGGTCAAATTTCTCACCTTTAATACCATTTTTGTGTTACAAGCTCTCATTTGTCACTCTATCTGTACTAATATTAGAGGAGTTGTGTTAACGGATAGATACAAGCAGACATAGATAATTAAAAGTTTTCACCATTTTTTTAATGTTGAAAAATTGGTGAAAACAATAACAATCTCTTTTCTCAGTAAATATCCCAACCACACACACATACACACACAATAACAATACCCATGCCTTAGACTAAAATTGTAAGAATATGGATGTTTTTAGTAACGTTATGAATGTTGATTTAACCCATCTTTGAGAAATTGTACTGTATTATATATACTGTCTTTAGTTCTATTATGTATTGCATTTCTTACTTCATGTAAGTAAGCTTCTGACGCTCATCATTAAAGGTTTTTTCTACGTATTTTTTCGAGGTGTCCATTTTCTCTTTCCTAGATTTATACAAACCTGCTGCTGCTTCAACTTTTTATGGGATTGAACGTGTCGTGTTTTTCCTCTAATTATTCTATGTCCTCACTTTTTTCTATTAGACATTTTTCTTGATGTCTTTATTTGTGTTTCGAGTTTTTGTTTTAATTTTTGAATCTTTAGTGTTGCGTTTCTTTTACATTACAACTAGAATTTCGTCTGTAATTCATACCTTCTTCTTTGGTCTTTTTTGATACTACTCTAATATATTCGCATTGTTTTCATGTATACTTTAAGGTTTTCCTCTACGGTGCCCGATTTCTTGTGTCCAGTTAGAGTCTCTCAGATATGTTTTGGATTTAGACTTTAAGACTCTCTTTGTCCCCTTAATAGTTAATATGATCTTGATCTTATAATTGAGTGTCCTTAATTTTTCTACGAGTATTTCCCCTTGCTGCAATTTAATATATCAATGATTAGCTGTTTTATGTCGTAGTTCCGAGTGCCTATACTTCATTCTACCTTTATGCTATTTGTCATTTTGTTCCGTCTAATAGTGTTCGATTTGTGATAAAAAAATAAACTCTCTAAAATGAGGCTTACTATGAGCCATTTGTAATTAGTTTGTGTTAGACAATGTTTGTCGCTACAAAATGTAAAATGTTCAGGCTGAAATATGATATACATAATATTTAAATTTATTTAAATTAAAAAAATGTATCTATATTATACATTATACATAGGTACATAATTATACATATGTATTTACAATTAATTTATTTAAATTTCCAGCTCCTACCTAGAAGACTAGAAATTTTTTTTGGTCGCTATGTATTTCTAAATCTAATTAGTAATTCTGCTAATACTTATATTGATGAGCAGTAAGTCAGCTCATTGCTTAGTAACGTTTGTTTAGATACTAAAAAACAGGAAATTATCAGAAGTTATAACGAATGTATGTATGTATGTACTTGGGTGTATATTAGTGGATACACATAGCTATTAATTATGAATTGTACATAAAGCAATGACTGCACAGGAGATGTTAAAAGAATTGCGAGATAATGTTAAATGTCAAAGCACTAACAGTAATAACACAACTTTCTGATGTAAATAATTATAAATTATTATTAAAATATAGTGAAAGTTTTTTTATGGCTTTGGATAACTTGTCCATTCAGACACGTTAATGTATTGACTTATTGCGTTTGTTATTAATATAATACTTAGCATAACAAGAAAACACCCTTTCAGTCATTACATTTAGGGCCCTAGCTTAAAGTAAATATTTAATACCAACAAGAGATTGTACAAGTTTCGAGCTAAGGTGCCTTTCGTAGCGACTTTATTACAACACAACACAGACAACGGATAGGAGGTAAATATACCTACGAGTTTAACATAGGATAAACAGAGGTAGCAAAGCTACCTAGAGTAATTTAACAGTAAACATTATATCCTAAATGTTTCTCTTAGTCCTATATAAGTATTCCCAAAAAATTGGATCGGGCCTAATACACTGCCGAGCAAAAAATTAGGGTCACCCCTAATTTGAATTTATTATATTGGAAATTAATATCCTTTTTGAACTATTTTCGGTTGCAACATAGTTTACTAGCTGACAGCTTAAAGAAAATAACGTTTTTGTACCTTAAAGTTTATTGAAAGTAATGAAAATGAACAATTTTCCTTTGATATACTAAATATCGAAAAGGGCAATGTTAATTTGATAAACTTTTTTTTGAAACAAACGAAATTTTAAGAACTTCCGTAATCGGAAGTTCCAATCTTAATAAACGGTAAAACATGGTCTTCTAGAACCTGTGTTGGGTACCTATACGCAGTCAATGTTTTGATAAAGACTAACTCAGTGCAAGCGTCAAACGACATGCCACCCGATGCCATAAATGACCCTCTTCCAAATGGAAGTAGCTCGGCAATATATGCTTGAGCATATCTCTCGCCTGGACGTCACCACACTCTTACACGTTTGTCTGAGTCCGTAAGACAGAATCTCGATTCATCAGAACAATAGGTACCCGACTTCAATATTATATTGTCCAAGCCAAGTGTTCTAGTGCAAAATTCAATCTGGGAATTCGATGTTCATGGGAAACCGGCGTTTCAGTTACCCTAGTTCGATAAGGTAAACCAGCAGCATGAAGGAAAACAGCCGTGACCGCTTGATTTTTCGAAGCACTATGAACGACAAAGCGGTCATCTTTAGTTTTTGTAATTCTGCCTCGACCTGAACCAGGTCTTCGAGTAAGAAGACCGGTTTCTTCGTAACGTCGCCACATTCGTTGCACACGCGATAGACTTACACCAATGTCACCGAACAACGTTCGGTGCCAATGTTTCTCGTAGTTTCGCGCTGACCGTGGTTATCTTAATGACGCCACAATTATTCCCGCCACAACAGGACTTATGTTCATTGCAATACAATGACAGTGACAATACTAAAAAAACAATTTATAACTAAGGTTAAAACCACAGCAACAAAAACTATGCTGATAATGGTTTTTAGGAATTAGGGTAAGGAACCCTTTTTATCTCAAACGATTATCGAAACAACAACAATTAGTTTCAAGCAATCCATGAATAAATTATGTTACAACTGTTACAAAGTTAAAGATTTATTCCGAGGAAGTGGTATTTGGTCTTCTATCAGATACTTAACTGCATTATCTATAATATGCAGCCGAACATTCAATGATTGGTATCGTGTTACCATTACAATCGCAGAATTCTGTTTCACTTAATTTTAATCTAAGAAGGAAGGCTTTCACAGTAGCATGATTAAGAAGACATCTAACATAGATTGAATATACTCTTCTTCTGGGATGAATTCTTGCTGCAAATGGCTCAATAGATAAAACAGTGTTGCAAAAAACATTCCATTTAATTTCGCAGTTTTCTTTTGATGCTGGTTTCAGCAACGAGATTAAATCAATTCTAATCCTTCTGAAGTCGCTTTTTACATATAGATTTAAATGTACAGGGTGATTGACACAAGTCTAGCATAGTCCATCATCTTTATTTTTAGTAAAACACCTGTATATTTTATTGTTTTTTAAATCTCCTTAACAACCTGATCTTAACAAAAGATATTATGTGGGGTCTATTATAAATAATACAAGTTAAAATTTTAAAATTATGTATAATTTTCTTCAAGAAATTAAATACAAAACCAAATATATTGATACCTACTTAGTTTAGAAAATTGATGCGTGCATTTAGCTAATTTAAAAAGAATACCATTCCAAATTTTATTTATTTATTGACATGACGAAAATTATATATAATTTCAAAAGTCCACCTTGTATTATTCATAATATAACCTACATAATATACTTTTTATGATGGGGTTAATAAGTAGCTTCTGAAAACATAAAAATATACAGAGTGTTTCATTAAAAATAAAGATGATGGACTATGCTAGACTTTACCCTATACATTTAAATTTATGTTTAAATATCGACGGGTCTCAGAATTTTGATTTTTGTCAATAGGGCACTCTGATCAAAAGATATCGAATTTTTACTGTCGAGTTGATAGGGTAAACCATACAGTCATTGTACACTTAAGAAAATTTCAACTTTAAAAATTCGTAATTCACATTGTTCTCTGCAGATTAAATTGAAATTTATACAAAACGTAGTCTTAAACAGTTTATTACAATATAGCTAAAATGATTTAAAGAAAGGGTTGTAAAATCCTTGTATCGTTAGGATAACGTGCAATTACTTCAATAGACTTAATTCTTAAGTAACTCTTGTGCCCACCTACAAAAAGAATAACTGGAAGCTTAATATTATTTTCAATTATGTGGGGGTAAAAAACATTCGCAATATACTGATAGAATGTCTCTGCCGTCATTCAACAATTATCGCTTCTGCCCATACCCCATTTAGGATTAATGCCTTTAGCAACTTTTTCTGGAATACGTTGAAAGGATAAATAACCATAGGCACGCAAATTTTACCGTTTGCTGAAAACGTAAATATCACAGTGACGTTTTCTTTTGAACAGCTTTTTTCAACATTATAAACATTTTTTGAACCTTTCATAGCAAATACTTTTAAAGTAGATGGACATATTTGAAATCCTAACTCATTTCCATTAAAAATTCTTGATGGATCTGTTAGAACTTCTTCTAGATGTTTTTCTTTAACATAGTTTTCAATATTTTTAAACCAGTTTTTGATGTCTCGTTCAGATACACAAGCGCTAGCTGCCGTCACATCTTCACTTGTCCTTTTAGAAACCTCTGGATGTCGCCTCAAAAATCCCTAAAAAAAGCAAACGATAAATACAGATTAAAATATATTTTTTTGGTGACTTACTTTGAACCATCCATCTGCAGGTCGATTATCTTTAAAGTTATTGGGGCGCGGATTTCCGGTTAAACATTTTTGCACGCTGCATTTTAAATCGTTAGCCTTTTTGGGGAAACCTTTTGAAACGGTTTTTTGTATCCATCTCGCAAGTTAAAATAGGAGACGGTCGAAGTGTATCTTTATGTTCCGAATGTTTGAATCTAAATTCTATAGTGAACTTCGGAATTCCATATATTTTTTTAGCTGTTCTATACGATTCAGTGCCATTTTGGTCATTCTTAACAGCTTCTATAAGTTTAATCTTATCGTATTTTCTATGTTTAGGCATTTTACTACAATCCTAAAAAATCAATTAGTGATTGGACGGTCAAATTTAGTTATTGGACAGCTGTCATTTTGTTAACTTTCTCAACTTGGACTCCGTTTAATTGAAGCTTTGCATCGGGATGTGGGTCACGACTAAACACTAAAAATTTGGTTTTGTTTGAGTTTATTTTAATGCCCATTTCCTCTTCTACCTCGTGAATACGATCAAGAAGAATTTGGAGACCTTCAATATTATCTGACAGAATTACTGTATCGTCTGCATATCTAAAATAGTTCCCCGTTGATTTTTATTCCATATGGTTGTCTCTCAAGTGCCTTTTTAAATAACTGGACCGAGTAAACATTAAACAATGTTGACGACAAAATGCAACCTTCTCTGACTCCTCGTTGTATGGAGATTTCATCGGTGTAGTTATCTCCAATTTTTACGATAGCAGTTTGATTCCAGTACAAATTTTTAATGACACGAATATCCTTGTCATCTATTCCGATATTTTTCAGTATTTGCATTAATTTTACGTGCTGTACTTTATCGAATGCCTTTTCGAAGTCCACGAAACATGCAAATACATATTTTCCTTGGTTACAGCTTTTTTGTAATAGGATATTAAGCGCAAAATTGCCTCCCTGGTTCCCATAGCATTTCTAAAACCAAATTGGGTATCTTCGAGGTCTTCTTCGCATTTGCGTCTGATTCTGTTGTGAAGTATTCTTAGGAAAATTTTTAGAGAGTGTCTCATTAGGCTAATTAATCGATATTCTGAGCATTTTCCCGCACTGTGTTTTTTAGGTATTACGACAAAGATGGATTTGAGCCAATCTGTGGGAATCACTCCGGTGTTATATATTGAATTAAAAAGTCTTACTACTACTTTTATGTTATCATCTCTATTAGTTTCAGCAACTCAGTTGGTGTATCATCTGGACTACAAGTTTGTCAAATTTTAGCATTATTTATAGCGTGTTCTACCTCGCATTTTTAATTTCTGGGCCGTCAGTTTAGGTAGAATTCGGCAATATTATTCCTGTCATCTTCAAACAACTCTGATATATACAGCTGTCCAATCCACATTGGTATTTGTCTATTTTTTTCTCAATATGTACTAGTAAACGATCATAAAGTATATAAGGCAGTATTTTGTAAGCTGTATTTTAGAGGGTAATGCCTCGATAGTTGTCACATATTAGTGGATCCCCTTTCTTGTGAATAGGTATTATAATACCTACATTCCAACTGTCTGGGAGTCCAAATGGATATATGTTCCTTCTCTCCAAATAAATACAACAAGTTTTATTATGTATTTTTTAGCGCGTTTGCTCCATACTTGAATAGCTCAGAGGGTAAACCATCCTCTCCAGGGGATTTGTTATTTTTTAACCTTTTTATTGCCTTGGCAACTTCTTCTTCTGTTGGTATATTATTTTCCTCCCATTCTGTCCCATTCCTTTCTTGTTTCTTCTTTCCTAAAACTGTTGTTGCTACTTCTTTCAGGATATTTTCGCACTCATTCCAGTAATTATCTATGTTTTCAACAGTACTACTCCTTTGGTCTTTTTCTTTAAGTTTTTGTTCAAATTTTCTAACTATCTCAGGGTTTCGTAGTCTGTCTACCTCGAATTTATCTTCTTTGCTTCCTTTATCTTTTTTTGCGTTAGAGATTCGTGCCCTTAGTTTAGCCTGAACCAGGTAGTGATCGGAGTCAATGTTTGCTCCACGTCTGGTACGTACATTCAGAACATCGCTGTAATGTCTTGCGTCCACAACAACATGGTCAATTTGATTGACTGTGTTGCCGTCTGGGCTAACCCAAGTGCCTTTGTGTATATTTTTACGCTCAAAGCATGTGCTGGCTATCACCATATTCATTGAGGTCGCAAGGTGTATTAAGCGTGTTCCATTGTTGTTCGACTCGTTATGGAGGCTATATTTTCCAATGGTGGGTAGGTAATCGTTTTCTTTTCCTAATTTGGCGTTGAAATCTCCAAGTACTATTTTTATATCATTTCTAGGGCAGTTCTGTATTATTTCTTCCAGTTTTTCGTCAAATTCATCCTTTTCTTCTCTAGCTTATCTTCTGTGGGTGCATGGGCATTACCTACTGAATATTTTTGATTAATTTTCCCCTAATTCTAATTTTGCATATTCTGTCGCTTATGGCTTCTAAGTTTATTACTAGGTGCTTCACTCTGCTGCTGACTATTAATCCTGTTCCAAGTTTATGCTCTGTTGGGTGGCAGCTATAGTACATTGTATATTTCTTTTTCTCGTATATTTTTTTCCCAACCACCTAACTTCTTGAAGCGCTATGATGTCTATATTATATTTATCCAGGATGTCAAGGAGTTCCCGCAATGGTCCAATTCTACAGTCCATCTAATTTACAAACCGTTGCACGTCATCGGCGTCATAGCCCGTGACGTCACATGATACCAACACGAAATATTTAGGCGGTAGGTGTGTTCTTTTTTAGAATCACTTTGCCGAGTACACTGGCATTACAGCCACTAGACATATTTTATTATATACGCGTAGAACTAATATTTAAAGATTTCTATTATTGTTAACTTAAAGAAATAGACGACAATATGTTTCATTTAATTTGTATAAATGCATTATAAAGCGTTTTTATGAAGAACGTTTGTTCGGAACACACTGCAACTGTAATCGAACGAAGGTGAAATTTTGGCATAAATTGGTAACACTTATTTGACAGTGGCGGTGTTGACACATTTTGTACTTTATTATTTTAAATTTTAAAGTGAATACCTCTTGTTTTATATTTTTACCTATTTAATAAAATATGTTCTTTTTAGAACAAAATTACTGTGTTTTATTTAAAAAATGTCACGTAAGAATTTAAATAGTCGTTGTAAAGAGTATAATAATAATTATGTGACCTATTTGATTTAAAATGGATTTTTGTACGTAAACGGATTGTAAATTAGATGGACTGTATATAAGGATAATTGTAACTCTTTGTCCTTTTTCTCGCCAAGTCGTGGTCTAGATTTCAGTCCGGAAACTTTATCTTGAATTCTCGTTACCTGTTGTTTTTTACGGTCTCGGGGTGTTAACCCTACGCCCAACCCCCAAACTGGAGGACCAGTTCACCCGCTCACGTCCGTTTCCGACCCAACTTTCCACCCGGGTTGGATACCGGATCTCCAGTTGGGTTGCTCGCGGTTTAACAGGGGGCACCAGCGTGAAGGTGAGAGTCGGATTTGAGTAGAAGAGGCTAAGTGGAGTAAACTGGAAGTAACTCCATGTTTTCGCATTCTACCCTTTTACCCCCCACTTCCTGCCTTCCATCTTATACACATATTTTATTATATTTTTTTTCTTTGTTGCGAGCTATGCCGATATATTTTACCTTTATTTTACTATTAACTCGCATTAACCTTTTTCTTGTTGTTTGAAACGTTCTAAACGTTTGGTATTCCTTTCCTCAGGTATCTTAGCCTCCTCCGTGGATGTGTTTGTTGTTGCTCTGGAAACCTCAGTCTTCTAATATCATTGCCACAAATTGGTCGCATTGCTCCTGTAGTGATCCTTTCCCAAGTTAATATGCTCCTTTTCTAACTTGGCTGCACCGTACTGAAGACGACCAATAGTCAGAAATACGTATATTATACGGTTGCCTTCCATCTTATACACATATTCTATTATATTTTTTTTCTTTGTTGCGAGCTATGCCGATATCTTTTACCTTTATATATATATATATATATATATATATATATATATATATATATATATATATATATATATACCTTACGTGAGATGGAGTTAGAAACACCTGTTTAAAAAGAGAGAGGTATATTAGTTCCGCCCTTTATATAGTGGAAAATGCATTAGTGGAAATAATAAAAGAGGGGAAGTTCAACGTTGCCAAACTTATTGGTTTTATTTGACCTGCTGTCTTTTTAGTATTTTAACAATGTTCTAAGATAGTCAAATTTGGGCGAATTGATTTAAATGGCAGCTTACTGTTTTTTATTGGGAATATGCCACAATTTTACTTTACAAAAAGTTTAATTTAACATTTTGATTTCCACTTCGGAAATCGTTTTATATAAATAAAATTTATTAATGTTTCGTATTTTAAGTACGATTTCCGAATTGGAAATCTAAACATCTAAATAAGCTTATTTTAAAGTCGCATTGTGCCTTATTCCCAATAAAAATAATAAACTGCATTATGACGCCACAATAAAAACGCTTCATACAAAATTATTTGGCAACGTCGAGTCGTCAAAGTAAGGACACTGTAGTAGCGAGCAAAACTAACAGAACTAGTTTGTTATGTCATGCATATTGCATGGTTTATAGTGGGTTGGTCTTTTATAAAGCATAATAAAGTCAGTACTAGTAAAGCATTAGGAAGGAGCAGGTGTATTATATTAGATTTAAACTGGACGAAAAATTACGTCCTCTAATTAAAACTAAGATATTATTTGGTATTCTCCAAATAATATCTTTGAAACCATATTTTCGTTTAGATTTTTTGGAGGAAGTACGTGTGAAAATAAAAATTAGTTCTATAAAAATAAAACCAAATAAAAAATAATTCCATCACTACTGTTTACATTAAAAATAATTCCAAACAATTAGAAATTCTAAACCAAATTCTTAGGTAATTAAATGTTTAAACAGACCACCAAATTGTAACGAACAGTCACCAAATCTATTATACAAAGCATTTCTCATGGCGTTGAGTTCATCTGCCGATATGTTTTGGCTAAGTTGGATTATCTTTTCCTTCAGTTCCTCCAAGTTGGTGGCTCGCTCGAACTCATGCCTGTACAATTTCGTTTTTAGCATCCCCCAAAAATAAAATCTAGAGGAGCTAAGTCGGGTGACCGAGGGGGCCATTTTATTGTACCGACTGTACTAATGACACGTTCAGCAAAAATTAATCCTATATAGTCTCTAACGGCTTTTGCATTATGTGCAGGACAGCCGTCTTGCTGAAAATAAATTTCGTTGAAGTTAATTTAAAGACGTTGAAGTGCAGGAATAATTTGATTGTGCAGTAATTGGAGATATTTGACCGTGTTTGAATTGCCTTCAATGAAAAAAGGACCAATAATATGGTCTCCCAAAATTGCAGTCCAAACATTCAACTTTTGTGGATACTGCTTACGCATAGACACTCAAAGGCCCATTCTCCTGAGACCAATAACATACAACGGATGGATTATGTTTCTTGTAAATTTTTAAGGAGGAATCAAACAAAATATTTTTTAAAAAATTATTTGCATGACATCTCTCCATCATAATTTCACAAAATTGCATCGATTTAATTGATCATCAGGAAATATTTCATGAGTTGTCTGCACTTTATAACAATGGTAGTTGTTTCTTTTCAAAATATTCTTCACTGTTTTTGCATTCAAATCAACTTCATCGGCAATTTGTTTACTTGAACACGGCGTCGCTTCAGCCAATGCACAAATTTGAATTTCTCGTTCTTGAGAAATTTTCTTTTCGTGAGGTTGATCTGATGGGCAGCATTTTTTACATCTGCCATTAGTACAGTTAAAACATTTCAAATTGATGAATAACGGCCAATACAGTTTTTTCTATAGGTATTGGCCTATTTTCAAAAGCCATAATAAATTGATAGTTTCTTGTACTGAATTGCCCCAGTACCATTTTATTTTTTGTACCGGTTCTTCTGTTGTATAAATAATCGGCATATTTAATTATTATCTTCACACTTACGAAGTTACCTCCAAAAAGAAATTCATAGCATAGCCTGTCTCGTATGCATTTTAACATTCAAGAGAAGGGACGAATGGCGATTTTGCCAAAATTATCTTGTTTTATTCAAAATTGGGTTACAATTTTGTCAAATAAAAATGCGAATTTGTAAATTTTTCATGGATTTAAGAAATTTTGTACCAATTAGTGTTTCATTTTTAATATCATCATCCAGTTTTGAATAGCAATATAACCGCGCCACTGATCGCCAATTTTTTAAATCAATTCAATGTTTTAATTCAAATATGTAATAAGACAACTCTGCCGCTGTTTCTTACGTATAAGTTGGATCGGAAATAATCGTCTGGCGTTCACTAATGGGCGTGCACAAGGAATGTGGAGGGGAGACCAAGGGGAAATATGATTGTTTTCCTTGTCTATTCGCTGAAGTTATGATTTAATATCTATGTTAGATATCCTGTTAAATTCTATTACCTACATATATATATATATATATATATATATATATATATATATATATATATATATATATATATATATATAGAGAGAGAGAGAGAGAGAGTGAGAGAGATAGAGAGAGAGAGGGGGGAGAGAGGGAGATGCATTCAGCCTTAGGTAAACCAATTGGCAATTGTATTGGCCATCAAAGCCTACGTTTTTCTAAAGGTGATAGGTCAGTAAATATTTGCACAATTATATTCCATTTATTTGATACATATTTATATATAATATATTCCCAAATACATATTTACACTAGAGCACAATAAATACTCTATTACTTTTAAATATTGGTTGTGATGGTACAAATCATATTAAAACTCATAAATAAATCATGTCTACCAACTAAAAATATCGATATCTTCATTTTGTAGAAGTGAATAAATTGCACAAACATCAACCCAATAAGGCTTAGAAACAGTTCCAGTATTCCGGTTAATATCATCTAAACTTTGCTTAAATATACTTTGTATTTCACGTAACAAAAATCAATACCTATTTGAATTGATTCTGCTTAGTTATGTTTTACGTTTGAACTACATGGTTTTCATGTATTGAAATGAGTTTAATTCAAGAGCGATATATTAACTTTTTATTTTTTTTGAAAATATTACATCCATGAAGTTGCAAGTATTAGAAGTATTAGGATCTTATTTAGGGTTTAAAGTCAACCAATCTCGAAATCATAATGTTATTTTTATCAGACTTGGAATGAGAAAATGCAGATTCAGGAAATCTAAAAAAAAATTGGCGGAAATCAATTAGCTAAACGCACTCCAAAACCATAATCACAGAATCATTTGTAAACCTAATAACCTTATCGATCGCAAAATTAAAATATTTAAAAATATATACCAGATGAATCGCAATATTTCTGAAGTCAGCAAAGTCAACAGAATTGAAATTTTTTAGTTAAAAGTATATTGTTATGTCTTTAATTTATAATGTCTTTACTAATTTATTATCTTGTTCCTACTTTAATTTATTAAAAGGCACGATAATTAATATAAGTTTATTTATCACTACATACACAATAATTTATTAGTAGGCGAGCGTAACAATAATATCACGAGCGCGAATCTTCTTTATTAACTGTCCCTTCCAAATAAAGTTCCGTTATTATATACCAGTGCCGTTATCTCGAATAGTCTAAAACCTTCGATGGCGAAACGGTAAAGGCAACTGGATTTCCCTCGCATCGGTTCTGGAAGGTCGCTCAGGTAAATCGAGGCCTCTCGTAAACTCTACAACATATTAGATTAAAAACATGTTTTAAAGGTTAAAACTATGACTCATATTTTTACGTAACATTGCCCCCCTCTCAAAAGATGGTTCCTCCTGGAACCTTGTTGGGACTAGAACTGGAACGGTATGCTGGTATCGGCAACTGGACCCTCTTTTACAACTTCCAGTTGTATAAAAATGACAAGGGACGGTTTTCTCTCCGCACCAGTAACTATGCGGATTGCAACAGACTAACACCTGGACTTCGGTGTCTTTAAAGATCTCCTCCACCATATTTCGGATAACCCTCCAATCTAATTGGCGGCACTCCAACTTTGGCATGGCTAACTTTTGCACGTCGGACTCTAGTACGTGCCCTCTCAATTGAAGTAAGGCTTCCCATACATCTCGGTAGGTAGGTTGGTCACGGGCAGTGTCTTTTGTTACCAGGTAGAAAAGGTAACGTGATGCATCTTGGAGTTTCAAGGTTTTACCGGGAGCTGGCACTTGGCATTGAAGTTCTGCAACTCGACCAAACTTCCTTCGAAAGACGGATGCCAACCCTGGTGCGTCTTTGATACTGGCCGGGATGGTAAGGGCCAGCGAGTAGTCATCGGGGAGCTCGAGTAGATCTTGCTTTTCTTCAGTGGTAACACCATGTCTCGCTTTACCGGTACCTCCATAGGCACCCATGAATTCCTCAAACGTGAGGTCAAACACATCTTGGACTTGGTTTACTTCCACTTCTTCATCTACGTCGTGGTCACCTTCGAAAGATGCCAACCGGTTATGGTGTACTATCATCGGCTTTCCCCTCGGAATCTTGCTTATTCGGTAGATGACATCGTTGATCTTCTCCATGATGAGGTATGGACCTTCCCAAAACTGCTGCAATTTGGGAGAACAACCTTTTCGCTTCTTGGGATTATACAGCCATACTTTGTCGTTCTTCTTAAAGCAACCCTTTTCGGCTTGTGTATCGTACCGTTTCTTCATTCGGTCGCTAGCGATCTGAAGGTGGGAACGGACCAACTCATGTACATCGTCCATTCTTCTTCGTAATTCGATCACATAATCTTCACCTGCTACATCTTCTCCAGGTCGACACCCAAATTCTAGATCACAAGGTAGTCGCATTTCGCGTCCGAATAGGACTCTGGCTGGTGTCTGGCCCGTTGATTCGTTAACAGCAGATCTGTAGGCCATTGTGAAGAACGGAAGGTATTGGTCCCAGTCTCGCTGATGATCGGACACCATCTTTGTCAAATACTTGCCAACTGTCCTATTCATTCGTTCTACCATACCATCCGATTGCGGATGATACGCGGTAGTTCTTGTTTTCTTCATGCCTAGTCTATCACATATTCCTTGGAATAGATCACTTTCGAAGTTCCTGCCTTGGTCACTATGGATCTCCAAAGGCACTCCAAATCGGCTGATATATTCTTGGATCAACTTATCTGCAACGGTGGCGGCCTTCTGGTCTGGAAGTGCGTAAATCTCGACCCACTTAGTGAAGTAATCCATTACTACCAACATGTACTTGCCCCCATTTTCACTTTCTGGAAATGGCCCTGCAATGTCCAAAGCTATTCTTTCAAACGGGCTTCCAACATTATATTGTCTCATAGGAGCTCTCCTTTTCCGGTGAGGCCCGTTACTCGTAGCACAAATAGTACATTTCTTACACCAGTCTTTTACGTCGTCGGAACTGTTCATCCAATAAAACCGTTCCCGAATTCGCTGAAGGGTTTTCCTTACACCAAAATGCCCTCCCGATGGACTGTCGTGTAACTGACGAAGTACTTCGGCTATTCTGCTCTTTGGGATCACCAACTGTCTTCTCTTCTCTGAACCGTCATCATTTTCCAGGACTCGTTTAAGCAAGCCATCTTCGATGATAAATGAGTCCCACTGGGCCCAATACGTCTTAACTACTGAGCATAGGTTTGATATTTCCTGCCAAGGTGGTCGACGGTTTTCCTCTTTCCATTTTCGGATTTTCTGTATAACTGGATCTCTCTCTTGTTCTTCCCTTATCTTAGTAGGCGTCCAGTCGTCGTTGACAATCGTCGTTCTTAGCACTGCTGCTTCCTTGGATTCCGTTTTGTTGCAGTGGGGACACTCTGCTGGGCATGGCCGTCTGGAAAGAGAATCAGCGTTTCTGTGGCTAACTCCGGCTCGGTGCTCAATCTTAAAATCGTATTCTTGGAGTCGTTCGATCCACCTGGCTATCTGACCCTCTGGATTCTTAAACTGCATCAACCACTTAAGGGCGGCATGGTCGGTTCGGATTAAAAACTTCCTTCCATAGAGGTATTGATAGAAGTGCTCTACTGATTTCACTACTGCCAGAAGTTCTCTTCTCGTGACGCAATAATTCCGCTCAGGTTTTGAAAGAACTTTACTAAAATATCCGAGGACTCGTTCCTGTCCTCCTTGAATCTGAGACAGCACTCCTCCAATTCCCACATTACTTGCATCTGTATCTAAGATGAACTCTCCTTCTGGCAGTGGATACCCTAAAATTGGTGCTGTTATTAAATGCTTTTTCAAGGTCTCAAAGGCATTTTGGCAGTCTGTATCCCAGCGGTAATCTTTTGCTTCCTCCGTAAGTCGCGTTAATGGCTTAGCGATATCTGCAAACTTCTTAATAAACCTCCGGTAGTAAGTACATAGTCCAAGAAAACTTCTCACTTGATGTTTGTCAGTTGGTTTTGGCCATTCCTTAATGGAATCGATTTTTCCCTTATCCACGGCCACTCCTTCTTTACTGACTATATGACCCAGATAATTGACTTTACCTTGAAATAGCTGGCACTTCTTGGGGTTTAACATCAATTGGGCAGCTTTAAGTCGATTAAAAACGTTTTCTAAATTCCTCAAATGGTCTTCGAATGTCTCCCCCAAGACGATTATGTCATCTAAATAAACCAGGCATGTTTTCCAAGATAACCCTCTCAACACATTTTCCATAAGCCTCTCAAATGTCGCAGGAGCATTACAAAGTCCAAATGGCATAACGTTGAATTGCCACAATCCAGATCCTGTGGTGAAGGCTGTCTTTTCTTTATCGACTGGGTCCATTTCTACCTGCCAGTATCCAGACTTCAAATCCAAAGTAGAAAACAATTTACTTCCAGCCAATGTGTCCAATGTGTCATCGATCCGAGGCAGAGGATAACTATCTTTCTTGGTAACGTTGTTCAGCAAACGGTAATCCACACAGAACCTCGTCGTTCCGTCTTTCTTCTTAACCAGGACCACCGGAGAGACCCATGGGCTCGTAGAAGGTTCTATCACCCCGTCTTTCTTCATTTCCTGAACAATCGTTTCAGCTTCCTCTCTTTTCGCCTGTGGTAATCGTCGAGCTGTTTGACGAATTGGCTTAGCATTACCAGTATCAATTTTATGCTTAACAACGGTAGTTCTTCCCGTCTTCCCTCCTTTCGGTACGAAAATATCACGATACTGCCGAAGAAATTCCCTTAATTTCCTTTTCTCCATCTGATTTAGAGACTGTCCTGCAACTGCAACCATTTGGTCGAATTTGTCGTTGGAATTATCAGATGTTGTCGCCTGACGGATTATGGATGTCACAGGTACACAAGTTCCTACTTTTGTCTCTTTCTTTATGGTCACTGGGTAGTCGTTGACATTGATAAGTCTCACAGGAATTTCTTTAGCCGAAGTCACCAATTCCTTTCCAATTATGATTCCACGGCCAACCTCATCGTCGTGGTTCCAAGGCTCCATCATAACAGGTCTCCCTTCGTCTACAATTCCCTGTAGTCGCGCTACTATGATCGTTTCGCTTCTCGCAGGCACGACTGTATCTTCTGTAATGGCTGCTTGCACAGTGTTGTCATTATGTGGATGGAGAAATACCTCCTCGTTGCCAACTTTGATTACCTTATTCTTAAAATCCAATTGGAATCCATGCATATTCATTACGTCCATTCCTAATATAACATCCTCTTCGATGTCAGCAACTATAACAGTATGGACAAACTTTTCTGCCCCAATTCCCAATTGTACCTGGATTTCTCCATGAATGTTGGCATTTTCACCTGTAGCGGTCCGAAGTCGTAACCTCGTTGGTAACAGTTTCTTTCGGCTGTTTATAACTGTCGGGCGTATAATGGTTCTGGTCGCTCCGGTATCCACCAACAACGTATGCTTTTTACCATTTATGTCTCCATCTACATATACACTATCTTCACGACATTTCAAAGAAGCTATTAGTATGAGAGGGTCTTTGGAAAAGTTCTGGGTCGAAGCTGCCCCCCTAAGGCTGACCCGTTCTAGTTTTCCTGATGGTGAGTTTCTTGATTTGCGTCGTACCTAGGGTGCTTACAGGAGCTTCGTACGTGTCCTATTTCGCCACAATTCCAGCATCTGATGGTCTTCGTTTTCTTGTATGTCATGCTTTTTATCATATTAACGAGCTGGTCAAGTTTATCTTCATCTTCTTCCTCTTTTACAGTCCTAACTTTACTGTACCCGCCAGAGGCCTGCGTAGCTGACTCGTATTCGAGGGCGGCGGATAGGACATCAACCAGCGTCTTGTGACGAGCTAATCGCAGTGTTCTCTGCATTTCATGATCACGAAGACCATCAATAAATGTTTGCACGGCCAATTTTTCCATCATGTCTTCGGGAGCTGTTGGATAAGCATATCGTACTAATCTGGCAATATCTACCTCATATTCTTGAAGAGCCTCATCTTTCTTCTGTCTACGATTTTTAAGCTGTGACTGATATACATGCTCCAAATGTTCGTGGCCATATCGCATATTTAACCTCTTCTTCAGTTGTTCGAAATCATCGGTCTCCTCTACGGCTATGGTCTGAAGCACATCTAAGGCATCTCCTCGAAGAGCGATAGTCAGGTTTACCGCCTTTTCTTTTTCAGACCATCCATTTGCTCTTGCGGCTGATTCGAACTGTTTCATGTAGTTGTTCCATGATGATTTTCCGTCGAAAGTTGGGACTTTAACATGAATAGAACCTCCACTTCCTTCAAATTTCGGCCGTGTCTCCAACTTACATTTCGTCTCGTCTTCTTTTATCTCCACTGTAATCGGATTGTTACCTCTCTCTGCTGTCCCTGTTTCCTCCATCTTCCTTTCCATTTCTTTCATCTTTTCTTCGAAGGCCAACATATCGGCAGCAACTTGATTTTTTAACGAAGATATTCTATCGTCGAGGGCAGACATCTCAGAAGTGACTTTAGAGATTTCCGAAGAGATGTTAGCAGAGACTTTGCTTTCCAGCGAAGAAATTTCGTTAGAAACTTTGTCTTCCAACGAAGCGATATCGCCGGAAACTTTGGCTACATCACCAGAAACTTTGGCTACATCAGAAGAAACTTTCGAAATCGACGAGAGGACAGCATCTTCAAATATATAAGTCTCTGGATCTAGTCCTTCTTCTAGCAAAGCGTTCTTTAGTCGTTGGACTAACTCAGCCTTTTTTCCGGTAGAAGCTAATTCTCTGTCTTCAAGATGTCTTCTTAAATTAGTCACTGTCAGCTCATAAATCGTAGCCATTTTCACAATTTATTTTATATTCACTTGTATTATTATTATAAGTCTAATTTATGTTCGATCTCACTCTGACACCATTTGTTGTGAATTTATTAATTGTTATGTCTTTAATTTATAATGTCTTTACTAATTTATTATCTTGTTCCTACTTTAATTTATTAAAAGGCACGATAATTAATATAAGTTTATTTATCACTACATACACAATAATTTATTAGTAGGCGAGCGTAACAATAATATCACGAGCGCGAATCTTCTTTATTAACTGTCCCTTCCAGATAAAGTTCCGTTATTATATACCAGTGCCGTTATCTCGAATAGTCTAAAACCTTCGATGGCGAAACGGTAAAGGCAACTGGATTTCCCTCGCATCGGTTCTGGAAGGTCGCTCAGGTAAATCGAGGCCTCTCGTAAACTCTACAACATATTAGATTAAAAACATGTTTTAAAGGTTAAAACTATGACTCATATTTTTACGTAACACTATTAACTATCAACCATAAATAAAAGTATATACATTTATTAAAGACAAGAAGGATTTTACCCACTGGTAAAATCCTATAATAAAAAGTACAATTATTATAAAGTTATATAGGAAATAGAAGAAAATAATTGCAATGAAAGACAGACAATTTAAATTTAATTATCCTGTGATCAACAAAATTTAAACTACAATTATAGCCCAGGGAAATAAGCATTTTTCCATGACACTCGTCCGGCCAGGCAAACGACAGTTGTTTTGAGTAGTATGGACCTCTGTAACAAAAATCTATATGTTTCCTGCAGTCGATTTTTTGGACTTAATTAGTTATTAACAAATTAAAGTCAAAAAACGGAAAATTTTTGCTTTTTTCGTCCATCAGCAAAAAGTGAAGCATTTTAGACAAATTTTAGAAGAAAAGAAACTTATAAGTCATATAAAAACCTTTAAAATGGCGTTTTCTAAATGTTTCTATCCTTATTTGTTGCTTGGAAAGTTGCAAAATAAGTCAAAAATTTCGGTTTTTTATAAATGTTAATAACTTTTTTGAAAATAAACTTATAACAGTTATATTTCATGGAATGTTGTGCCTTGTAGTGCTTAAAATATGGTTAAAATTTCAAAGTGATCAGACAAATAGTTTAAAAGTTATTTTATTTGTTTATCCCAAATTATTTTTTTTTACAAATTTAAAACAAAAAAATTTGTCCTAAAATAATTTGGGACAAAGTTAGCCTCTTTTTTTATTTTATTCATAGCAGCTTTGTTTATAATAATTAATAAATCTAATTAGCGTTATCTAAAAGAAAATACCTTATAGTTTTAACGTACCAAATTCTAAAAAGATTGCCCTTCAACGAAATCGTCCACAAAGCTTCAAAATGTGGTCCTTAAAATCGGCTCGCTTCGAAACTCACGGAAGCCGAAGGGAGGGGGAAGGAGCTGTTAGCTGTATCTATGGTTCTTATTTATGGATTTCAACGTTCCTTTTTTAATTTGTATGTACTGTTTGCGTACATTACGAATATGCATTATTTCAATAAATTGTTAAATAAACTATCTAATTTGCTTCAATTTTTTTTCAATTTTTATTATAATATTTTAGATAATTTTTATTTAAAAACATAAATATTTATAATTAATTTATACCTCTTTAATAAAATTGTAAATAATTTATTTATAATAGATTTTATGAAAACAACAAATTGTCCTATTTAATTGTTTCTAAAAATAGTATTGCTTTGGAAATATTAATTAAAATATAATTTTTCTAATGTCTATTCTTTATTATTTTATTATTATTCTTTTTAAGTTAGAATTAATTTCATGTTATCGAATGAACTATCCTACAATAAAGTCGTCCCAAGAATGCAACTCAGTAATATTGGCAATATAATTTTAAAGTCATCTTTAAAATATATGTTTATAAAATAAACATTATAACATTATAAAATAACATAAATAAAATTTATGTTTTATATATATATATATATATATATATATATATATATATATATATATATATATATATATATATAGGTGATTGATTAGTGTAAGGAAGCTCAGTAGATCTGTTATAGTAAAAATTACAAAAAAAAAGTATTAACAAAAATTGTAGGCAGCTTTAAACTTCAAATTTTAAAATTAGTTACAATCTTACAGGCTGTTCCATAAGATGGTGGCAGAAAAACTTTTGTTTTTTTTTGTTTCACTTCCACATCACAACAATGTAAAGTTTTATTATATTATACCGGGGATTTAAAAAGTTCTAACCAATATTACCTGAAAATCGTATCAAGTTTAACTCCCTGTATAATTAAAAAGGAGTATAGGAACATTGATATATTGCAACCATAGCTTTATAATAATTGTTAAAAATTATAAAACATATTCGTTTTTATAATATTCGTTAAATCAAATACAGGGTAAGTCAAAATGCAAATATCAAGTAATGCAAGTTAAAATATCTACCAAATTAATACTTTGATAGAAAAATAAAAATATCTAGAAAACTGATAACTTTAGGTATAGGGAGTACTTTATAAAATTTGAAGTACGATATTAGTACTTTTTGATAGTGATATAAAATACAGGGTGTTCTATTTAAAATTACCAAGAAAATAATGTACTTGCATTTTGACACCCTGTATTTGATTTAACGAATATTATAAAAACAAATATGTTTTATAACTTTCAACAATTATTAAAAAACTATGGTTGCAATAGATCAATGTTCCTATACTTCTTTGTAATTATACAGGGAGGTAAACTTGATACGATTTTCAGATAATATTGGTTATAACTTTTTAAATACCTGGTATAACATAATAAAACTTTACATTGTTGTGATGTGGAAGTAAAGCAGATTTCAAATTTAGACTAAAATACAGGGTGTTCCATTTAAAAAAACATAAGTTTGGTCTGCCACCATCTTATGGAACACCCTGTAAGATTGTAACTAATTTTAAAATGTGGAGTTTAAAGCTGCCTACAATTTTTGTTAACAACTTTTTTTGTAATTCTTACTATAACAGATCTACTGAGATTTCTTAATTGGTATAAACAAAGCTGCTATGAATTAAATAAAAAAAGAGGCTAAACTTTGTCCCAAATTATTTTAGGACAAATTTTTTTGTTTTAAATTTGTAAAAAAATTTAGGCTTTTTAAATATAAAAAAATAATGTTCTTACAGGCAATGGCTAAAAAGTTATTCTAATTGTTTATAAGCAAAAAATCAACATGTTTTTGCAAAATTATTTTGCAATATTTAAAATTAATTTTCTTAATTTTTTTTTAATGTTAATAATAGAACAAGTCTTCTTCTTCAAGAAACTTTCATTACAGTTACTAAAACTATATAATTTTCTGACTTAAATTGTTGCAAAAAAAATTAATTTGGGATAAACAAATAAAATAACTCTTAAATTATTTGAGCGATCACTTTGAAATTTTAACAATATTTTAAGCACTTATAGACACAGCATTCTATGAAATATAAATGTTATAAGTTTATTTTCAAAAAAGTTATTAACATTTATAAAAAAACCGAAATTTTTGACCTATTTTGCAATTTCCTAAGCAACAAATAAGGATAAAAACATTTAGTAAACGCCATTTTAAAGGTTTTTATATGACTTAAAAGTTTCTTTTCTTGTAAAATTTGTTTAAAATGCTTCACTTTTTGCCGATAGACGAAAAAAGCAAAATTTTTCCGTTTTTTGACCTTAATTTGTTAATAACTAATTAAGTCCAAAAAATCGACTGCAGGAAACATATAGGTTTTTGTTACAGAGGTCCATACTACTAAAAACAACTGTCGTTTGCCTGGCCGGACAAGTGTCAAAAATAGGGTACTTTTTTTGCTTATTTCCCTGGCCTATTAGACAAAATAAATGCAATAACAATATGCCCACAAAGATCAGAGAAACATAAACCAACTGCCGATAATTTAAATCCTCTAATCTTATAGCTTGTAAAATTAAGTGAATTTAAGATGCAGCAAATATTATCTACTAATAAAAATATCGATATCTTCATTTCGTGAAAATTATTAAATTACACAAAGTTGAACCAATAACACCATAGTATTTTATTCACAACATTTCAAGAATTCCGGGTGAATTTATCAATTCACAATTCACACAATTGTGTAGCTAAAAATCATAATCGCATAATAGTACAAGGGTTAATTCCTTTGCTAACCCTGGCCCATTTATAAATAAAAATTTCATTTTTCTTCACCTCGCATCCTAACCTATTGTGTATAGACCATCGAGCAAAAAGACAAAAGAGGGGATGTAAAGGTCGTGGGGGCAAAAATATTGTTAGACAGGAAGTGCCATCTTGAGAGGCCAAATTAAACAAGGAAAGAGAATCTTTCCTTGTTTAAGAAATCAAATTTAGTTGGGTTATGTTATTATTTGTCCCAACTGTCACATGAAATCTTATTTATATTGAAGTTTTTTAACAATTGTTTCACATTTTAGACTGTTATAGTTAATATTTAATTAAAATTTTCTCGTCTAAGACACATTCTGAAAACTATTTTATAGCTACTGTTAATAAGTGTCGGAAAATTTAAATGTGGCGCATTCGCATTTCCGGATATGTCCGCCATCAGAGGCCACTTTTTTGGTCGCCTTTTCATAACGATTAGATTCCCTCTTTTGTCTTTTTGCTCGATGGTATAGACTCACGTTAAATGACACATGTATGAACAAAAACTTAATTTGTGTTCATCTCGCATCTTAATCTGGTATGTATAGACTCACGCTAAAAGCGTGAAACGCTATAGATTATTACAAGTCTGTACCTGTTGAAGTCTATATATATATATATATATATATATATATATATATATATATATTATATATATATATATATATATATATATATATTATATATATATATATATATATATATATATATATATATATATATATATATATATATATATATATATATATATATATATATATATATATATATATATATATTGTGACGTTGGGGCCACAATTTTGATTTCGGCCATTTGTAGTCGCTCTGCAGTTGCCTCTGAAGGATCTAAGATGTAGAGCTGAGCAAACCTTCGATTCTGGCGTCATCTGGATGAAGTGTCTCTGTCAAATGGTAATCTGACCATGGATTCCTAAGTAGTACGGTCCATAACCAGAAGAAGTAATGAGGTTTGCTGGTATAGGCGAACGAACTATTAATGTTCCTTTTGTTTTTCACGAATCCTTTACACGCGGGATCGTTTCCTGTATTCCTCATTAGGGTTTGGAGAACCGCCAGATAATTATTACCGGTAACTGTAACTTTTCCCTTCTGGCTGCACATAGTGAATTTTGCATCCATTGGCCGATCTGCAATGAAGTGTTGGCTGTACAAAATTGGCAGCGAATGTCCATCGCTCCATAAGAATGCTCAGTGACTGCGTCATCCAGAATTTCTTCTGCGCCTTACTGCAAGCGATTTTGCATATACGCACTCTTTGGTTGCGTATATTTTTTGCCTTTGGGAAGCAAGTTGTTGTTATTGTCGTTCTTGTCGCTGTTTAGGTATCTCTCGTTGCGATTGCTCTTCTCGTATTTGTGCCTCTTTTGTGCCTCTCGGGCCAATCTAGCTTGCCGATCCTCATCGGTCCCTTAAACTCGTTGGGAGACGTTGCCTTGTGGCATCACGGTCCCTTCTACTGAAGGCTTTCCCAAGATTTTGCATACTTTGGCGAAGTACGGCTTCTTGTATCAACTTGCGTGTCGTTCTTTCTCAGTCTCCAGATCTCGATATCGACGAAGCCGCACCAAGTCCCCTCCCTTCTACTGGTGACTTCCTTTAGAGTTTCCTAACATTGGGGTGCCTGGCGAAGTACTAAATCTCTTCTACTACTTAATCTAGCTCTAGAACCCTTTTCTTTACGACGTTTATTTCGCTGAGCTCTAACTTCCCTTCTTCGCGCATTCCTAGCATCCTTTCGTTCTTCATCGGTAATATATTTTTTAGGTCTCACCATATTCGCAGCCAATATTTTAGGATCAACGAACTTTCAAAAGAATTAAAAATATATTTTTAAAATAATAAACTTCTTACATGTGAACCAAGTAAATATAAATTAATATAAAGCTTTAAATTATGTCGCTTAATAAATCTTATCTTAAAATTACAATATTTTTGGCAATTTTGCGAAAAAATTAATCGTATTACTAATATGTACATAATTAATATTATTACTTAAACATATCGTTTCATGAACAAAATATGATTGACACAATAGGTTGTAGTTCAGTTTCTTTTCCTAGGTGGCGCTAGCAGGGTCGCCGAGAGGGACGAGCGGGCCCCGGTAAAAAGTAAAGAGCGGACCCCAGCAAAAAGCGAAGAGCAAAAAAATTAATTAATTTTTAAAGAAATAAAATTATCCATAAAATAAATAGATAATAATTGCCATTTCAAATATAAACTTTATTAAATTTTAATTATATTTTTAATAGTGAGAATATTTATAATAGAGGTGATTTTCGAGATTTCTGATTGGAAAAAAATCGCATAAATGCTCAAGGCACAAAGTTGCTACGCCAGTTAACCGATGCTACTTCATTGTAGATCTAATAGCATTTTTTAAGTAAGATAACTAAAGAATCCTTCCGCTTCTGCGACTGTCACCAGTAATGTGCAAAATATCTTAACGCAATAACGACGTTAGGAAATAATGATGCCAATTTGAGATGTTTAATTTTATTAAGTAAATGTATTGGAGAAAGTTCAGATTCACCAATATTATCCTTGTCATTCGCTTTCAAATAAAAAATTGCATCTAACAATTATTCTTTATAAAACCTGCGCAATACATAATTTTTTTCATAATATTGTAGTCATTTTCATCTCGGAATGTCCATTAAATGTTAAATAGCGAATTAATTTCATTTGCCGAATTAAATCTTCTGGTTAAATTGCTATTATACAATCTATGGGTTTTTCTTTACTCGATGTAAAGTCTGGATTTATTCCATAATTGCTAGTAACTAATTTAGATTCTTCAATAAGGAAAGACCACGACTACACTATAGTATTTGACTCCTGTGATTTATTGCTGATAAAATTTTAAATCAAACCGATGACATTATTACACATTTTAGAGCTTTATTAATTCCAGGTAATCGCTGTGCTAGTGGCTTAATGCTTTCTACCCTAGCTGACTAAAGAGTGGAACTAATTGAATGTAGTGAAACACCTGTATTTTTCTTTAACATCTCCAAGCGTTGTGGGCTGCTGCTAAATATATTGTAAAGATTTTATACAATTTCGAAAAAAGTTGTTACTTTAGGACTACTTCTACTGCATGCACCCCACATAAATTCAAGTTGTAACAGGCACATGAGGAAAACAAAGCTTTTGAATTTACCTGCAATATGCGCGTTTGAATACCTTTATACATTCCACACATATTGCCACCATTGTCATATCCCTGCTCACGGTAATCGCTAATCGGAATATTATGACTTTCGAGAACATTTGTAATTAAATTGGCTATTGCATTTCCGGTCTTCCCTAAATTAACAAATTCTAAGAATCGTTCATGCACGTTTTATAAGTTGTCATGTAGATATACATATCGTAATATAAAGTTTATCTGTTCCATATGTGAAATATCTGGCGTAGCATCTGTTATAATCGAAAAATGCTACTTTTCATTCTGATAAAATTATGTTTACTACTTGCGTTGCACAAACCGATATTAACTCGTTTTATATTTCCTGTGACAAGTAATGCACTTGCAGCGCCTTTTTATCAAATTGAGAATTTTGGACTTTTCTCAAATGATTCGCCAACGTTGGATTGTAGTGGCTTATTAATTCTAACATTACTATATAGAAATAAGCCATTATTTGGATCACCGATTAAATTTGAGGAACCTCTTAAAGGCAAACCTCGTTCCGCGAGAAATAGCATGAAGTCAAGGTAAACTTTTAACAATTCCCACCAGGTCTGAATTTTATTTTCCATTTTTTTTCAAGTAAGTTATCTGCTCCTGTGATATGTTTCATACTATTTTCCAGTTGTCTCCATTTTAAATAGCAACTTCTGTGGTTTTCACTACTGTCGTCTCTGGAACTCTACTATATAACTTTCATTTGCATTGGTCAAATGTCTTCCGTTTCATAGCTATCGGGATGGTGCTCTCAAAGATGTCTCTTAGTGAACCATACGCCGCCCAAACAAGTGTTATTCGTCGTTGAAATTCACAGGTCTGATTCCTTGCTTATTCTGATTTCATGACCGAGATATATGTACTTTTCTGTCAATTCTGCCGCTTGAATTTGGATGGTTGGGTGTTCGCTGGGAACCAAATTTGTCATAAATTTGGTCTTACTGATGTTCATTTTTAGGCCTATTGTTGAAGATACGTTTTCTAATTCTTGTAGCATTTCTTGTGCTTCACGCAGATCTTCGGTAATAAGTACTATATCGTCGGCAAAACGCAGATGATTGAGCATTCCTCTATTTTCCCACTTTAACATTTTAAAGGCGTATTCGAGGACCGTCATAAATAATTTAGGTGAGAGAGTATCGCCCTGTCTCACCACACCTCGCTTTATATGAATTTCTTTGGTGGTATCATGTAGTTTTACACGCCTTGTGGCGTTTTGATTCAATGTTTGTACTAACTTTGTAAGCCGGGAGTCTATTCTACTATTATTCAGAGCAGTTATAATGCTGTCTAATTCCACGGTATTGAAGACTTTGTGAAAGTCTACGAAGATAAGTACCAGTGATCTGTTATATTCTATCGATTTTTCTATTAAGGTTTTTACTGTTTGTAGGTGATCGTTTGTTCCGAATTTTTCTAGTCTTGTCGTAATTATTCGGGTAAACATTTTATAGATGCGGTTCAATAAGTTGATTTGTCTATAGTTTTCTAGGTGCGCCTTGTATCCTAGTAAAATTGTTACTGCATTGTTCCATGTTTCCGATTTGCAACAATCTGTTAGACAATGGTTAAACAAAATTTTTATTTGGTTGAGAAGGGCACGTCCGCCCATCTTTATAGCTTATATTACGAATCCATCTTCTCCTGGTGCTTTGTTATTTTTCATCTTTTTCATTGCGTCTTGGATTTCGCTTAGTGTGATCTCTGGCATGAACTCCGAAACCTGGTTGACGATTTTGCGTGGTGCGGCGGCTTACAAGTTCGTTTGGTCTTCTCTTTGACTTGTGTATAGTTCTTGATAGAAGTCTTCAACTATGTGTAATAGTTCTTGTCTATTTAATATGGGGATTCCGTCTTTGTTCTTTATTTGGTGTATTTCACATTTTCCTTTGTTTAGCCGTCTTCTCAGGACTTTCAGACTTTTATTCTCTTCTATAGTTCGGTAGACCTTTTCATTCTTAAATTTTCTTATCGTTCATTATAGCTTTTGATACTTCTTTATTTATTTTTCGTAGTTTTTCTTCGTCAATGTTTTCGTTTCCTTTGATTTCTCTTCTAGTTTCCATTAGTTGCTTTGTTTTAATGGTTATTTTTTCGTCTTGGCGTCTTTTAGGGCAGCATTTTACCTGAGCCTTTCGAATAGCTTCTACGATATTATGTTTAGGATATTTGCATTATTTATGATTTCATTTTGTTGCAGGATTTTATTGATATTGTCTTGATATTCATTTAAATTCGTTGGGTCGTTCCATATCGGGTTGGCTTTCTTCCTTATCATTTTGAATCGTTCTGTTATTAAGTCTAATTTTAGTTTGCCTGTGGTAAAACTATTAAGGACTGTGACGTCGTTGAATATATGTTTTTGTCACTGATTATGTAGTCTATCTCGTTTTTGGTCTTACCATCTGGGCTTTTCCACGTCCATCTTCTGTGGTCTTTTTTAGAGAAGAAACTATTCATCTGGTATAGATTAGGTATGGTTGATAGCAATTCTAGTAGTGTTTGTCCACGGTCGTTTCTGCCGTTGGATCCAAATTTACCTAGTACTGTTTCCTGTTCATCCTGCTTTAGACCGATCTTTGCGTTAAAGTCTGTGTAGTATGTTGGTGTTTCTTTCAGTGCCGTTGAGATATCATTGTAGAATTCTTCAATTTGCTCATCCGGATGGTCTGTTGTTTTGAGTATATACTTGAATAATCTTTTTCCGAAGTGGAAATTGAAACGTCAATAAACGTACTTTAACCTTTAATTGTGACTTATTCCCATTTAAATAGTAATTACTTTAAAATGCCACAAAAAATAGCTTCAGAACAATATTGAATAATCTACATTTATACCTTCGGTTTAGCTTTACGATTAAATAGGCTACTCTTGTGGATATGCTTTTTGTAATGACTATGTTATCTGCAAGTCTTTTGTGTATAAAGAAACCGACTCCCCCGACTGATTCGGTTTCACTACCTCTACTGTAAAATATATGCCCTGATTTTAGTGTTGTCAGGTTTTCTCCATGTTGCTTTACTTCACTGACTCCAATGATATCCCATTTTACTTTTGACATCCCGATTTCCATTTCGGTGACATTACGTGTACGATATCGATATATTTGTAAAATTAAGTTGGCAGCACGGCAGAATGTGTCTGACTGATGAATACTACCAATGCAATATGCAATGCAACCTTTTGCCTACCAGCACAGGCGATTTTTATGGTTATATGAAAGCAGTACACCGGCACCGTGACCAAAACAAGAACTGCACGATGTCGCAACGGCACTAAAACAATAAAATATATTTCAAAATAGAGGTAAAGGTCATATTAAATATAGCCGAATATTAATTAAACGCATTATGCACATAAAGTGAAGAGCAAAAAAAAACCGAGAAAATTACGTCTTTGATCTGGTCGACGCCGGGCCCCTTACATCGCCGATCACCGGTAAAATGTATCCGCTGTACCGCCCTCTCGGCGGGCCTGGCCGCTAAGAGTTTAAATATAAACAACATAAATCTTTAAATTATTTTGCTTATTAAATCTTACCTTAAAATTACAGCAACCAATATTTTTGGCCATTTTGCGAAAAAATTAATTGTATTATTAATTGAACGTATCGTTTCAAAAACAAAATATATATGATTTATTCAGTAGGTTGAAATGTCAGTTTGCAGTTCAAATTTCTTTCCTAGGTGGCGTACGAGTTATCCTACTAGACAAACAGCATTTCCGTGTGATGTGTCGTCCTAACCTCTTATTGGATTATATATATATATATATATATATATATATATATATATATATATATATATACACATATAATTATGATGTTTATCAATTATAAATAAACATATGTTCTTCTTTCTTGGGTACTTCAATGGTCTCTTTGTTCTCATATACTTCTATGGTCGTTTTGTTCTCATATACTTCTATGGTCTCTTTGTTCTCATATACTTCTATGGCCTCTTTGTTCTCATGTACTGCTTTGACATGTCTTCTCAGGTGACTACTTTGAGTATACTTTTTTGGACACAGCTTGCACACATAAGGTTTCCTACCACTATGAATTACCAAATGGGACTTCAGATGCTCACTCCTCGTAAATGCTTTGTGGCAAATGATACACTTGTGTGGTTTTTCTCCGGTATGAGATTTGTCGTGAAGTCGCAGATGAGAACTGGTCACGAATGTTTTGTTGCATTGGATGCAGATGAAAGGTCGTTCCTTGTTGTGAAACCTGGACATAAAGTAAGCCTTAAGTAAATAAGAGCACCGTAAAAGACATTATATTATATATATCGCACCATCAATACAAGATTATGATAACTCAAAAAGACAAAGACATAGGTGGGGGTTACTAGATGACGAATAGATGAAAAAATACTCGTATTTTTACATTGCGTTTTTTTAAACAATAATTTATGGTCACAATTTGATTTTTTGTCTATAAGTTTTTTCCCTTATATTTTACATAAAAAATATTTATATCATTTTTTAAGAATACATTTATTTTTCCGTTTTTTAAATTCAAATTGATAAATAATTTACGGAGATATTTGCAAAAAAACAGGTTTTTTGCACTAATTTACAAATTTTATTAATTTTTTGATTAACAAAATAAAATGTTATTAATACTTTGGAACATCGAGGAATTACCGTCTTTTAAATTTGTGCGAAATTTCCCCCCGATCGGTCAAATAGTTTAAAAGTTATTTAATTTGTTTATCCCCGAGGCTAAATATTTAAACTATTGAACTTGCTCTATTAATGATGCTAGACACATTTAGCAAATTTCACTATTGGTATGTTTTTTACTTATAAACAATTGTAATAACTTCTATATTTTTTAAGCTAACGACTTGTACGTACAGCCATTGGATAGCTGGTAAAAAATCTCACATTAAAAAAAAACCTTCTATGACCCATAGAAATGAAGTTAGGGACTATTTTGAAAAAAATCATATCTCCATTGTTTATGAACATTAAGAAGTAATTTGCACAAATTTTGAATGAAAATCTAACCTTTATATTGAAACTTATTCATCCAATTTTTCGAAACTTACAGCCCTTCGAAACGAAGGTACTTTCGAAAGATCGACATAGGAAAGTGGAGAATAACTGTTTCAGATCCGTTTTTTTTTTCGAGATGTAACTTCAAATTGAAACACGTAGGAAAAATTTACATTATCTCGGCTTCCATTGCAGGTAGAAGCCTCTTTTTTTTTAATCTGGGGTAGCTCGTCGAAATATGAATAACTACGTAATTTTCACTGGCCGGGAAATATGGGAAACCTCGGAAAAATTGAGTCCATTTGAAATTCACCGTAAAAACTTACTTTTTTTAAATTTGGCTGGAATAGTCTGTCGCAGTATTAATAATGATGACATAATTTTCAACCTAGAAGATTTAGTCAAATAACAAAGAAGCAAAGAATAAATATTGGCTTATTTTGAACCAGGCAGTAAGTAAATATAAAAATTGTATTCAAAAGATGTCCAGTTAACCTCACTCTACCCTACTATTAGAATGAAAATATATAAAAAAATCAGAGAGTAGGTTGAGGAAAAATGTATAAGGCAGAAAACTGTAAGGGATACAGAAAGCAGATAGGAACAACTAAAAGAAAAAATACAAGAAGCAGCCGACTTAGTACTAGCAGTGAACAAACAAAAAACAAACAGGATTGATATGAAAAAGATTGTAAGCAAGCAATTTATGACCGAAATAAACCACAATCAACAGCATGTTGAAAAAAGACAGACGGCTAAGAAGATATTTACAAGGAAAAAATGTTCTTGGAGTAGAAATTTTTATTTTTTTTCGAAAGTCTGTTGTTATAACTGATTGTACTACACCCAAATGACTATTTATTGGACATCTTCCGTTCGTAACCTTCTGACTTAGGTTGTTTAAATATTAACGACTACTTAGCTAGCCGAGAGCGACGGCTTCACAAGCCCTCCGAAGTACGATGAACGGCTTAATAAAATTAGAAATTGAAAATTTTCTGTTGCCTGCCGGGAACGAACCCGGACCCTCCCGACTTGATAAGCCAGTAACTAGCCTCTTAGCTAATAGCCACTGGAGTAGAAATAGAGCTAGATTGAAGATTTTACAAATAAACAAATCAAGAACTTCTATCAAGAAATAAAACGAGAACGAACCCAGCACAACACCACACCAAGAAATTATAAGGATAAAGAGGGAAATTATTATTACTTCTCCAGTACCAATTGTTTTTTTGTTGAGCTGTGTTAATATATTATATTAAACAAATGTTCATCGATATTTGACTTTTATAATCAACTCATACCTCTTGTGTATACTCAGTGATCCTGCAGTTCTGAATCCTTTTCCACACAGCTCACACACATACGGAATTTCTCCAGTATGTATTCTATTATGTGTTGATAAGGATGCTGATTGTTTAAAAGATTTACCACAGACAGTGCACATGTGTGGCTTTTCGTTGCTGTGGGTTCCTAAATGGGCTTTCAATGTAGCATACTGGATAAATGTCTTCTTACAGATGAGACATTTGTGTGGACGCTCTCCTAAAATTATTAGCAGTATTTTATAAGAGAATTTTATAAGAATTAAACATAATATTGATAAAAAATAAGAAAACTGTTTGGAAGAATATTGTATTTTTGTTAAAGATGCAAAAAAAATAATAAATACCTGTGTGTATCCTCTTATGTATCAATACATGTTCTGCTCTAGTAAACTTTTTATCACATATATTGCAACTATATGGTTTCTTTTTGGTATGTACTGCTAAATGTTGATTTAGATTTCGTTTAGAGCTTAATATCTTTCCGCATTCAGGGCACTTGACACCAGGTTTTATTGTGAAAGTATCCTCTACATCAGACTTGGAATTTTCTCTATCAGAATCTGATGAATCTGAATCTGTTACAAAAGTAAGATCATCAGTACTGATAGTTTCATCAGGTTCATCGTGTGGTGCTTGTTGGGGGTCAGGTACTGATTTGGGATTGTTGTTTATAAGGACTGCTGATACAACTTCAAAGGTTTGGGCGAGAGGTGGCATCACATCATTTTCGATCTATAAGATAAATATTTTTAATAGAACAAATTATTTTTATTGTTTATCTTTGATAAACCCAGGTTAGCTTAATTTACTTTAATAATTGAAGAGTTAAATGTGATAGGACGAGGATGACGAATTATGTTAATCCTACATATATACCAACGCTATAAATAATGTAGTATACTGCAACAAACTTAAGTTTGGGAATATGACTGATACCTCGACGATGCGCAGTGAATCGTGTTTACTTGTGTTACCATGGAAACGACCAGTGTACTGCTTGCCAGTGTCGTAGTTTGAGAAGTACGTATCGCAGAGAGTTTTTGACTTATTGATTTGATCGTGTTGGATATTTTATTAGTTTTTTTCAGATTATATTATTAAGATATTATTAAGTCATTTATTGTATCTATAGTGTGTTTAATTTAGTTATTAATAATAGTTATTTAACAATACGGCTCCTAAAAAGGTAGGAACAAAAAAAAAACCATCATACTTTTTAACAGATACTCTTCAAATCATCTCGAACAAATTGCAGGTGGCGAAAATCCGAAGACAATTGGAGTGTCCTAATGAAAAGTTATGATATTGGTTTAAAACGAATAGAATATTTAAAGCAGCTAATTCAATTTCGATCTGAGGATAGTACCATAAATTATACCGATGAAAGATATATAGGTGCAGCCATACTGCACCATATCACTGGGCAGATCTAAGGTTTTCGGTTAACGATTTCTAAGGACAAAAGGCTGATTATTGTTTATGCTGGAGGAGAGACTAGATTTGTACCTAACGCTGTGTGCGTTAATGTGCGTGTGAATTTTTCAATCAGGTGCATGTTTATAATTAAATTGTTATAACAATAACAGTTTATTGAAACTCTTCCTTCGTGGTAATGTTAATAAATTGTAAGTATTGAGGAATTTTGTTATTTATTAAAGTAAAGTATAAACTTCATATTGATTAAAAACTATGAAAATAAAAATTAACAAATTCATTGTTAACTTAATTGAATATACTTATGAGAAAGTATTTTAAATCTACCTGTTTCCGCCAGCCACTGGAACAAACAGTCCGCCCACCTGCGCTAAGTACTACGTCACATTCCCAAACTTAAATTTGTTTCACTCTACCAGTAGAATAGAGGCACTTGCTTACATATTCGCAATCCACATTTAATTGTTAAGAGAGCATTTATTGAAACGCCACTTGTAGACTATAAACAATTAATGATTATGTGATGATAATTAATGATCTGGTTTTTCTGGTATACCAAACTCACGCATTGATTTGTATAGTACTGTTCTCTTGACACTGTCGTATGCGGCCTTGAAGTCGACGAATAGGTGATGTCTGTCTTATTGAATGAATCTGGCCAATTGTTGATTTTTCTGGAGTAAATCCGGCCTGGTATTCTCCAACTATACCAACTGTGTAACCTTCTAGCGTTTCATAGAGAATATTTGCTAGTATTTTGTAAGCAGTTGTTAACAGGGTTATACCCCTGTAGTTGTCACACTGGAGCTGATCGCCTTTTTTATGTAACGGGCATATCACGCATTGAGACCATTCATAAGGCATGATCCCATTTTTCCAGACGAGAAGTAAAAGTTTATGCAATGCTTGTACCAAGGCGTCATCATCATTCTGCTACAGCTATACTAAAAAATTTGATCAGTTCCTGGTGCTTTATCATTTTTAAGCTTTTTAATTATTCTCAAGCTTTTTAGAAGAAAAGTTTTGGAAACCTCTTCAGTGGTAGGTGGTTTTTCGTTTGGGTTGAGTAGATTTTAATCATTTCTATCTGCTACGGTGTTATCTGCTTCTTCAATAAAATGGCCGTTAAATTTTACCGTATCACTTAGATATTTCCTTCTTGGGATATTTCCTTCTCTATCCTTACAGCTCCCTATTCTTGGCTTAAACTCTTTTCTCATTGTGTTTACATTTCTGTAGAACTTTCGAGTTTCGTTTTGATTTCTTAACCATTCTATATTTTCTAACTGCTTTTCTTCAAATTGCCTTTTTTTCTTCTGCGTAATCTTTTTTCTTCCCTTCTTAGGATCCGGTATTCCTCCTTTGCTCTTCTTGTACACCTAGCTTGATTTGTCTTTATGTATGCTCTTTTTTTGTTATCTGTTGCTTTTTGGCACTCCTCGTCAAACCATTCGTTGAGTTATTTTTTTTACATTTTTTCCACAATTCCTCCACATTTTCCCCGCTTCCAGGCTCTCTATTTCCTCATCCATTTGTTTCCTATACTCTATACTCGTAACCGTTTCAATGCGCAAATTATCAACATTAATTTTGTCTTGTTTCATATGTTTATCCTTCTTTAGGATATTCACAGGATATTCTTCTTGTGATTTTTGCCATTACAAGAAAGTGGTCACTATCTATGTTTGGACTTCGGTAGCTTCTGACATCCATAAGGTCGGAGGAATGCCTTGCATCTATTGGGATGTGATCTATGTGGTTAACGATTTCGTTGTCAGGTGATTTCCATATTCCTTTGTGTATTATTTTATTGGGAAATATTGTTCCTCCTACTATCATGTTTTTGGCGCTTGCAAAGTTTATTAGTTTCAACCCGTTATCATTTGACTCTTATTTATTCATGATCCCCATGCCATAATTTTGGAACCCTATGCCTGCTTGTACAGGTCTAGTGGATGAGTACAATATGTTTTTGGAGTCATTTAGTAGTTAACATGTTATGTTCTGTAGTTGATTCCCCCAAGAAAATATTGTACCATTATAAAAAAAATATCAGTAATTATTTTTAGTTATATTTTACAAATCGCTATACTATATTTGAATTCTATGTATCAATAGTACTAAACATCTGATTCTCGATCTAGATCAGAGATCACAGCTGTACACCCCTGAATTGTTCTCTTACATTGGCAGATGTGTTAATAAATGACATTTAAAAATGGCAAATTATTCCGGGCAGCAGTTAACTGCAGGCAAGTTTGAAGAAGTTTGGATGTGGTTGTTTCCGAAAATCAACAA
This sequence comes from Diabrotica undecimpunctata, assembly GCF_040954645.1. Classification (NCBI taxonomy): domain Eukaryota; kingdom Metazoa; phylum Arthropoda; class Insecta; order Coleoptera; family Chrysomelidae; genus Diabrotica; species Diabrotica undecimpunctata. Next base: position 106,799,438 of record NC_092805.1, read on the forward strand.
AATCAAGTATAGTGCAGTGATAAAATTCTTCAGAAAAAAAGAATTTTGACGAAAATTCATTTGCTATTTTTTCTTTTATGGGCCGTGATACCGTAGTATTTTATGTAATTTTCTACGCCTAAATCTTAAGAAATAAATTTGCTGTTTTGGGCGAGCTACCAGCTACCAATTTCAATCCATAAACTTTTACATGTTAATATTTTTGCCCATTTACTTTTAGCAAATTATGCTTACAAGAACTATTTATTTTAAATTTAAGGTATCAAGATAGAAATCTTTTGACAGAGACTGTGTCTAGATAAAACTTAATTGAACTCATTACTTTCTTTTTAACTTACTATGGAAGTCCAAAGAAAATATAAAACTAAGAGTCACATATAACGCCTTGTTGGCAGCAATAAGAGCACCCACATACTAAGCGTACAACTCAGGGGTCAAGACTGTAATACTGGGTAAACAGATGATTTGGGCCAGTAAAAATGTTTAATAATAACTAAAGTATTTCAATGCCAAATCGTTGTAAGTAATTGTTTATACTCTGGAACTTTGTACTTTTGTCTAATCATGATATAAATTATCAGTTGGCATAAGAGCAGAAGTGTTGAATCATTGTGTTTGAAATAAATCTCAATTTATTTATTTCCTATGTTGAGTCAGTAGTGTTGCCCAAATGCAAGAACAAGAAGAGACTTAGACAGTCTTTGTTATCCTTTTAGATTTCACTTCAGGAAAACTAGCTTAATATGAGCTATTTAATGTGATAGAATGTTATCTGTCTTTGACTAAGTCTGTAGAGCTTGGTAAAGTGAACAAAACTGCTATCTTAAATAAATTTGACAAAAAATGGAATGTTATCCTTTTAGATCTCACCGATTCAAATTGTCGACTTTTTTTCGTCACACCAATTCAATTTGATATGAATTCTTAGAAGAATAACGTACTCAAAATAGAACTTTACCAAAGCGTTAAAAATTCAGATAGCCCGGAAGCCCAGTCTGAACACGACTTCGTAATTCGGGTCATGTCTCGGATTTTTCGGACTAGTTGGTCACACTAATTATACATGAAATTTTGCTTGTTAAACCACAGGAGACTTGACATATTCAGTATTCAATTGCAATTCTATCAATTGAAAATTTCTATATAGATTTTCCATGTTATACCTACTTATTAAGTTAATGTTGAGTAAGTATTCTATAAGTGTTATAACTTACCTGTTCAATTTCCCCATCAACTATTTTAACTTCTTGTATAGACTGTATGGTAAAAACAGCTGGTTGATTTGCTTCCTCCCTTAATTTATTTTCTAAAGCCCTCTTTAACTTATATTCACTTTCAACTGCAGTTACTTTGAATTTGTGAAATCCAAGGAGAATTTTTAAACACTTTGTACATATATTTTTTGGCAGATCATCTTCTTTATTAACCTTAAATTATCAATAAAAAAAAACAATTACACATTTGTGAGTAGGGTAAATTAATCTCTAGTCCGCATACTGTAATTGCTCCGCAATTTTTAAAAATATTAAACATCTAGTAAAGTAGAATTTTTATTGACTTTGCACTAACGTGACATGGAGAAATATTTAGAAGAAATATAATAAAGTTCAACCACAATTTAAAGCACGAGATGTAATATTTTGTAAAATTGCACAATCTGATGCAAATTAAATCTATTGTACAATAGAGTTAAGATTTAATTTAAATACAGAGCACCACCATTTGCTTATACATATTTCGTCTTTTGGAGACCTCAGTGCAAACTTGTGGCCAACTCTGAATAAAAAATCTTTCTGTAATGTTAGCAATTATTTTAAAAATAATGTGCACCAGATCCCACAGCGACATTTATTAAGAACCAATAGAACTTGGTTCCAAATCAATTCAGGAAACTGCCAAATCTGTGCTTTCTACAGTTTACAAACCAAACAGACTATTTACATAATTATTAACATTACAGAAAGATTTTGTTTCATTCAGAGCTTGTCACAAGTTTGACTGAGGAGTCCAAAAGGACGAAATATGTATAAGCAAATGGTGGTGCTCTGTATTGAAATTAAATCTTAATGCCAGTTCATTTACTGTCTTTTTGCTTTGTAAATTGTAGAAAGCACAGATTTGTCAGTTTCCTTACTTAATTTCGAACAACTTTGGTAAATGTATTGTCTGTAATGTACATGTGTTCCATAATAATTAAAATATGGCGAATGACTATTATCTCTACAGTTGTATTATTTTGTTTATTATTTTATTTTAACAGTTTAAATATCTGTACCTCGAAGGAATACATCACTATATTAATTTTTTTTCGATTTTGACATGTTTACAAATTAATAATCAACTTTTATCACTTTATCTACAGGAATAGAGCACTAGGACCTAAACCATTTGCTAATGGAGATAGTGATATTTAAAAGAACACCAAGTCCATTTTCACACTGGAAGATTTTGTCCATTTTCACATAGAACACCATGTGGACTTAATGTTTTATCCCTCTACGCATGTGAATTACCGCCGCACACAGTGTTGCATATCTCTATGATGGCAGGTAGACCGTTAGTGATCTAATAGTACTTTTCCGATTTATGGTGTGTTTACAGTTGTTTGTTACTAATAATAAGAATAATGAACCATAATTCTCGTGAGAAAAAGATTCTTGAACTACTGAGAAGTTCTGGGAATTCTACTGTATTTACAGGTAAGCTACCTTTTTTGCTTAATATTTTTAAATTATTAAAAAACAACCTCGAAAAGTTAATGTAGTGATTTGATACCAACCTTACACTATTATAGCAATATTATTAAATATTTGACAACCAATATTAAAAGCCTTGTTTTATTTCAGAATCAAATAATACACAAAGCAATGATGTTTTAAATGAAAAAAATATTAAAGATGCCTTGAATTTTGATGCAGAAGATGACCCCGATAGAGAGAAAAGTTATGAACCTGCAATTTTTGCAACAGATTCCAGTTATCTTTTAATGAAGTAAAGAGGAAAGTGAAAAATAAATCTATTTTTACTCAGACAGATAAAAACGTGTCGTTCATACCAGTGAATGGGCATGTAATATTCAGAAACCTAAATTTTTCAAGTGAAGAATATGCTAGTAAAAAGGGTAAAGTTGTCCCTGCCAGAATTATTAAACCTACTTGTTTTTGCAGATGGTGAGAGACAGGAGATCTTTAATGCATACTGGAGTCAGGACAAGGAACTGACACAAAACAGCAATTCATTTTTTCATTTTTAGAGAAGCATAGTACCGGGTGTCCCAAATTTATATGTTTTGCAGGGTATACCGAAAAATAGAGGAGATAAAAAAAAGTAGTTGAGATGTCATGACTTCTTTTTTCATTAAAGTAACGATTGACCAATCAAATCATCAATAGCTATCCAACCTAGCGAGATAGAGGGCGATTATTGAAAAATGTCGAAAACGAAAAGGTTAAATATCTTCTTTATTAAGATACATTTAAAAAAAATTATTAAAACTTTTGATAGATATATTATGAAAGAGTTCAGTGACTTACAAGAAATTTTTTAAGCGGTCTCACTAAGGAAATATAATATCAACTTATGTTTTTTTTTATATGGGACAACCTATACATTTTGACATTTTTCGTCTACATTTTTAATTCTCTTTCAGTTGATATGACATTTTATATATCTATTTTCAGTCGTTGGAGCTACTCTGCAAATACATTGTTTATTTGACATCACGTTATAGACACTTAAAAACAAAACGCTCAGTAACACCATTTTATTATGCGGATGATAATCCTTCACAGTTTTATTTACCAGAAATAAGATCAATCAACTTAAAAATGGAAATAAGAAATTTACCCAGAACAAAAACTACTTAACAAACTGAATTAATTTTACAAAAATATTACCATTATAATAAACATAAAAACAACGCAACGACTAGAATTCACTTTACAAAAATTTAAAAATTATAATAAATGTTTAAAATGCCCCCGTTTTGTTATACATAATAATAATTGACACCTTTTTATTATATATATTACAAAATTGAGTATATGCATTGGCTTTATTTTCTTATAAGCCTTCATACTTCCTTAGTATTAAGGTCAGTTTTATAAATATTGTTTCTTAAAAATCATCAAATAAAAATATCAGAATAATTTAGTTCTGGTGAACAAGGACCATACATTTCAATCCACCGATTATAAAATTTTTCAATTCAATAATTTCCAACGATTTCCGCATTAAGGCGCTCCATCTTGTTGAAATAAAAATGTATTCCTGTCGGCCAAATATTTATCATCAACTATATGATAAACTAATTTATTATGCTTGACAAAACATTAACGTTAAAACCGAATCTCCATTACTAGCCCAGTCTGATTATGCAAAAATCATCGATTTCACGGCAAAATTTTTCGCAGATATCTGAAGCTTTTAAGACATAGGTGGGAGTTACTAGATGACGAATAGATAAAAAAGTACTCGTATTTTTACCTTGCGTTTTTTTAAACAATAATTTATGGTCTCAATTTGATTTTTTTTTAAGTTTTTTCCCTTATATTTTACATAAACAATATTTATATCATTTTTTATATCAAGAATATCTTTATTTTTCCGTTTTTTAAATTAAAATTAATAAATAATTTACGGAAAGATTTGCAAAATGCAGTTTTTTTGCACTAGTTTATAAATTTTACTAATTTTTTTAGTAACAAAATAAAATGTTATTAATAGATTTGAACATCGAGGAATTACCGTCTTTTAAATTTGTGCGAAATTTCCCCCCGATCGGTCAAATATTTTAAAAGTTATTTAATTTATTTATCCCTGAGGCTAAATATTTAAACTATTGAACTTGCTCTATTAATGATGCTAGACAGATTTAGCAAATTTCATAGGATTCTTTAAGACTTAAACTCTCTCAGAAGTTAAATGCATAATTGCGTTTTCATCGAAATTATTTACAAAATAAACGTTTGAAAAAGGGGTATGTTTTTTATAAAAAATTGTAATAACTTCTATATTTTTCAAGCTACAGACTTGTACGTACAACCATTAGATAGCTGATAAAAACACTCACATTAAAAAAAACCTACGACCAATAGGAACGAAGTTAGCGACTATTTTTAAAAAAATCATATATCCATTGTTTATAAACATTAATAAGTAAAATTTGCAAAAATTTTTAATGAAAATCTAAACTTTAGATTGAAACTTATAGCTATAAAATTCATCCAGTTTTTCGAAACTTAGAACCCTTCGGAACGAAGGTACTTTTGAATGATCGACATAGGAAAGTGGAGGGGATAACTGTTTCAGCTCCAATTTTTTGGGATATCGCAACTTCAAACTGACATAATTTTTACCCGGGAAATCTTGGAAAATCAAGATATATATATTTTTTTCACTTTATATCAATCATGTAATAATACTTACATATTTTATAAATTAAATTTCAGGTAATTTTTTACACATTATATCATTATATTCCTTATATTAATTTATGTTGACATAATAAAGTGTGTTACTATTGTTGAGTGTGTTTTATTTTTAAGTGCCTATAACATCACGTCAACTTTGCATAGTAGCTTCAAAAACTGAAAATGGGTATATAACATGTCATATCACGTGAAAGAGAATTAAAAATGTAAACGAAAAATGTCAAAATTTATGGACGGCGTTACGCATCACTAGACCAAGTGCCATTTTCTCAAATTCTGGATTATGGCGCTTTCTGGTGGGAAATAGCATAAACTATCTACAGAATAAATCCTATTAATCTGTTAGTAACGGTTAACCAGATATATTTAAAAAGACCAAGTGCCTTTCTTCTTATTCTGGATTTTAAATTTTGCATAACTAGACCAAGCGACTAATTTGGTGTATTAGTTTTGCATCAGTAGACCAAGCGCCTCTTGCGAGCGTTTTAATGATTGTAAATCGAATATTTGGCAACATACGTACATAAACGTTTTTGACAATAACTTGTTTAGGCGTTTAGGTTAAGAAGTAGTGTCAGTTATTGCTTAAATTTTTCTATAAAATAACCTGTAACAAACCAAACCCCTGACGCTACGCCTATGGAGGGCGAAGCGCTCAGAAGATTTAATATTCAAAGAAAAAAGTTGAAAAAAGATACTTATAGTAGATGTGATTGTTTTGAATTAGAAATTAAAAATTGCGTAGATAACGAAAAATTAAGCAAGTTAAAGGAAGAAAAAAATGTGCACTTAGAAGAAGCTGAAAATGCACAATCTAGAAGAAAGCTAGACATGAAGATGAGTAACGATCAGCCAGAAGTGGAAACCTTTTGTTTTGATTTAGAAAAAACTCTTCCCCTTCCGAGAATTCCAACAAATATCGTATATTATAAGCGTCAATTATGTATTTACAACCTTGGTATCCATAGCGGCAAGGATAACAAAGGTCATTCTTATGTTTGGATAGAAGGTGAAGCTGGTCGGGGAGCCCAGGAAGTAGGCCGTTGTCTTAAGAAATACATTGCAGAAAATGTTACTTCTGCAAAACATGTAATTTTGTGGTCAGACTCTTGTGGCGGCCAAAACCGCAACATCAAAATAGTTTTGATTCTGAAAACGATTTTGCAAACTCATCCTACCATTGAAAAAATTACATTACGCTATCTCTTCCCTGGTCATAGTTTTTACCCAATGATAGTGATTTTGGAGATATTGAGAATGCCCTAAAATTTCAACAACGTTTATATACCGTTGATGATTACCTAAACGTGATAAAGAAATCCCGTAAAAAGAACCCACTAGTAGTTCACAGAATGAAAAAAGAAGAATTAGTTGGAAAAAGTAGTTTACTATTTGATGAAACTATGATTACAAACCGTAAATTAGACATAGAAAACAGGAAGGTAAGTTGGCTTAAAAAAAAAATTGAAATAAGAAAGAATAAACCACTGAGTATTTTTATGAAAACTGATTTTAACACTAGTGAAGTTGAAGTAGATCTTCACAAGAAACTTCAAAAAGGACGATCCGTTGCAATGCAATCCCTTAAGTAACCATTTGATTCCTCTTTGGCCCTCAGGCAAGCCACTTTCTGTGCCTAAGCTTAACGACTTAAGATCTTTAATGCACCTAATACCAAATGATGCAAAACCTCTCTATTGCTCCCTTTTCAGTAACAATACAGTGGAAGATGACATTGACGGATTTGATGGAGACTTAGACTTTGGCACACAAGATGTGTAATGTTTATTTACTATTTTCACTGAGTTCAAGTTTTTTTTATATATTTGATTAATTTCTTAAGTAATATAAAATATTCAAAACAACGACTTTTATTGTCATACCCAAAAAGAAAAAATAGCTTGTGGCCTACTAATCATTCAATAAAAGTGATATTTAAGTTACGCATCATTAGACCAAACGACCTCCAAACGCAATTTCACAATGTGGCGAAAATCGTCAACCAAAAGCCTATTTATTTTGTTTTTCGTTTTTCTTTAACATTAGCAAGTTATTATTTCGCACTTAGAGAAAACATAAAAAATTGTCTTCGAAAACAAAAAATTACGACTATTGTAGCATATGCTGAATTTTAATAGAGTGAAAACTTTTAAGTCAAATATCTCAAACTCAATTTTTGGCGCTTAGTCTAGTGCTGCATAACGCCGTCCATATATGTCCCATATAAAAAAACATAAGTTGGTATTATAATTCCTTAGAGCGACCCCCTAAAAAAGTTTCTCGTACGCCACTGAACTCTTCCATAATGTATCAACCAAAAATGTCCAGAAAGTTTTTTTAAAATGTTTCTTAATAAAGAAGATATTTAACCCTGTCGTTTTCGAAATTTTCCAATAATCGCCTTTTATCTTGCTAATGTGATGAGCTATTGATGATTTAATTGGGCAATCGTTACTTTAACGAAAAAAGAAGTCATGACATCTTAACTACTTTTTTTCTATCCTCTCTAGTTTTTGGTATACCCTGCATATGTACTGTCTATTCAAGAAAAAGATACCCTGCCTCATATATGTTAAAACAAAATACTCTAAATTATTATTTTACAGCAAATTTCAGACGAACTAGAGTATGTAAACTTATGTTTTTAAACACACTTACTATATCAAACACAGTGATGGTTAATGTTTTGAAAAATATTAAACCAGGTTGGAATTGTAAAAAACGATCAAAGGGGTAAGCAAATTCCTGCGAATAAAACACATGATAACATCATTGAAAGTGTAGTAAGACACATTTCTTCTTTCTCAACTTATTGAAGTCATTACAATAGGGAAAAAAGTAATATGAAGTATTTGGGCACGCACCTAAACGTGAGAAAATGTGTGAACTGTATATAGAGGATTGTAATAACAATAATTTCAACCATATGTTAAGAGCTACAAATGGCAATAAACAAAAAATTTAAGGTGACTTTCACATCACCAAAAATAGATATATGTGACTTTTTTCAAGCAAAAGGGAAAAATAATTTGACTCCAGATTAAAAAAAAATATGTTGAAGAAGACCATAATGCACATCTGGATGAATCTAAATTAAGGTATGATTTGAAAAGCGAGGACACCAAAAATGCTAGCAATACCTTTAAGGTATTAAATGGTGATCTGCAAAAAATGTTTGCCATCACCCCTTATAACAAGTTGCATAAGCTTTTACAAGAGAAACTTTGGACTTTGTATTACACCTTGTATAATTCTTCTGATTCATCAGTCCATTGCATTATGTGGGATGAATCCAAAGAAGCTCGCGATGGAAATGAAATCGGATCGGCGTTACTGAAATCACACTATGGTTGAAAAATTGTTACGGCCAGAATAAAAATGTTAGCATTAGTATGTGTTTCTTTTGGATACCCAATAAGTATCCTCAAGTTAAAATTATCACACACAAGTTTCTATGAAAGGGACCCAAATAGAAGTGGACACTGCATGCTCTGATAGAGCGAAAGAGAAAAAAACTTAACAATTCTATTTTATCGGCCTGGGAATGGCAGCAGTTAGTCAGACAAACCTCAATGAAATATACCGTACATAATATAGAACTGGATTTTATAAATTTTAGGTCTTTGTACGATCTTCTTCTTTAGATGCAAATCCACTAATGGATGTTAGCGATCACATTTTCCATTAATTCTCTATTTCTTGCAATATGTATCAGAGATTGTATGTCGTTAATCCCTGTCCATTGCCTTATGTTTCGGAGCCAGGACATTTTCTTGTGTCCCATTCCTCTCTTGCCTTCAATTTTACCCTCGATTATAAGTTGGAGGAACTGGTATTTTTCATTTCGCATGATGTGACCTAGATACGCCGTTTTCCTTTTCTTGATGGTTTCGAAAAGTTGGCGTTCTTGGTTTATTCTTTTAAGGACATCTATATTTGTGATTTTCGCTGTCCATGGTATTTTTAGGATACGGCGATAGAGCCACATTTCGAAAGCTTTGTACGATAAAACATCTCAAAATCCACCTGCTATTAATAGAAAAAGAGAAATCAACAAACAACAAGTTCTTCTGCAAACTATATTTTACTGCAAGTAAAACAAAACAGCATAAGGACTCTGTTTTTAAAAAGTAATTTTCAGAATGAAAACCAGGAGATTTACCTTGTTAGGTTTCGAAGGCGACACCTTACATTGCTAAAAGATTTGCAACTGGTATCACAAAGTCCAATACCTATATCACAACAAAAGTATAATGATTTATTGGCATTACTGTCATATCGTCGGTGACCTGGCAATTTCTCCTATCTGCATTTTTTTATGAAAATGAGTTATCGATGAATTCACAAGATATTATGTACATATTAATGGTAATATTATGTGATTATAAAATCTAAAGTAATAAGATTCTAAACTAAAACGATAAACATAGATTTTATACTATAAAATCTAGTTTTTATACTTAATTTCTTTCAGATAGGAGTAGGCAATAAATAGTGATTAACTGATAGGAGAATTTGTGTGTCACAATAATTGTATAGAAATCATGTCGAAGAGAACTTTGCGTATGCTTGCAATGGCTAACAAAAACTTAGTTGTAAATAAAAGCGACGAAGTAGACACTACTATCAAACCAACTGACAAACTCTGATGAAATCGACGCATGGGAAAACTTAGATATAGAAAATATGCCTATAGTTATGGTATTAGACGAACCTCTGCCTGAAGACAATCATACTATTACTACGCTTACAGCAATGTAAAATTGTACGGGGCTGGAAGACTTTGACTTAACAGATTACTTAAGAGACTTTAACGAAGTAGACTGTTGCGGATAATAATAATTGTGTTATACCAAGTGATTGTGTATCTAAAGAAATGTTTTTTTTTAATAACAGTAGTTGTGATACCAATAATTCTGTAAACCTCGTGTTACATAATTTAACAAATTACAGAACAGTGCAGAAATCATACATTTCAGAACTTTTAGGGTATGACTTGGGATTAACATAAGGTCTTTGTAGCATCTCATGTATATAAAACTCCAACATTTAAATCAAACAAAGTTTACCTTGTCAAATCTTCTTGACAAGGTAAACGTACCTTGTCAAGAAGACAAGGTACGTTTACACAAGGTACACTTACTACTTACTTACATGTTACATGACGGGAATGAAAACTTACAAGTATGTCGTAGCATTTTCACAAATGCATTAGATATAGGTTATAAAACCATTCATTATTGGGTGGATAATAGTTCTTGCGGTATGACTGACGAAGCATCACGTGTTTCTACCAAGAAAATAGTAAAGACTAGATATATAGAAAGTCATAAATACTTGGAACAATTTTTTGAGAGTTGGCCTAAACTTCCTTCACACTATTGTCGTAGCGAAACACAAAAATTGTATTTAGAATATTCTTTTAACAGTATGTCAGATTTGTATGGTGTTTATGTAAACAGTTTTTGCCAAAAAAAAAGAATATAACCGAAAAAAGGCCAATGCAATATTTGTTTTGCATTTAAATATAAGAATACGACTGAAGAATATACATAGAGCTCATATAAAGAGAAAGGAAGACGCCAGAGAAACTAAAACTTTGGATAAAGCCATAAGTGAAAAAAATGGAATAATAGCATTAACAACGGACATACAAGCCGTAAAATTGTGCCCATTTGTACCAGAGAACAAAATGTACTTTAAAACCAAATTGTCCTGCCATAACTTCACAGTTTACAACCTAAAAACTCGCGATGTTATGTGCTATTGGTTTTCAGAAAACGAAAATAACCAGATCAAAGCATCCACATTTGTTTCCTGTATCATACATGTAGAGGAGAACTGTGCTATCGATTCCAAAACGCCAGTAGTTATTTATTCTGATGAATACAGTTATCAAAGTCGTAATAATGTCCTGGCCAACGCGTTACTAAACTGCTATCAAACATAATGTGTTCAAAAATATCTTGAACCGTGTCACTCTTAAATGGAATGTGACTCGGTACATAGTATGATAGAAAAAAGTCTTAAAAACAAGGAAATCCATTTACCCAGTGACTATGCTTCTACTACAGCTTAAGCAAGGAAGGGAACTAAGCCATATAGAGTCAAAATATTAGACCATACGATTTTTAAAGACTACTCATCCTCCAACTACATGTGATATTCCTCAATCAGACCATAGAAGTAAAAACTGACCATAAAATAGAATACTTACAAGTCCCTATAAGACCAAAGACTATGCCAACAATTCTGGAGTATCCACATTTATTTTTATCGCCTCCTAAAATAAAAACGGAGAAATGGCAACATTTATAAGATTTAAAATCGACCCTACCGAAATATTCGCATTTATTTTATGATGGCCTTTTACACAGATAGATCTTTTTATTTTGTTCGTTTAGACATAACAACTCCTAAGTTCACATTAAATAAAAATCAGTATCTCTTATGAGTAACATTATTTAAAACAATACCTCCTATCTAGCTTAACAAAACTAAATTCAATTAAGTAAATATTAACTTTTTTCACAAGAAGTAAAAATGTCGATTTCACACAGATCATAAAACACAAACAAACAATTGAAATATATTAAAATTTTATAATTATAAAGTTTTTTGTCTCTCCTGAAAAGTTTAGATGAAGTCACATAGGAGATATTACCAAGTCACTGACGATATGTTCCTACATTTTGCCATGATATTTATAAAAACTTGTAGCATACTAGTAATACCAATAGTAACTATCCAGAAGGAGACTTACTTGAGGATGACTGAGTGGTTTGTACCTAAAATACATGGTTAAATGCTCAGATGTATTACTCATATTTATATTATGTCACAAATTAAATGGAGAATTCAAAAATGGTTTATAATTTGAAAAATCTCAGAGACATACCATTTTTTTCTTTAAAAAAATATCTGCAAAGGTCCTGGCAATTTAACTGAAACCACTTTTACATAAGAAAAAAGCAGGAGTCTTTTCTACGAATTCTTACCTATTACTACTTACACCCTATAATGACCCGACTATTACATTATTCTTCTTCACATGCCATGTCAGAGTTATCTGACATTGGCGATCACCATTGCTAAGGCTTCATGATCTTCTGCCACATGAAATAATTGTCCTGCAGTTGATATCTGAGTCCTTTCACAAATATTTTTTAACCAAGAAACCTGTTTTCTTCCTACACCTCTACAGCCTTCTATTTTGCCTTTAAGGATGAATTGTAATACTCTATATCGATTTCCCCTCACTATATGTTAGATAAGACACATTTTCCGGGTTTTAATAGTCTTTAACAATTACTTTAAATAACTTAAATGAAAGCATTCATTATCCTTGTTATTATAACATTTGAGGCATGTCTGTTAATTAATTATTCCATGTAACTTGTTCTCTCTGGACACTGCTAACTCAGATATCATCTCTGTAAAATGGGCAAAGTTGTCTGAATAATATGCAGCTTCTGTGAAAATGCAGACTATTGTTAAAAAACTCCATAAATATCTGGAACATATATTCTTAGTACTGGATCAGATGATAAACATATTTCCAAAACAGATAATACCTAGTCTTTCATAAAACTCTAGATCTTTAGGACTAAAATATATATATAAGGTACACACAAAAGATATTTCAGGTTGCAGCGTGAAAAGGTTGGTGAGGCTAAATGACATCTCGAAATTTACAATCGACAATGTAAGTAATTTTTAATTGTGCACGGTTTACTAATTTTTTCATATTAAGATTTTTAAGAGAACTCAAATTATTTAAAAACGTTACTTGTATAAAGAACCAACAGATATAAACATCCTCAATATGTTACCAAAGAATATATCTATATTCTTTAATGTTACTATATCCTATATTAATTGCAGTTAAAAGTTTAACTACTGTTCTCAATTACACAAATTGTTTCAAAAGCACTAATGGACTTCACTAACACTAACTAATGTTAAAATTACCTCTAAACTAACACAAGATTTTAAAATTGAGGCATAATCTCTTGAAGAAGGTTTATGTAGGTCAAATATATTCTTTTCGGCTTGTTCTTTTAAACAAGTTCTACACATTTTATCAGATAAAGTTATTACTTCTGTATCCATTTCATTAGCACATGTTTTTTTCTATTTTACAGGGTTTAAATTAATTATTTTGGTACAATAACACAGATTTTGATTTATTGAGGTTATGTCTTTATTTTTTCGTTCTGACTTTTGTGTTGCCTACTTTAAGACTATTTGTGAACTAGCACAGAGTTCTATTTCTATTAGGTAGGTATAAATAATATAAAACCATTAAACTAATCTTCTCTTTTATATTTCCAATAATTTACGTAAAAGTTTAGAAAATAAGATCGTAAGTATTTTCAAATGCTACTATAATGCATTGATGACAAATATAAATTAATTTTTCATTTAAGAACAATATTCAACAATATAGGCAGGTATTGTCTGTCTTTAAATTTTTGCACCTTTAGTGTTAAAATATGAACTTACGGAAATTCTCAACAATATAAGTAATAATTATATTTCTTTAGTTATTTTATCAATGTCTTAAACATTGTGGTGGATAAAAATACCACTTTTTCTTGACCCATTCCAAACATGCTTTAGATCAAATCGAAGTACAATGGATAATTTGGTCACACTACACACTGACATTGTTAACGCATTTTCAAGAAGTCATAGCACTAACTTTAGGTATCCAAAGTGCCTTCGACACTGTACAAAGACCTCCAATTCTCAGAAAATTTAATAGAATATAATTTAACTGATAACATTTATTTATTTAAAAAAATTTAACAAATCAATATTTTATAGTATTAAAAAATGGAAAATTATTAAAACTACATACTTTGGAGCTTCAGGCTCAGTTTTAAGTACTAGCTTATTTTTATAGCATGAATTACTTTTCCTCATATATAGAACCATCAGTCAGGTACTCGATATATGCTAATGATATTATATTATAGGTACTGCCTAGGCAGAGACACAGCTACCACCAGCACTTTGCTACAACATGCAATAAACAACATAGACACCTGGTCTACGCGTGCTGGATTTGTGTTTTTATCTTCTAAATCCAAAGCAATTCACTTCACCAAAAAGCATAGACCTAATCCACCTTCTATAGCTCTAAACATACTTCGTTTACAAACAGTTAATTATTTGACACTTCTTGGTATCATCTTTAATAAAAAGCTTATCTGGAGACAGCATAATTATTCAAAAACTTAAATGAAACTGTACCCAAAGAATCAATTTACTTAAATCTCTTGTTAGCTACTCTTGGGGAGTTGATGAAGAATCTCTCCTTAAAATATATGGAGCGTTAATGGCAATATTCTTTATATAGCATCTAGTAGCTCCTTACTAAACTCTCTAAACACGATTCAAAATACATCCCTATGACTGTCTTGGTGCTTTCAAATCAAGCCCCGCTGAAAGTGTTTGTGTTGAATTTTCAGAGCCACCACTCCATCCAAGAAGGCAGCAACTTCTACTTTCATACTTTGTAAGAATATCAGCAAACTCAAGTAACCCGGTAATAAATCTAATCAATTCCATAGAACCCCCTTTAGCAAACGCATCCGATCATTCACTCACATTACCACAAATATTATCTCCCTTATTAGATTCCATCAACCTTTCCTCCAATATTACTTTTATTTATACCCCCAAGACAGCTCCATGTATGAACAATCTTCCAATATTCAATACTGATTTATGCAGATTCAACGCAACAGAAACCACAAACTCAATCCTTAGAAAATCCTTCCAAAATATCCTCAACCTAACACAATTTGATGAAACTTTGTACACCGATGCGTCCAAGAATAAAGACTGTTGTGGCTGCACTGTGTCCACATTGACAACGACAATAAGCTATGTGTGACTGAAGTTGTAGTATCTGCACCGCAGAAAGTTATGGAATACTCCAAGCATTCAAGACTTCAATCCATCCTACTTCAAATGAAAGCAAAACAATTGTCATTTGTACTGATTCTCTTTCCTCGATTCATTCTATAAGATGCATGTTCTCTAAAAATCCACTAGTCCAGGAAATACATACTAACTATATGTAGCCAACTATATTCTGCTAACATAAAAGTCATAATGATCTGGACTCCATCTCATATTTTTATATTTGGAAACGAAAAAGCAAAACAGGCCCCTAAAGCAGCATATTCTTCTGACTTAGCCTTCAAAGAGGTCGAAACCCATCACGATTTTAAGATATTGATAAAACAAAAAATTCTCAGCTTATGGACAGAACTGTGGAATAAAATAAAAACTAAGCTGTATGTCGTTCAACCCAACTTATCCCGCGTCAATATGTCCTCTATGAACAGGAAAAAAATCAGTTATTCGCCGACTACGAATACTACGAAGTGGATTGCTGCCAGTATGATCCTTCTAGAAACAAGCACAACCTAAAAGGAAATCTAGAAGACATTCTTAGTGTTCCAAACCGTTTTAACAAAGTTCTTAAATTTTTAAAAGAAACAAGTTTAATTCAGCTAATATAAACAATGCATAGTGATAAGCTTTATTGTTTAACTTTTCCACAAAAAAATGTTCATATCAAATGCATGTATGTATATAAAATATGTATAATTTTGTAAACTGTACCCGTGTCAATGACCATAAGATGTCGAGACACGTTAATTTTAAATAAAAAAAAAAAATAATAACATTTTACAAATCATACTTACTAGTACTAACTTGGCATTTCTAAATTGAAAAATATGTGCATTACTAACCATTCTTCGTAAGTTCAACTTTATATGCCGTATTATTCAAAAGTTTGTTATTGTTTTTCAATTCAAAGGGGATATAACAAATTATTTTCCATAATATATTATCTCCATATTGGACATTAGGTAATACACTATTATGTTAGTTAAAAACAATTGTAAAACTTCTAGTAGATATAATATGTAGAATAAACTAAGTAAAAGTCATACACTGTGTCCGTAAAGTATGAAACAAATTCTTTTTTAGCTAAACAGAGCATTTTAAGAAATAATCCTGAAACACATCGATTTTTGATTTTAATTTACCGTATTTTAAAATAATATTCTAATATACAGGGTGAATTAGTTTCGAGTAATGACGTCACCGTCATTTTTTTTTTAATGGAACAACCCCATTTTGTCTCTAATTTCGGATTACTCTAGCTGAGCTGATTCCAAAAATGTATCACATGTTGATTCAAATTGGTACAGGGTGGACAAAAATACAATAGTTTTGTTTGTGCTCATAAAGTAACGCGTTAGTTAAATTAACAATATTATCAAAAATACTTTGTCTAGCTTACAGAATACGAAAGAAATTATTTCTTATTAATTTAAAAGAAACATACTAGGCTATGTTTTTGTTATGTCATTATTTCTTTAGTAATTTATTGATGTTCAGTGACAGTTTAGTAATACACTATTTTTGGTATTTGTGAATGTTTTAATTATTGCTTAGATTTAATTTGAAGTAGAAATGGAGTTAAGCGTAAAGTAAAGAATTGAAATACTTATGATGATTGGGTATGGAGACAGATCGCGAATTCAGATGGAAGTGTGCAATTTGTTTAATGATAAATATTCAGAAAGACCTATAACGCGTTCAACAGTCAGTAAGATTGAAAATAAATTTCGAGAAACTGGTACGGTTCAAAATGCACGGAAATCAGGTCGTCCTTCTGCAAGTGCTGATACAGCATTAGATGTTTTACTTAGTTTTGAAGAAGATGCGCACACTTCTGTGCGTAAAGTTATTCGCGATATCGGTGTTAGCACAACAACGGTACACAAACTATTAAAGCTTGAAAAATGGCATCCTTATAAAATCATACTTGTGTAGGAATTAAACGAAGATGATCCCGATAGAAAAATGCAATTTTGCGAAGCAATGATGGATAACTGCCACCGAGACCCTCTCTTGGTACAAAACATTATTTTTTCTGATGAAGCCACTTTCACGTTAAATGGCGAGGTTAACCGTCAGAATTGTAGATACTGGGCGAAAGAAAACCCCCACTGGATGCGTGAGCATCATACACAATACTCGCAAAAAGTAAATGTATGGGCTGCAATTGTAAGAAATCGAATCATCGGACCCTACTTTTTCGAAGGTAATTTAAACGGGGCAACGTAGCTTGAGTTTTTAAAGGGGTATCTCGTACCTACTTTACGTAATTTTTTTTCCAGCAGACGTAATCCTGGAAGTTTTGATGAAAGTTTATGGTTTCAACAGGATGGTGCACCTCCACATTATGCTGTAGATGTTAGAAGGTACCTAGATGAAATTTTTCCGAATAGGTGGATTGGTAGACGTGGAGCTATTGAATGGCCAGTGAGGTCACCAGATTTCAATCCTTTGGATTATTTTATATGGGGCCATCTCAAGAATGTTGTGTATTAAACGAAACCAGCAAATATTCAAGAATTACAATAGAGAATTCGGACAGCAATAAACAATATTTCTCAAGACACAATAAACAAGGTTCAATAAGAATTTGTACAACGTTTGGGTTACTGTCAAATACAGCAAGGGCTGCAGTTCGAACATTTATAAAGTCTTGTATTTCATTATATTCTGTCCGCTAGACAATAAGTATTTTTGATAATATTGTTAATTTAACTAACGCGTTACTTTATGAACACACACAAAACTATTGTATTTTTGAGTCAACATGTGATACATTTGCTAGAGTAATTCGAAAATTGAGTCAAGCGAAAGTTTCTTTCGAAATCTCCACCTAAAAATTTTATTTTACAGACTTCCTACTCAAACTAGGATTCACATCGATGGCTCTACGTATTATATAATTCATGTAATAAAATTTTATCTCAATAGAATTTTAAATGCACACGCACATTGTAAACACGCATGCGAATTGATGGTTTAAATTATTTGTTAATTTTAAACGAAATTAGGAAAATGACTAAAGTACCTTCCTAATTATGAAATAATTTTTATGAACGGAAACAGGCACCTTGAATAATTTTTTTGCTAACCTTAATTTGGTTTTAACTGGATAATTTTTTCTAGTAGGTGTTAGTCAAATAGAATAATATAATAACGGAATTTTTATTAAATAAGTGCCAAAAACAAATTCTCCGTATAAGTAAGCGGTCCTTTTTAGTTAATTGGTGTGGTCAAAAAATAATGTGTTAATTTTATCACAACAAAATTTAAAAAACTTTAAAACAATCGTACGCAGTTGTAAATTTTTGTGCACATATTTTTAAAATAATCTCTTTTGTAATGTTACATTGTAGTCGAGGTTTATAGGTCGTCATCTGGAATTATTTCTTTATAACAATTCGTCTGTAGTTGAGGCAAATATTACAAATGACGATATCTGAATGGATCACATGTTGCTGCTCTTATCACTCACTTACAATCTCCTCGAGTATTTATGCTATTTTTTGGCTATTGTTTGTCTCAGTAATCTATGGGTTGGTCCGAATCAGTATTGGAATTTTATATGCATGAGGGAAAAGTTTTGTATTTTGTAGTGTTGAGAGCTCCATCATGCCTAGATGCAGACTCGTTTCTGAAGGAAAGAAGTCTGCATATATACTCCTCGATTCATTTTCGAGTCATATACTCAATATCTTCATAATCTTGTGCTATCACTAGTTGATCATCTGCAAATGACAAAGTGTATATGCTATTGTTGTTAATCGGTATTCCCATATTCGCTTCCGCAGTTTTAGAGCCTGTTCTAGATAAATTTTAAATAATTTCGGAGAGAGACAGCAGCCCTGCTTAAAGCCTTTATTTATTTGGAATCCACTTGACAGATTATTTCTAACCTTTACCTTTGAGTTAGCATTAGCGTACAGTTCCTTCGTCGTATTTATTAAATTCATGCTTATGTTTGTTTTCTCTAATGCTTCCCATAATTTATAATGTGGTACGCTATCATAAGCCATTCGTAGGTCTACATACAATAAATGTACTTCTTGATTAACGGCTATTATCTTTTCAATAATCTGTGTAATGCAAAACAAATGGTCAACAGTAGATCTACCTGCCCTAAATCCTGCCTGTTCCTCAGCCTGTAAGTCTTTATATTCGCTTTCTATTCTGTTTTTAATTACTTTTTCGTATATTCTACTGACCGAGTTTGTCACGGCAAACGTACCGTAATTATCAAACTCATCCCTTTTGCCTTTTTTGTGTATAGTGGATATGAATAATGTCTTCCACTCCTCTGGGGTTTCATTCCATTAATGCAATTTTGGAACAGTTTCGCTAAACTATTTATATTTTGTGTTTCGTTGCTGTCTTTAAATTGTGGTCTATCGTCCCCTAAGAGTTTCTCAAAATATTGGTCCCAGTCATCCATTGTTATTGTTGACACTATTTCTCAATTCTTATCTTGTCGTATAGATTTTAAGACTCTCCAGTGCTTCTTCGTCCTACTAGATCTGAATTTATCATGTTACACTTTTGTTGCCATGCTTCATTTTTCTTCCGACATATAATTTTTCGTATTTTAAACCAATATGAAAGTTTTCTTTGATTCTGGATTTGGCATCCAATGGCTACTGTTGCTGCCTCCTGGAGACACCCTTTTATGTGAGTGTAATATTCTTCATTATTATTAAATTGTTTATTTTCCAACTTTTGATTTAATCTATTTCTGTATAATTCTCTCACGCTTTCTTGTTCTAAGCGGATTAGGTTATACCTCTTCTGTATTACTTTCTCCCTTTCATTTCCTTCTTTTTCTTTTTTAGGTTTATTTACTTCAAATGTGATCTTAGCTTTTAATAAGCGATGATCGCTTCCACAGGTAGCTCCTCTCAATACTCTTACATCTTGTACAATCATATATTTGTCTTTTGTCGTATGATTGTATAGTCTATGATTGATTTTAACCCTCTCGTATTTTACGTCCATGTGTATGTGTGTATGTCTCTGTGTAGAAAAAATCCATTTGCAATTTTCATTTCATTTTGTTCGCATAATGATATTAAAAAGAGGACTTTTAGCTATTAAGAATGAAAAACTAAAAACGAAATGAATTAATAGTTCAGTCCAGTAAGGACTATTAATTCATTTCGTTTTTATTTTTTCATTATTAATAGCTAAGAGTCCTCTTTTGTGCGCTGTTGGCTTTTTTATTATTTTCGCCCGGATGGAATATTCTGTTCTGATTTAATATAAGAGTAGGATAAAAGTCCGTATTTTGTGTATGTGCAATATTTCTCACACTTTTTATTGTAGTACACATATTAAATTTATTGGGCCATTAGCTGCAAACATAAAACGACAGCTAAATAGCTGTAAGAAAAAAACCTAAGGGCAAAGTACAATATTTAAAAAATCTGATTTTTTCCCCATTAAGCGGGGTACAAATACTCTATTTTGTCAAAAAAAAACTTAAAAAATAGTATCTAGAAACTTTAAACATATATACAAGTGCTTACCTGCTTACCCTATCTTATAAGTGACCCATAATCTATGGTAATCAGGGCAATAATATTGTGTCTTGATTTTACTTTTTAATAATCTTTACTTCATATTTTGCTTGCAGAATGATTTCAATCTCAAGTTCTTCTATAACACATAATTAAAGCTTTCCATTTTGGACTGTCTAGTGGAGTGCTTTATAAAAAGACGAGGAGAAATTAATAGAAAAAAGCAGTGCTATATAAAAATTTATAATCTCTAGTTTAGGTGAAATTTTGAGTATTTCTGTTTTTCTTACACACTATAATAGTATTTTCTGTATATAAAAGCAGACTAAAATGGATATTGGATGATGAAATATTACTTAATAAATTGTTGCCGTTGGAAAAATATATTGTGTGTATGTTTAATTTTTATTTCATTTTTGCTAATAATTTCACTGTACAGTGCGTGTATAAAGTAACGCGTAAATTCATTTTTAGCTACATAAACAACAGTATTAGAAATTTCCAAAACAGGTCGATTTTTTTGATTTTAATTTACAATTTTTTCAAATTATAATTTATTATACAGGGTGAACCACCTTAGTATGATGACGTCATCACCATTTTGTTAATGAAACCCCCATTTTTTTTAATTTATAGATTTCCCTTGCTGAGCTGATTCCAAAAAATGTATAACACGTTGCTTCAAATTGGTACAGGGTGGCAAAAATTAATTATTAGCTAAATAAACCAAATTATTAGAAATTCCCGAAACAGGTCCTATACCCAAAACAGGTAACAGTTCTATAGCCCAATGACGCTAAAAGCAATATCTTACAAAATCATACCTCTTCAGCTTTCTCTGATGTTAAACAGTACTTCTAGGAACACACACTTGGTAATGTTTGATTTTTAGATGTACATCTTTTTTCACTTTGTTTTATTCAACTCAAACAAACTGTTGTTCTTTTGGGAATAGCCAGTACAGCTTATTTACATTTACACGACTTTCTAACTTCATGAGCTCTTATGTTAACCCTTTTTTTGTTTCTTTCTTTCAACTAGTAGTTCTTAAATTGTTTTTTCTTATTTCCTTAGTATTTACTCTCAACTTAATCAATAGCTTTGTTTATAAACTCTTATAAAATATTTATCTCGATTGAAATCTCAAACGGAGTGTAATTCGTTTTATTCTGGTTTTATATCGGACATATTTTCCTTGCCTTCTTCTAGCTCGATATTCGAATAAATCAAAAAAGGAGTTAAATTCGTTTTCTTCTGGTTCTCTATGAGACAGGTTCCCTTTGCGTTCCTTTGTTCTTTTTGGACAATATGTGTATTTTTTTACTAAGGAAGGGCATTTGGCTATATTCATAACGAGAATCCGACCCATTTCCACTTATATTATTGTCGAATTCATTGGACAGTCCTGGTGCATAATCTAGATCATTATTACTTGGATTAGTACGTCTAATAATATTTATTTTTTAAGTTAGTTAGTTAGTTGGTTATTTAAACCAAGAAATACGATTGACTTTCGCTGTTCTAGTTGATCTTCTTTTTTTTCCTGCCTATCCTCTGTGGATGTTGGCAATCACGTTGGTCCATACAACTTTGTTGACAGCTGCTCTAAATAGGTGTATGGTAGTCATTCCTGCCCACTGTCTGACGTTCTTCAACCACGATGTCCTTTTACGCCCTTTTGAATGAAAGATCTTTTGCTTTCTATCTTGCCTTGTAAAGTTAGTTGAATTAGTTGATACTTCTTATTGCGCATAACATGCCCTAAGTATGACATCTTTGTGATTTCCACGATACGCATAATTTTCAGATCTTTATTCATACGTTGGATCACGGTATTGTTTGTAACATGATGGATATAGGAAATTCTGAGACTGCAGCGGTAGCACCACATTTCGAAGGGTTCTAATCGTTTGGATGTTGCCTCCGTCAAGATCCAGGCTTCGACTCCATATAAAAGGGTAGAAAATACATAGCATCTCAAGACTCGTGTTCTTATATTAATGTTCAGGTGCATATTACATAAAATCTGCCTGAGGCGATTGAAGACAGCTCTTGCCTTTTCTATACGACATCTTATTTCCTGTGAGTGGTCCCATTCCTTATTTAGGCTGCATCCAAGGTATGTAATTTTGTCGATTGTTTTCAAGGGTTCATTATTAGCTATGAATTGGTGCTGTATTACGTAGTTTTTACTTACTACAAGAATTTTGGTCTTCTTACAGTTTAATTTCATGCCATATCTGTCACGTGCAGATCCTCCGCATTATCAGCAATCAAAACCGTATCGTCCGCATATCTTAAATTGTTTATGATTTCACCATTGATTTTCATACCTGCTCTTAAACCATCAACAGTTTTGCTGAACAGCATTTCCGAGTAAGTATTGAACAACGTCGGTGATAAAATGCAGCCCTGTCGTACTACTATCGTGAATTATTGTGAGGTTTGATTGTCTACTCGTACAATTGCCCTTTGCTGCAAGTATAAATTTTTAATTAGACCTAAATCTTTGTCATCAATACTGTTTTTAGTATCTGAAATAATTTTTGATGGTGCACCTTGTCAAATGCTTTTTCAAAGTATATAAAGCATGCGTAGACTTATAATAGTTGTAATACTTGTATGGAAAATAGGGCCTCTCGCGTTCCCAGTCCTTTTCTAAACACAAACTGAACACTGCTAATGTTTTCTTCAAGTTTTATGTATATGCGAGAGTGAATAACAGAAAGAAAGATTTTGAGTGCATGGCTCATTAAGCTTATAATTCTGTAATCAGAGCATCTGGTAGAATTTGCCTTTTTGGGGAGAGGGATAAAGGTGGAAACAAGCCAATCTGTAGAAAATTCTGCAGTTTTATAGATTTTGTTTAGTAGACTCGTTAGGAGTTTGAGTTGGTTGTTTTCAAATGGTTTCAATATTTCAGCTTGTATGTTATCAGGTCCAGGTGCTTTGTTGGTTTTTAGTCTTTTTATTGCATATGTTACTCCAGTGAGCATTATTTCTGGTTCCGAACATCTAGAAATACTGACTTCTGTCTCTTGCTCTTCCTTGAATAATCTTTTTACGTAGGTTAAAAGTGTCATGCTTCTGTTCTAGGGATTCTATTTCTATGCATTGATCTTGTAGCCATGATTCTTTTGCTTCTTTAACCTTTTTCTTTAAGATTTTGTTTATTTCTTTGTACCTTTCCTCATTCTTATTTTTGTGTTTTTTTTGTTCCTCCATTAGCTCTAATATTTCTTGTCTCATCCATGGCTGTTTCTTTATATTGTTTTCTGGTTTAAGTTTATTATCTACGAATGAATTACAGATATGTTTTATTTTATTCCACATATCATCCACACTTATGTTTTCTTGATTAATATCCGAGATTACCATGCTGTTTATTTTGTTGTTGATCTCCTCTTTGACTTCTTCTCTTGTGGTTTTATCTGTCAACTTCTGGATGTTCGGACGTTTTTGTGCTTTTCTTTTATGGACTTTTTTCATGTGGACTTTGAAACGTCCTAGTTAAAGATTATGGTCTAATGGAACATCTGCTCCCGGATATGTTCCCAATGTGATTAAACTAGGGAAAGTTAATTGGGGTGGTTTCACGTTGCTTTCTCCAATGATTTTTGAATCATCTGAAGTTTACTCCTTGGGAATGAATATGTGAGAGGATTTATTTGTTTTTGGTAGGGATCTTGGGGAGGGGACATGACTTCCCCCGGCACGGGTTGGGGGACAGCCATGAATTACATAGAATAGCCATAGAATTACAGCCATAGAATTACAATCAGTTATTGCATAAACATAAGGTAACATTATTAAACGTATCCTGCATCTATTTCGCACAATCTTTATTTACTAAAAACACGAGAAATTACCCAATATTATACAATAACAAATACTTTATATAATTAATTAGTTGAGATTATATTACATACAGTGTTGCCAACATCACGAAAGCAAAAAACCGCAAATTAAAAAACAACAGAAAACAGTGAAGTAGTAATTTCAAAACATTAAAACTACTGTCCGACATAATATTCATATAATTGATAAATAGTTATACAACTACCTACTGTTAGATTTACCGCAAATTGCTTTTATTTAATTTATTTCTGGGAATTGTAAAGTAAATAAAGTCAATGTGAAAAGTTTTAAACAAGATTATTTATTTTGTTACAATGAAAAATTACTCATTACCTAATATTTTCAATTTCGCGGTCTTTAACGTTTTGGGAATATTTTTTTATATAAAAATCGTACATGCTTTTATTAAATGTTTTCATAAATATGTACCTCAATTGCATTAAATGTAAAATATTCCTTTACTTTTGCCTTCGTGTGTAAAGTGCCTTTAATAATTGTCGTGGCCATTTTATTTCTTAACTTTGTTTTCATTATAATATTTATGATTACAAAAAGCTTTTCAACGGCAGCGCTGGTGTGGAACAGACATAGTAGTTTTTTTACCATGTCGCATAATATTGAAAATGAAATAGAAATAAAAAACGCGGGATCAGAGGTACTACCCAATATAGAGGGATTCGAAATAGTAAGATCTTTAAAAGAGCTAAAAAATAATAAAGCTCATGGACACGATGGTATAATTAAAGAGCTTTTGAAAAAAAGAATGAAAGTCTAGTAGTGCTACTACAAAAATGGGACAAATATGATCTAAATAATTACAGTCCTATAACGTTGATTAGTCAAGTGTAGAAATAAAAATATTTATGAGACTTATTAACATCCAGTTGACCCACAAAATGGATAATTACCAACGGGTAGAACAGGCGGGCTTCCGCAAAGGAATCCACTTGTGATGGAATGGAATGACAGTAGATAATGTAACTAACTTGATACAGAATAGCGAAAGTTAAGGCATACAGATGTGCCCTTTAATATCGAAATTTAAAAAAAAACTCGCAAATTCTGGAAAGACGTTTTTCATATAAAAAATGGGGATGGTTTACAAACATTGTCAATGGCATGGTACAAAAAGGACGGTACCTTAGGCGTTACAGTATACTAGCGTGAAGTTTCATGCTGTATGCTTTCTGTATTTTTAAACTTTAAATAATATTTTTTAAATTGATTAGTCATTTTATTATTTATATTTTAAATACAATAAATTATATTAAAATAATTCAATAAATTATTATGTTTGCTCTTAACGATACCTGATAACGTATTAACAAAGCATATCGCTCGCTGGATGCAATAATGGCACATCTCATAAATTAGACTTTGTAGAAAATAAAAGTTTTGTAATTTAAAAATAGTAAATTGAGATTTTCGTGAATATTTTTATGTCAGTTCTAAATATTTTTCTCATGTTTTGTTATTTAAAAAAAACATAAAATGATAAAAAAAATTGTTTCTTTATTTTTAGGAAAAAAATTAAAGTTATTAAAAATGTGCCATTATTGACATTTATATTTTCTTTAAAACAATTATTAAAATAAGTAACAAATTGAAGACGAAGAATATAAAAATAAATAAAAAATGCTTTTATTGCGTTTTTTATTCGACAAAATATTATAACTGGTTTCTGTAAAAATACCCTATTTCTAGAAAAATAAAAAGAAACAAACTCTAACAAAAAGCTACAACTACAACCATAAAAGAAAAATACAACCTAATAATATTTTTGTATAACTAAGTCAACCTTTGAAAATTGAACACTGTTACAGCTTTTAAGTGTGCGAAAATACATTAAAATTATAGTTTGCAAAAAACTAAGGTAATAAAACAAACACAATATAAAAATAGTGCATTCTTCTTCTGCTTAAATAGGAAAAATCTCAACACAAACAACGCAAAGTTTGTTGCGGTTGATTATTATTCTTTATAGGGTTTGAGACTGTAAAAATGTGCTTGGCACTTTTTAATAGCATTGGTCTGCAATAATTCCATTAGGTCTTCATATTTTCTTTTAGGTATCTCTAGAGGCGCTTTGAATGTGCTTACAAAGCACATTCTAATTTTATGTTTCTAAAATTCATAGAGGCAGTGTTGTTTGTTTGCAGATTTTTTCTTGGTTTAATACTTACAGCTTTATATTCAGACTGACCGAATGACGTCTTATAGTAAAATTGGTCAAAATTATCTCTTTCAACTTTAAACACGCATGTTTCACTAAACTTCACAGTATCATTTAAAGAGTCTTTAATAAAATTCAAGGAGTTTTGCAAAGTTAACTTTTTTATATCAAAAAAGTCATCGTAACTCATTTCCACTAGTGTAAAAGGTTCTCCGGTTTTCCTTGCCGTTTGCAGTAATGTTACGTACTGATCTGGTGTTGAAATTGACCTTGATCTAAGACTCCTTTTTATATTTTTTTCTATGAGGGAGTGGACATTGTCTCCTTCATTTTGAGTATGTTCAGTAACCAGGTACTTATGAGTGATTTATTTTATTTAACTGTAATTGGCTAATGCATAAATGTAAGCTGCTAGTAAAAATTTGTTTTTCTGCTATCCTGAACAATTATCCGAATAAAATACAATTTTCAAATTATTTTCCTCGTATTCTTCGGATTTTCGCTGCAGCCACTTTAAGAGACATGACCCTATTTCATTAGGTTCACGTTTTCCCTGTCCCTCATGCCACATAAAACAATAAACCGAGCCCTGCCCTTTACTGGCCAGGTTGCAAAATGTAAAATTCTACATAAAAAGTTTTGACTTATAATAAAACGTGGACACATCACCCTTTGGAAGGGGTAATGTAGCTTCTAAATCAAAACAGGCTTGCTTCTCTGCCGTGCTTATTTTTTTTCGTATTGATGAGATAAGTTGTCAATTTCCATCGCTTTCTTTTCTTCTTCATCCGCATTTTCAAAAGCAACGCACTTTTGGCATTGGTCCTTCTTAAGAGCAAAGAATGCCAAGTTGTATTCATAATTAAATACATCCCTGTATGTACTTAGACCGACAAATTGTTTGTCCTGGGCTAGGCACAAATTCTTATAGTTTCGGTATAAATCTGTAATCGTTTTTCCTCCTTTAATATACTGTTTTTTATAATGTGCTCTTGTGTAGTGAATTTTGATCTTCGGAATTGATTCAATATGGGTACGAATGTCAATTTTGGCGCTAGACTTATTTTTTTACTTTTTATGTCTTCCTCTTTTTTCTTTGAAACTGCCTTGTGTTTTTCCACTTATTACACTACTAATGCAACGGCTTGTTACTCCCAAAGTAGATAAAGAAAATAAAATAGAATGCATTGTCATTTGTTCGTTTTTTATGTAAGCTGGTCTCAGTTTTCATAACTTCTTGCATTCGTGTCGAAATAAATGCTCTTTGCTTCTCGATATTGCTCAAACCCCAGTATTTGCTAAATGGCTGTTATCTTTTTTCCCTAGAAAATTTAGTCGCACACTTAAATCTGCAATGTTCTCCACATGGTGGTTTAATTTTTCTGGCCGCTATTTGTTGACCTTTATTAAGTGTCTTATCGTACAGTAGTTATATGTATAGTAGTTATCTACACAAACTGTTTTCCCCTTTCCAAGTAAATTCTTCGTCAAATCTGTTACTACTTTTATTGGGACAGTATAATTTGCGGGGCTTATTGCTAATGCATTGTTTAAATTTTAATCACCCGTTAAATGGTACCAAAGTTTCATCAATACATAAAAAATCTGATGGTAGAATAGGCATTTGAAAATTTCTTTTTAGCTTTGACAAAAGAGAACTAATCTTATAAAATCTGTCATTGCTTTCCATAACGGCTACGTTGTCAGCGAAGTGCCAGTTCTTTAAAAGTAATTGAAAACGATTTCTTGACATTAGCTGACGAAGTTCATTTTTACATATAAACTTTTTGGACCAGTATGAAGAGGAAGAAGTCCAATCCACATTATTAACCCCAAAAACTTTTCCATTTCTTCTGGTGTTGTATCTTTTCATGATTGTATACGTGATCTACGTATACCTTAAACCTTTTACTGTGTGGCATATCTAGTTTCGATAGTAAATAGTTCAATTGTGTCATCAGTATTCACGAGTCCATAAAAGTCTGGAATCCCGGGATTTTCCTCTGAAATTTTTTAAATTATATCCGGTAACAATGTCCCTACTCGGTTGATTATAACATTTCTACATTAATCGTAGTGTTATCGTCGTCAGATTCGAGAAAGACTGTATTTTGCTCAATAATATCCTCGATAGACTTTTTACTAACTTCAATTCGGTCGAATACCTGAATTGAACCAGTTGAAAAAAATACCTGAATCCAGGACTTTTCAATTAAAATGGGGCCATTTTTTTTAAATATAATATAATATAAATTTTTCGGCTGTCCATATTTTCGTAATCAATGAAAAACGCAGGAGTAGCTGGCAAACAAAAGATGAATTCGATAACTTGTACAAAGCGTTTGTATGGAACGTGATTGATGTAGTTTTGCATGATTTTAGTTTCAAGCTGTAATTTTATCAATTGTCACAAATTTCTTTACGTTTCCGAACTTGTCAAATAATTCAACATTGTTTTCTTCTGCGCTAATCCAATTATTCTCTGCCATGAATTTATTCGTTGTATCGACGTCATTCCAATTCGACTCGGTAGCGAGTGTAGCCCATCCAAATAATATGAGTACATCTTCAAACTGTGATTTTGATGCAAGTTTGATAAAATGGAACTGCTGTTTTTTATCTATCGATAACGAGGTCAGCGTCCGCTTTGTTTACTTCGTTCAATAAAGCTGACGACAGGAACTACGAATCCACTTTTGTTTTCAACGGCGGCAGTTAATCGTCCAAAGCCTGTGTCATTTCAATCGCAGCTACTTCTTCTCCTTCAATTCTCAAGACTGTCTGGTTTAAAATCGTAGCCTATAGAGAAAAAAATTGCAATTCGCTTTAGATTTAAATACTCAATTTATGAAATGGTTAACAGTAATTTTCGAACATGGATCTTGGAGAAATCATTCAGCTAGGAAAAATCATTTTGAGCTGTTTGACGTTTCCAAAAAATACGACTTCAATCCATTAGGTGAACATTTCCAAAAAGCGAGGTTTCCCATAACCAAGAATTTTCTGGTATTTAACGTTTGTGGTTTCACAAAACTCCTTCAAATGTGTGACACAAACGGTTAAACGATAAAAATGTGAATAAATTTTCACCATAATAAATTCTACGTCAAATGGTAACCTATTGCAGCCGCATTGCAAAGTGTTGTGAATAATGTGAGCCGCACAACTGATTCCCAGCAGATTTGGATTCAGCTGTGGTTTCAGTTTGTAGTAAACGTTGTTTGTTGTAGGTGTTGTACTTTACTAGCGTGTTCCTCAAGAGCTACATAATAATATCAGATGTTTTCCCATCTTCAGCCGTAAAATTCAATATAATCGTCTTCACGCCTTCTAATGGAATGAAATATCTCACCACAACTGGGAACAATTTTACGTTTCCATGGTTAGATGCATCGGTAATTATACTGACGTACGTTGCGTTGTTCACTTAGTAATCCAATTGATTTTCAATGTACGGACCAAAGACATTTTTAACAATTACTTCACATTTAGTAAGAGCTGACTGAAATTTTGTCAATCCAAAGCAATTCCGAAATGTTTTCGATGAGCAATCAAGTGAGGGAAAGTTTTCATTTTCCTTAACCAAATGATACGCCGAAACATGTACCCGACCTGCTGTATCTAAATCAATATTGCTCGGTGCTGCTGTTGCTATGAAAAATTTGGTAAATTTTTTGCCGCTTGTCGCGAAGCTGATACCTCTTTGGTGTTTTTCACTTTTGATGTGACTCACTACATCCGCTCCACCACTGTGAGCGATAGAAATTCGGATCCACAAGTATCACATTTTACGTCACTGTTCGAGTTATTTTTTTTCTTCAAAAATGGGAATTTTTCTTCCAATATTTTATTAAAAATGCAATAGCGTTTTCTCTGTTTACTTTTTTGTCCTGATTCCATATTAACAATAATGATGAAATGAAAAATGTCAAGTCAACTACACAATGCTTTACATGTGTACAATGTTTATATAAAATCATATTACAACGCAGCAGATTTGATTTTGGTTCAAAGCACGTAACGGTTTCGAACTGAATCATTCGATCGGATTGATTTTATTGTTTATAAGAATATACTGCAAGCGAAATCACGAAGTTTGTTTACTTAAAATATTTGACAAAAGCGAAAAAAAAAAAAAACATTTATCAGCAATCATTACCTACATCGTTGCATGCGGCATGCCTCGGACAGCTGATTCATGTGTATGTGTATACGTATACATTCATTGTTATTGTTTTAAAATAGTCTTTTCAGAAGACGATAATTAA
Source organism: Diabrotica undecimpunctata (assembly GCF_040954645.1). Classification (NCBI taxonomy): domain Eukaryota; kingdom Metazoa; phylum Arthropoda; class Insecta; order Coleoptera; family Chrysomelidae; genus Diabrotica; species Diabrotica undecimpunctata. The sequence continues at coordinate 106,830,609 of NC_092805.1, forward strand.
AATACATAAATGAAAAAAAGTATACAGTTTAAGTTTTCGTAGAACTATAATACCACGATATAAAATGCATGCGATTTGGATCTGGTATTAGTATTACACTCTAAAAATTGTCGACTTTTTTTCATCCCACCAATTCAATTTGATGTTAATTCTCAGAAAAATAAAGTATTCTAAATACATTATATAGAGTAATGTCTTGGTATTTATCGCATTTCATTGGAACGCCATTAATCTCGTATTTCTGTCTAATTCTAGATTTCAGTGAATATTTTGTATACTGTGAATATCGATGGAATACGTATATATTCTGTTTTATATTTTCGCCAGTTTTCAAAATCATTTCCTGTTCATCGTTTGAATATTTATCATTAGATCTGACTGGTCGAATTAGATTGACTTTTTTTAACTTTCATCTTTCCCTATTTTGCATTGCAAGAATTGCAAGATGGTTTATTCGAAAGAAATGTTCAAAATAGCATGCTATTTATTCTGTAAAGTGCGTACTTAGACAGAACGTTATTGATCTTCAGATTCTAATAATAATACCATTTTTTGGGTAATGTAACAAATTCGACAGGAATATTTAAGAAAATATTCCGAAGACATCAATTAAGTTATCACCGTAGATAATTTTATGTGAGTACAATTCATAAAGTTTTTATTATATTAGTATCTCGCATGTTCGCAATTTAATATCCGATACATTTGTAAAACCCTCAGCTGAACCCGTTAACGGGCACAATTTGCATACCTGCCTTTTTTATTCGTATTCCGTTACATGGATAATAAAATATAATATGTATAGTATACAAAAATACTCAAACTCATAATAAACTAGAATATACTGAAAACCGACTTAAGTTACATTAGTAAACTTTGTACCGATAAATGACTCTTAAAAAGTTGTCGCATGTCGTATTAAGCGCCTAGTCAGAACTTAAATTAGAACGTGGTTGGAGCTTTTCTTAAATACAATCTCTCGGGAAATACTAGTACTATTAATTCTTGTAATAGTATTAATCTTAACTCTAGGTTTAATTGTATCAAGCGCGGAAATCTTTCGGAACATACAAAATATCTTACAAAGTGGAACTAGAAAAAAAATTATATTAACTCATCAAGTAAAATTAGTTTTGTTAATAAATTGCTGCTAAACATATTTAAAAAAAAAAACTATTCTAAAAATTTTCTTATCTAATAAATAATGTTTCTTAAATTTTGTAATATAATTTGGAAAAACTTTTTTAACACAAAAACAATTGAATTTATAAATAAGTTAGAATAGCGACCAATTACAAATAAGCCTCAATGCCATAAATGCCAGTTTAAAATTTTTATTCTTGACAATTATATTGACAAAAATTAAAATTTTGTTTAAAAATTCTTTTATATTTAGTAATAAAAAAGAAGATTTATTCATCATTGATAGCTGTCTGAAAAAATATAACAAGTATATGAAAAATTAAATCAAAATGTGATATTTTACTGATTTTATAAATAAAATATAAAGAAATAATATAATTATAAATTTTGCTTAGATTTTGAAGTTCTGATCTTTTGTTTAAATTATTATCACTTCTGATAATACAAACTATTTCTAAAAAAATCCTTTTGAATTTATTACTTTCACTACACAAAATTTTAATGTTATCAAAATCTATAATATGGTCTTTGTCGATTACATGCTAAAGCACAAGATGGTTTTTTAATTCTACAATCACTTTTTAATGGCATCTTTTAATCCTGTTATAAGGTTCATTTTCATCTTGTTTGGATGATGTGAGTAATAGCTTATAAATCTATTACTACACATGGGTTTTCTGAACCATCTGGTTTTCAACACATTGTTTGTAGTTCTTACAATTCTCATGTCAAGGAATGGTAGAGAATTATCTACCTCTTTCTCAACTGTAAACTGTATATGTTGATTATGATTGTTGAAAATGTTGACTGTTTCATAAATTTTGTGTTTAGTAAGTGCCAAAACTAGATCATCTACATATCTTTTAATAAAAGGAATGAAAAAAGTGCAATTGTTGATACAATCACTGATAACATCATCCATGACATAGCTACTTAGAATGGGCTAAAGACTAGATGTCATAGGACTACCAAAAATTTGTTTATAAAAGACACCATTAAATATAAAAATATTAGAATCAAAAACAAAGTTGATAAGTGTTTTGAAATATAATAAGTCAATATTAGTATGTTGCGAAATCTCATTCCAATGTTTTTCAACACTACTTATGATTAAATCTAAAGGTAAATTGGTAAAAAGAGATGTTACATCAAAACTAACTAAAACATAATTTTGTGGTAATTGGAAATTATTAATGAAAGATCTAAAACCAAATGAATCTTTAATGTAAAAATTGTTGTTTAAATTATAAGCATTAGTTAAGATGTCAGTGAGGAGCTGTGCTATTGGTCCATTAGGAGGGCATAAAAATGAAACTATTGGTCTCATAGGTAAAGTTGGTTTATGTATTTTAGGCAGAGCATAAAACCGTGAAGCAATAGAATTATATATTTTGAGCTCTTTTGCTTTTTTATTATCAATAAATTTCTTTCTGTTTAATTTAGATACTAGACAATTTGCTTTTTGTTGCAAAGTACAAACAGGACTCCTTCTAAGTTTAGTGTAATACTTAGTATCATTTAAGAGTTCTCCAGTTTTTTGTAGGTTTTCCTCTTTATACATTGCAACAGTTACGTTACCTTTATCGCTTTTGACAATGTAAATTTCAGGATGGTTTTTAAGGAAAAGTTTAGTTTGTACATAGTATTTATTTAAAAAATTATCTTTGACTTCTTTATGTAAAAAGTTTGTAATAACGTTTGTACATTTAGATCTAACAAAATCCTTTTGACTATCATTAAGTGGTCTGATTATTGATTCAATATCAGAAAGTAAATTTGGAACTATAATATCTGATTTAGACGGACATAAAGAAAATTTAGGTCCTAGTGCTAAAATTTTTTTAATTTCAAAAGGAAAATGAATAGATGTTAGATTTTTAAACCATTTTTCTTGAAATTTTATCTTATTAAAAGGTTCTATTTTTAATTTATTGAACTTTTTAATTTGTATTTTTTTGATTTTATGAAATTCTGTATTGTATTTAATTCTTTGTCTACGATTAAATTCATTAAATGTGTGGAAATTTAAGACAATATAAGCCTTGGTTAATATTAGCAAAAGTGATCTTAATGTCTAAATTAATAATATTTCTTCCAAACCTGTCACATAATGTCCGAGCATCATGATGAATATTGCTAGTGTGATGATGTAAAAGGTAATTAACATTAACTAGGCCATTTGTAACATGTCCAGGGAAACATCCATTAGATCTACATTTCAACAAAAAAGTCTTCTGGTTGTGTAAAGCAGCAAGTTTGATGGTAATTCTAGTCCACTCCTTCAGAATTCTGACTTGGGTTGCCCATAATCGTTTCGGATGTCTTTGAAAAAATCCATATTTTTCTATAAGAGTAAGAAAAAAGAAGTACTTGTGACTCGTTACTACACTGATCACTAACCAATACACTAACTACATGCAGTAATGCATTGGTTAGTGATCAGTGTAGTAGTGTCTGGGAGCTCGGTAAACTGAGATCTCGGAAACCCCGAAGGAGTGAAGAAGACATCAAAAAGAATGTTGTTGTGAGGACAACGCACAAAGTACAAGTAAAGCACAAAAGACATTTATGACAAATTTTTTGTCAATAAAACACGCACGAGTAAATAAACATCCATTTTTACAGCATGAGCTACCATTATGAAAGCTGTAGAATTTATGATAGAGAGTAATACTACATACTTCATAATTTTTCCTGATTCCCGATCAGTATTAAATAGTCTACAATTACATTTGCAAATCCACTCCGCATATATCCATCCTTACAAAGCAAAAATAAAAACCTTGCTCTGTCAAATATAAGAAACTAAAAAGGTTTTAAAAATTAAAAAAAAATTTTTTATTGGGTAAAAGCACACTCAGACATCACATACAATGAACAAGTTGATAAAGCAGTTATGGAAAGCATACAGTTGGGAGGTGTTACGCCCTTATTAAGATTGGATGAGAGATTAAAAAATATAGGCAATGATAATTTATATCAAAAATGGTCTAAACCAAAGGTTCCGAAACTTTTTTCTCTTGTAGACCCCTTGTCATGTTTTTCAATTTTAGATAGACTCCCTGCTATTAACTTTAAAAGATTTAAATTTCTAACAATAGTGGCATATTTTTAGACATTTATTAATTAAATTTAAATAAAAATGTAGTAACTGTTACATGAAAAAAACTAAGCAAAAAATAAATCCATTTAATAGGAGGGATGAACTTGGTTTTATAATAAATTATAAACATTTGGCATTAATTTAATTGGGTTTAATATTAAATTTCCTCGGTTACTAATGTTAAGTTTGTTACTTTTTTGTTATGGGATCTATAACTGCGTTGAAATTCCTTTCTACTGGGTATGAAGAAGAAAAGAGCAATTAAAAACTTTCTCGGTATTCCATAATATGGGATAAGTAACAGGTATGTCTTTTTGAAGCCAAAATTGTTGATACCCGTTTCTAAACTCTAGGTTTAAGTTCTTCGTTACTGCTTATTCCAATCAATTTTACTTGTAATGTAGCATCTGTTTCTCCAATGTAACCAAATAAATTGATAATCAGTGCGGTATTACCAGCTTCAAAATGTTCTCAAATCTAGTTTCAAAATCTGAATACACGGCATTCAAGTGGAAATAAATTGAAACATCGTCTTCCTGGCAGATTACCTGGAACAAATTAAACAACTGGGAAAATTTGTACCGTCCAATGTTTGCTTTATCATTTTAATTCTAATAACAACAGAAATATGAAGAAATGGAAAGGAATAGGCAACAGTCAAATAGTCGAGCATTTTACAAATTAGTGTCAAACGAAAAGAAAGGCTTCAGACCTAGATGCGTGTCTGAACTCAGAAAAAATGATCATCGTCATCAACTAGCCCCCAACATCCACGGCTGAACATAGGCCTCTCGCATGCTTTTCCACTTAGTCCGATTTTGCGCCATCTGAATCCAATTTGTAGTCACTATTTTTATGTCATCTGTCCATCTCGTTGGGGGTCGACCTCTATTTCTGTTAACTTGTATTCGGGGTCTCCATTTCAAAATTTTTTTGTCCACCGGTCATCAACTGAGCTTGCTACATGACCTGCCCAGTTCCACTTTAGTGTTGATATCCTTTCAATAACGTCTGCTGGTCTGTGACACCTGATCTTTTGCGTATAGTATTATTGGGTATTCTATCACGTAGAAAAATCCCTAACATTATTCTCTCCATTGCCCTTTCAGCAACTTGTAGTTTACTCACTGTTGTTCTTGTGTGTTAGGGTTTCTGCGCCGTAGGTCATCATTGGCAAAATACACTGATTAAATACTTTTCTTTTCAGACACATTGGAATCTTAGACCTAAAAATATCCTTCATCTTTTCAAATGCATTCCATTTTCAGTTCGATTGTTTGGTTGTCTCGACTTATTCTGATCTCATGGCCCAAGTATTTATGGGAATCAACTGGCTCAATATCTTGTCTTCTACTGAGATGTTTTTGTTGTGGACTAAATTTGTCATAAATTGTGTTTTTGAAAAATTTATTTTAAGACCAACTCTTTTTGTGACAGTATGAAGTTCTTGGAGCATTATATGTGCCTGATCAAAGCTGTCTGCAATAAGAACGATATCATCTGCAAATTTAAGGTTATTTAAAAATTTTCCATCTACATTGATGCCCTTTTCGTTCCAATCTAATCTAAAATGATGAATTAAGAATAAATGAAAAAGTACTGCTCCAAACATGGCAAGAATATTTCAAGACGTTACTAAACATACATCAAGAGGAAGAACATGGAGAAAATATAAATTTTAAGGTGGACCTACCGGTAGAGGACCCCAAAATAGATGAAACATTGCAAGCAATTAACAAATTGAAGAACGAAAAAGCTCCAGGCTCTGTCAATATACTGGCTGAATTCCTTAAGTACGAAGGAGAAACTCTACATAGACAAATACACAAACTAATAACACTTATATGGAACGAAGAGAAAATACCAACAAAATGGCATGAAACTGTGATAATCCCCATCCATAAAAAGGGAGACAAAACCAAGTGCTCCAATTATAGAGGCATCTCCCTACTTAATACGGCATATAAAGTCTTATCGAACATCCTATTAAGTAGGCTGACACCATTTGTAAAAAATTTCATGGCGGAATACTAAGCCGGCTTCAGGAAACATAGATCGACCATAGATCAGATCTTTACTTTAAGACAGCTGCTTGACAAAGGATGGAAATTCGATAGAACTATCCATAATCTCTTAATAGATTTCCGGCAAGCGTACGACAGCATTAAAAGGGATTAAATGTGGAATGCAAGCGAAGATTTTGTCCAGCGTGGGTGTCTTCCGAAGTTTCTCTTTAAGTTTTTGACAAATCTTTATCTGTTTTATATTCTTAGATATTCTTCCAGCTTAGATGGCTTTATAGCGTCATTGCTAAATACTTTGTTGCATAAAAGGCACAAAAGCGTTTGCTTATAGCACAATGATTGATGATTGAAATTTCTTGCCAATAACCCCTATTTTAATTTTGTAGGCCCCCAATTTTTCTTTCCGCTCACGTACTCACGTAGACCACTTGCAGGCTTTCATCGACCCCTGACGGTCGATATAGACCACTTTGGGAATCACTGGTTTAACAATACAGCTATTTATGTTTGACTAAATGCATAAGATACACCTTGCTAGAACCCGACATACGAAAAAAAATCCGGTTTGCAAATTACAACTATTCGAGAAGTTCCATAACAAATTCGCTGCCACCTATTTATGAGTTACTCGCTATTGGTGCCAGATGTATATTCAGTAACATTAGTAGGGAGCCAATACGAAATTTGAAGACAGTATATTGGGGAAGTCCATATTTGTTCGCTGGAGAAACAAATATCAATACTGGCTATATAGCAATACAGACTATAAAACTATAAATTTGTAATATTTGACATAATAAAACACTGTTACGGTCTGTCAGAGTGTACTTTTAGAAAAAATATTGGAATAGGAAATAAAGGACTTAAAAAACTTCGTATAAAAAACCAGAGTGAAAAATGTATGAATTGAGCATTTACCTATTTTTTTTATAGGTGCCTGCAAAACAAGAAGTGATTATGCATAGAGCTGACTGGCAAAAGAACATATTTATTTTCACAATTTGTGAACGCCAGAAGGCGACGGTGGTACCTCACTGAAGTAAGGTAAAACGCCTTTTGGCGACAGTGGCACCTGACTCATGCACTCAAAACACGTTTTGGCGAGAGGTGACAGCGAATGTGATAATAAACATATCCCGGATGAAGTTTGGACATGCATGATATTTAGCCCATTTATACAAAATAAATATAATTGACAACAATATTTGTGATATTTGCAAAGAAGCAGCATATTTGGATCATCATATATTTTTAAATGTAGCAAGTATACACATCAGTCGGACATCCTTGGAAAAAATCTAAGAAGTTACACGTTTACGGTTCCTACAATGTTATGAATCTTCTGGCACTAAATGGTAAACGTGTTTTATATTTTATTATATTTTTCATATTTCAGTCTAAAATTAAGTTGTAGAATAACTAGATTAGGTAACTTTAAATGTCTTTCCTTATGTTTAAATCCTACCTTACCGTAGTCTACCCAGTATTTGTTTAATTAAAAATGCTCAGAACGACTGGTGGGCGAAAAAAGTGTGACCTTTTGTCCCAAGCCCACAATGATTATTATTATAATTAATCTTCCCAAAAAAAGAAAAAAAATACGTTGAAAAAAATGTTTTTTATAATCAAAACAAATTGATCGTTCAGGCTGAGATAAGCTTACACTAAAAATAAAAACCATAAAGTTAGATTTAATTCTTACTTCCTTTCTAGCTGAATGGATTAATTCTTAAGCCAAAACAAAAAAAGTACTTCCTGCGTAGGTTTTATTTCCATTTAACTGTATAATACTAGCAAGACGGAGTAGATATTAAGGTTTCTAGTATACCGTGAATTCTTTGTTTTGTTTACCAAGACGGGGTAATACCACCTCAGATCTTTACTTTTGGTCTCTTCAGATACTCAATTTGTTTTTTAACAGGTAGACCAGTATACTTTAAGATCTTTATCTTAACTGCGTTCTTTTCTGAATCAAAAATCCTTTGTCATGTTGAAGAACTCTTCCTCGGCACCTATTAACTTAAAGTATCCGTTCCCTAGACCTAGAAATCGATGGCATCAGCATTGAACAAGTAATGAATTGGAATTATACTATATCGCTATGGAGAACTTAATAGATCACGTACAAAAGTAAATAGACTAGCAGGATGCCTTAATAGCACTATATGCGAAACCGATGTTTGTATTAACACTGAGATGAAATCAAGAATTTATAAAGCAAGTATAATATCAATAATTAGGTACGTATGCATCAGAAACAAGACCCTACACAGCCACAACAAATAGATTATTAGAAACTGCAGAAATGAGAATACAAGAGGGATGAAGATACTAGAAGAAAATTTATTTGACGGGGTATGCACAAGTGGTTACTAAATATAAAAGATAATGGAATAATCACAAAAGTAGAATGGAGGACACCGGAATGGTCAAAATAGCAAAAGTTAAATCACCAAACATAAGAAGTTTCAGCCGATCCTGAAAAAATGGAGGCAACTAGATAGAGATAAGCAGACACCTGTCAAAAGCAAATTAAAATTGCACTTCCAGATGAATACTAATATTAATTCCTGTAGTAAATAGATATACAAGCAGGTTAAGAGTAAGGTGGACACATAGTGCAGAAGTGTACTCGAAGAAAATAGACGTGACAAATTGACAAATACTAGCAAAACAGAATAGAAAAGGCTAAACGTCAAGTATGGCTGTATACCACTGATGATAAAGCTATATACAAATTATAATATAACTTAATTAAACCGCAGACATATAACAATATAAAAGAACCAAAGAGTTTCATTGCGAAGCCAAAGTATAAAACATGAATGTTTGACTGTAATATATTCTATAGTATATTACGCCACGTGTTAGCAGTAGTGAGTAAAGGTAAATATTGCTCAAAATCGTAGGAACATTAATCTGAGATTTAGGCTATCCTTTATTTACATAAAAATAAAGTATACCTACTAAGGTTGTTCAATAAGTTTGGCGATTCGATAATAGGAACACAATTTTATGGTTTGAAATTCACTTTATTGTTCAGTATAATGCCTGTGAACATCAATACACTTGTTCCATCGAGATTCTAATTTATGAAATTCATCCTGCAAAATACTCTTCCACAGCTGTTATGACCTCATCATTTGAGGCAAAAAACGCTTTCCACGCATGAATTTTTCTTAGGTATTGAAACAGATGGAAGCCGCTAGGTGCCAAATCTGGCGAATATGGTGGATGTTTCCATAATTCAAACATTCATTCATGGATTTTAACCATTGTCAAAATGGTCATATGACTTAGTGCATTGTCTTGATGAAAAGTTGTTTTTTTTTCTTCAGCAAAGCGGGTCTTTTTTTACGAATTTTTTTCTTCAGCTAGTTTAAAAGGTTACCATAATATTCAGAATTTATTGTTTTACCAGTTTGCAAGAAATATACAAACAAAATTCTTTTCCCACTCCAAAAAACTGATGGTAAGACCTTCTTGGCTGATTTCTGAATACGAACTCGTTTCGGAGCACACCACTTTTTAGTCTTTTGTTTTGATTCAGTATTAAGGTGATAAACCAAAGTCTTATCCATAATAATGAATGGATGCACAAAATCCTTTTTAAACTTTCGAATATTCTCTAATTGTTGCTGAGAAAATCACATTCGAATGTGTCTTTGTTCCATTATTAGCGACTGCGGCACCCATTGTAAATACACCTTTCTGAAACCCAATACTTCAGTCAAAATATTGCTTACACTGCCCAATGAGATACCTAGACTTCTACTAAATCTCTTTCAGTCACTCCAAGATTTTCCAATACGATATCCTGTATTTTTTTACGATATCTGGTGTTGTTGCTGTTTTTGGACAATACCTTTCGCTGCTTAACGAGATCTAACAATTCTCTTTGGACATTCGCTCTTCTTAGGATCTCTTTATTTGTTACATGGTCCACCCATGGAATTCTAAGCCTTCTGAGACACTACATTTCGAAAGCCTTCACACGATTAGAGATCTTACTTTCAATGACAAGATCTCTCTTCTCTACATCGGGATGAGCCGTATGCAGCATTTAAAGACCCAGATTCTAAGGGTTAAAAGAACTTCACGGCGAAGAAGGAACTAATCAGATTTACCTAAGGCGTTTTTAGTCATTGTTACTTTTATCTTCACTTCCAGGTGACACTCCCACTTGTTGTTTAATGTAGCTCCAAGGTATTTACATCTTCTAACCCGTTCAAAGGCTCTATTATTTATATTCAACTGAGCTTCCATATGGGAGTTGTCTGCTGATTATCATATATTTGGTTTTCTTCTTCTTATCTCTCATCATTCTGGCTATGATGACTTTGGTGGTTGCTATACATAATAGCTGTGTTGAGGTCTTTCTATACCACGCTTTCAGGTTGGCAAGCCAGGATATTCTTCTTCGTCCTGGGGCCAAATTTTCTTTCAATTTTACCTTGCAAAATGCATTGAAGTAGTTCGTATCTACCTTGATTTCTGATTATATGTCCCAAGTACTGCAGCTTACGGCCCTTCACGATGTTGACCAAATCCGCAGTTGCGTTCATCCTTGGCAATACTTCTTCATCGGTGACTTTGTCTGTCCATGGTATCTTCAGGATCCTTCTGTATAACCAAAGCTCAAAAAGCCTGAAGTTTTGATATAGTTTTCGCCTTCAATGTCAACGTTTCTAATCCGTACAGAAGTACTGAGTACACGTAACATTTAAGGGGCCTTATTTTTGTTTCTAGGGTGAGGTCCTGGCTCTTGAACACAGAGCTAACAGTCAAGAATGCACTTTTTGCATTTCCAATGTGACATTTAATCTCTTGGGTATTGTCCCATGACTCGTTGATTATAGTTCCCAAGTAGTTGTACTGTGAGACACGTTCAATTCTCATTTGGTTCACATACAGATTTGCTCCAGTTTTGTTTTCCTTGCTGATGATCATTAGCTTGGTTTTGCTGGTGTTTATATCCAGTCCATATGTTCTATTTGTTTCCGTTAGTTTTGTTCATTAAGTTTTGCAGCCCTTCTATGGTATTAGAAAACACTATTGTATCATCAAATACCGCAGATTATTGAGCTTGACTCCATTTATTGAGATGCCTTCATCAATATATTTTAGAGCCTCTTTAAAAATGTGCTCCGAGTACATATTGAATATCAGTGGTGAAATTATGCACCCCTGTCTCACCCCCTTAAGATTTTGACCTGATCTGTATATTCTCCATCTATTCGGAGCACCGCTGCTGATTGATTCCAATACAGGTTAGCTATTATTTTTAAATCTCTTCCATCAATCCCTGTCCTCTTCAGCACTTCCATCATTTTTTCATACCTGACTCTTTCGAAAGCCTTCTTGTAGTCAATCAGGCATGCAAAACATTACAGCTGACATCTCTACATTTCTGAAACAATACCTGTACACTAAATAAAGCTTCCCTTGTACCAACAGCGTTCACAAATCTGAACTGATTGGGCGCAATTTGTTCCTCGCATTTCCGGTAAATTCTTTTGTGGATGACTTTTAAAAACAGTTTCAGCAGATGGCTAATTAGGCTTTTGGTCCTATAGTCAGGTCAGTCCTATATTTGGCTTTGCTTTGAGCTGCAAGATTTACTAAATCTTGCAGCTCCTCTTTATTGTCCGTTATTATGGCCGTATCATCAGCATTTCTTAAATTATTAAAAGCACAACCATTAATTTTAATGCCTTTTTCGTTTTGCTGTGCAACCTGAATATCTTGTCTACATAAATGGTGAACAGTGGTAGGGAGAGAATACAACCCTGTCTTACGCCTTTTCTTATCTCCATTTGTTCTGTGTTTAGACCGTTGGCGATCCTTAGTTCGCTGATTCCAATATAGTTGTATCATTCTTATATCTTTGTCATCAAGTCCAATTCCGTTTAACGTTTGTATCATTGTTCATGCCTAATGTTACCAAAGACCTTTTGGTAATCGATGAATCAAATGCAAGCATCTTTTCTTTGATCGTAGCATTTCTGCACCAGAACTTCATGCAAAAAAGTGCCTCTCTTGTTCCCAAGCCACTTTTGAAACCAAATTGAGTGTCTCCTGTTCTATCTTCACTTTTGTTATAAATTCACTTATTTATTATTTTTAGGAACATCATTAATGTGCGACTTATTAAGTTAATTAAACGGTGTTTAATTAACGGTGGCTAATATTCAAATATTTTTACTAATATGTTGAAAAATATAATTTTTATAAAATTCAATTATTAACTTTTAAATGATATGCGACGCTCCCACCGGTTGTTTTTCGTAAAAAATTAAGGCAGTGCTTCAGAAATGTTCATATCACCTGTATGGTGAGTCCAAGTCTTTGAGATTATAATAGCTTTTTTTTTCAAGACAATAAAACTAAATAACATGAAAAATAAAAGATGGTTAAAGTGTTTGATTTGTCCATCGTAGTAAGAAATACGTCTAATATGGTCATCATACAAGATCAGACTCGTAAAGCATTGATCTAAAAAGTGTTTATAGCAGTAAGTACGATTAAGTTTTCTCGTCGCTATTTTTAGAATCGCCGCCAATGTTGAAAAAAAATAAGTTTCGGTCAGCGGTAGTCTGAAGACGTATTTGCATAACTTCTTTTTATATGATCGTACATCACAATAAAAAAAGAACGCCGTAACGCCAATGGCCTCCTGGTTCATCCATCTTGATGGATATCGTTTGTAGTTCTCAGTCAGTCAGAGCACACATATCGGTACTAAACCAGTATACCAGTCCTTAGAAAAAGAACAAATAGGTACTGACCACGCTACCGCTAGTTAACCAAGCATTTATTTTTAGTACTACCCAAGTTTGAAAATTGCGCGAAATGCAATCCGCAACCCGTACGATCCGTACCATTTGGTAGAAAATTGATCGTCACCGCACGGGGGTTTGCCAACTCTAGTCATTAGTGTTTTTTAATGAACATTTTTTAAACTCTTTTTTGTTATTGTGTAGTGACCCGTTGTAAATAACAAATAAGTTGAGGTAAGTAACGCAGATTTTTTAATAAAAGCTCATTAATTAATTATTTATTAATCACAAAAAGGTACTATAAAAACTAATTGACAGTGGTCGCCTATAAAAGGAAACTTGAATTTTTTGTAAAATCTAATAATAAATTTCTAGGAAACATTTTTTTCTAAATATTATTTTCCATTAGTTTTTAACACATTTTTCTTGTCTCTTAAGTCGTCATAGTTTGCTTTTCTTTTATTTTTACTTTTTAACTTATTAAACTCGAAGTAATTCACAGATTTTTATCTATATTTTACTCAGATTCCATCTTAGTGCGCACTTAAATATTTTTTAAATGCTCTTGAAATTTTTAAAATACTTCTCAACGAAAATTGACAATTGATTTTTTTAATTTTTACTGGCGCAGTTTTAATCAATTCTGACATAAGAGAGATCAATACCGAATACTCCAGAGAAATATGTATTATTTAATGGGGTTCAGGACATCTCAGTAGTATCGTATTTGACATTTTATTTTTTGATAATATATACATACAGTAAGCAAATCTATACTTTTTTACTTATCATCAATTTAGTGCGAAAAATGAGATTTTTTGGAATTTTTGCCTACCATTAATACTTAAATAGAAATATTTTATATGTTAAGAAATAGAAAAACTTATTATGAAGTAGAAACTTCTTGAATTTTATATCATTTTACTCTATCTCTATTGTAATTTTTTTGAAATAATATTAGACATAAAATAATAAAGACACATTGTATGGATACTTTACGAAAGGTAAAGATTTTTTTTTAATAATATAAAAAAGTTTAGGAAAAAATATTTTTATGACCAAAAATTCTTTCGTAAAGTTACTGTTTTAATTTATACACAATTAGAAGAACTTTTAAAATGATACTTTTAAACAAAATATTTTTATATATTTGAAAATTTGATAATTTTTACACAAATTTGAAAGTTACAATAGAAAGTTATTCTAGGACAATTAGATAAAAAATAGGAATTCTTTTTTAATTCGCAACTAATCTTTTATTATATAGTAGAAAATCAATTAGAGGACAATAAAAAATTTGAATTTTTTGGGAAAAATATATATATTTTTTACTGTTTGAACAAATTGTTTTTATTAAAATTATTAAAACATTGCATATGTATAATGTACGTAAAGTACATAACAATTTATAAAAATCAAAATCGATCGACTGCAAGCGGATATACAGAGTTAATGCTATTTTTAACTCATAAACAATTAGAATTATTTTTAAACCATTACTTTTAAACTAAATATTTTTAGAAATTTGAAAATTTGATAATTATTACAAAAAATATAAAGATATAGAAAGTTGTTCTGAGACAATTAGATAAAAACTAGGAAATCTCTTTTTAATTCCCAGCTAATCTGTGTATAATACTTAAGAAAATTAACTAGTTTCATTTTAAAGATAAAGACCTAAATTTTTTTAGGTCAATTAGAATACAATAAAAAATTTTAATTTTTTCGGAAAAGTATATATTTTTTAACTTTTTGAACAAATTATATTTGCTTTTTTATTGTTAAAATTATTAAAACATTGCATATTCGTAATATACCCAAGAAGTACATAAGAAAATTATATTTAATATAATTAGAAGAAACTAAAATTAGAAATACAGATTACAGTATTTTGAAGCTCATTCACACTTTTGAACGCGTGAATTTTTAGTTCCTCCTTAACCCTCATAATACCAGATTTTTGTGTGACACGTAATACCAATGGGGTCAATAATGACCCCAAAGCTTTCCATCAAACAGTGTAATTATATTTGTAAAAAAATATTTATTTATATGAAATACGCACAAAAATTATTAAATAAATTTAAAAATTTTAACATACTTAACATTTTATTAAATTATAATTAAAAATTAATAATTATGTGATGATCCTCACAAAAAAAGCGATTGCACTTCAGACATATCTGGGAATATCTTTTGTCCAAATTTCTGGGGCATTTCAAACATCTACCACGTTTTAATTCTCTAGGTTTTTGCGATGACCTTGTGATGTAGAAGCTTCATTTGCACTTGTTTCAGTAGCAACTAAATCTTTTCCTAACTGCTTAAGAAATTCGCGTCGTTTGTAATCTTTTTTGTTTTCCAATTTTCGTTTAGATGCCACCATATAATATAGTCAGTTCGCTATTCCCAGCCCAAACTGTCTAGTGAATTTAGTAATTATTTTTTTGCGAAGTTTGGTACTTTTTGACAGACTAGAAGTGGCTGGAAATTACTATACAACCAAGCACACGTGCTCATAGCCAATATTTATAGTAAACAAACAAATAAAACAGAACTTTACGAATTACCCAAATTGTGTAGTACATATTTATAATGTATTGATAACAAATAATAAAATTATTTATTGTACAAAATAAAAATATTTTGAGGAAATAAATTCCACAAAATTAAACAGTCACCAGTCAGAAAAGGTCTTACGGCATACTTAATTGTTGTTGACGTTTTACTAGGTTGGAATCAACATAAACTTTGGTTTTATTATCTTACAAAATAAGTATACTTCAATATACAAAGAGGATTTAGCAAGGCAAATACATGATACTATAATAAATAAAGCAAATATTATGGATCAGTCTCCAACTAACCCTCAAAAATATCAGCATTAATTTCTCCATGATAGTGTCTTTTTTGGAACCCAATTTTAAAATTAAAATTGATCCCTTTATACAATTTATTTTAATTTATATAAATTATTTGGCAATCGTACACATATGAATTTTGACTGTCGCATTCTGCCCAGATCTTTATTCCATACTCCTGGTTTTGAATGTATATATTGCTTAAATTCATGTTCTTCTTTGTTTACCTTTTTCATGCCTAGTAATGGTGTTTCTGCACCCTTCCAACTCTTTGTTTATGTTTTCTAGTTTGATGTTCATATATTGTTTATATTCTCTATTTTTGTTTGCATTTTCTTGTCAAGTCCTTCTGCATTGTATCGTTCATGTTTAGAACCTATTTCATTTTTTAAATGTTTAAAATTCTGGGTCTTGCCCTTCTTTCGATCCAGTAGTGATCAGAACCCGCATGTGCTCTTTTTCTGGTGCGAACGTTTATTATATTCGATTGGTGTCTTAAGTCTACAATAGAGTAATCTATCATATTTACTGTAAGTCCATCTGGTAATTTCCAGGTGCCTTTGTGTATATCTTTTCGAGCGAAGTAAAAATTATACCATCGATTCAAAAAAATAACTTCTATGAAAAGTAGTTTTTTGAAATTGTGCAACTTTTGAAATTAGAGCATCAAAAATATTTAAAATTCGTTTTTTCTCAAGCACCAAATTTTTCAATTTTGTTGGGCTGTGTTAATATTTCTGTTCCATATCATGAAAGTAAAACATTTACTTCAAAAATAAACACGTTTTGGCATGTTTTTAAACGACAACACTATTAATAATATACACTTTTCACCAAAATTGAAAGGGCACATGCATAAAATAGAACATTTTAATAAGTGACATATTTAAGACAACAAAATCAAATGCATTTAGGTGATCTTCACGAACAGTAAAGAAAATTGTCCACCAATCAAACTCAACAAATATTAACTATGCCATACCAATATTAAGTATCCCATACCAAAAGCCATACCAAAAGCAAAATACATTTCGGAGTTGTGCTTGAGAGTATTTGGAGCACTTACATCGCTTTCAATATTCAAGATGATTTTTTCTCAATTTTTCGAAAGCGTATCCACAAAACCGACTTGTAGATACTTTTTCCTATCTCTAATTTATATATGACATCTTAAAGCGAAAACTTCAAAATAAATAAATCTCAACTGATAGTAAACAAAGTGAATAAACTTTTGTTTCCAAGGGCAACTTGATATTATCTTGTTTTTGCTAATTTAAAGCAATGAATTTTGTGCTAATACTTTTAGGACACACGTTATCTTATATTTGCTGTGTATTTTTCTTTGTGAAATAAAAATTGGGTAAATTAGATTCAGTAAATGTACATGTCTATTCTGATTTATGAATAAATTTTGAAGTAATAAGCATAGTAGGTGATAATGTCAATATAATGTTTATTTACAATAATATAGCGGCCAAAAATTTGATCAGGATCAAAGTATAAAATGTATATTAATTTGAAAATCAAATCAAATCAAATTATTCATTTGTGATTTGAATATGTGTAGTATTTTGTAATTCTAGATTGTATGTCTTTATTAGGTATTCTCATCGACCTTTGTATTATTTCATATAGTGAATGTCTCCGCAACATAATTTAAATATTTAAATGAAATGCTGGAAAGCACCGTGTAAATAAATTTTCGCATATACATTATTAGCGTGTCGACAATTAAAGAGTGGAAGTTTCTGTATATAACAAAACAGAAAACTTAATCTAAAAGTAAAATAAAGAAACGAAACGGAGAAAATTTTTAAATAAGAAGGTGCTAAGTGCCCACCTACTTTTCTTCAGTAAGGGGACGAAATATATTTAACTGTGTTTATTAGTCTAATTTATTAACTTTATTTATTATAAAATGATTATGAACTTAGTTTATTAAAGTCTTTATTTGTACAATATTACACTAATTTATTTCACACTATAATTATATAATTTATTTACAATATTTATTACAATTTATATTCCCGACAATACGCGCGTTACATTTCAAAACTCGACTCGTTATTATTATTCAGACTAACTCACACAATCAAAATTTCTCTATATATATCAAACAGCCGTTAGTCTGGAATCCCGGCGATCTGTGCTGACCCTTCGTGAACTCTCTCGAACGGCATGGAGGAAGAAGACCGGTTTTATAGTAGGGGAAACTACTAGAAAATACTTGAATAATAAAATGTTTGCAGGTTAAATATGAGTCATATTTAGCGTAACAATATCATTATTTTGCATATTAGTGTTTTCAGCAGGGTCTTCTTGTGCAGTTTCAACTAGTCCTAGTAAATTTTTCTAGAACTGTTGGCGCTGAGGATTGTTGAGGTATGGTATTATTGATTGGAGGCTCTTCACTTGTTCGCTGATACTTTGTTTTACGGTTCCATTATCACTAAATTAATTTTTTTTAAATTATTTAGCGTCCTGTTTTTTTTTTTAGATGTTAGTTTTAATTATTCAAATTCTGATAATGAATGGGTGGTTTTGATGTTTATAGGATTCCCTTTTTTTTGCAACACGTATCCTAACTGATTTGCTAACTTATAGCTTAGTGGTATTTAACATTTTCTCAGCAGCCTCTTTAAGTTCCAAAAACCAAAGCTATTCATGTTGACGACGTCGAAAGGTGAAGTGTATCTTGCTGAAGTAATAACGCTGATCAAATCCTCCAGCACGACTGCTTTCATAGTTTTTTCCGTTTTTATCTTAGAGCAAAATCCCTGTCACTAGGCATGAGACTGTGGCCACTTACCAAAAATCTTTGCTCTATATAATCGTATACGTAATTAGAAACCAAAAACATCAACACAAACATAATAAATTTATTTTTGTTTTGGTCACCACAGTTGTCGCTCCAAATAATAATGGCCTTCTTGTTAGTAAAGCCACTATTTAAAAAACGTAGCAGGCACGATGCAATTTCGTTTGCGCCACGTTCCGAGAATCCTTCGTGCCATAGGAACATGGAGGCATTATCTGTGTCCCTACATGTATTTCAAAGTTGAAATAGGAAAGCTGTGACAAGTAAAACGTATCTGAGTCAACTAACGTTGGCACAAACATGACCTGTTCCAGATCCATGGATAAGCAGCAAACCTTACTCCCAGGTTGTTGCAAATCTATTGTATCTTGCTTGTGTAGTTCTCTTGCCTTTTTGACTTTCCTTTGGTGAAGTTCTAGCTCACATTTTGACTGATGGCTACTACCTTTGTTTATAAGAATTTTACAGTACAATCTATCAAAAGTGTGACATGTATCCATTCGAGGTCGTCAAAAAGACAAATTTAGAAATTCGCGTTTAGAAACAGATCTATAGAAGTTATAAGTTACTTTAGTATCTGGACATCGCTCTTGATAAGCTTTGACCAGTCTATTAATATTTAAGTCCGAGCTTAGGTATTCTTTACTGGACTTTGCCCTCGTATAATGATCAACATGGCGAAATATTGAATTATTGTGTTCTTTTTTAGTACAGCGATCATCTTCAGCACGTAGCAATTTTTTATGAGATGTCCTATTATCTGAGAAAGAAGTTTCGCTAAGTTTCTTTTTATTTACAAGAAATTTCAGCTTTTTCCTTGTTATAGCAAAGGTATTCATCAATGTATTTTTAGACACTTGAGCAAAGGCCCCATCTTCATTGGGTAAGGCCTAGCTTACTGTTGTTTCACGTATACTATCTTCCAGAACCTCATATTTATTGTGTCGGCGCCTCCTAACCTGCAGTAACTGTATAAGATCCATCAGATAAATACCTTGAGCTTTGGTGTTCTTCCGGTGAAACTTTTCAAACAAAGATTTTCTCCAGCGATAACTGGAGTATTGTTGTACTCTTTGTAGTGCAAGTAGTTGCAAGAAAGAAATACAACTAAATTGTATTTCTTTCTTGCCAAAGCTGCCAGTACCATTACTTCTTCGGGTTTTCACTTCATTCGTTGTAACAAAATGTACCCTTTTGTCACTACAAAATTAATAATAATAAATTTGACAGTCTGGCAGAAACAGACAAGGGACATACCGCTGGCGCCATCTTGCAGTTCCTACACAAATTTTAGTATTAGGAATGGCACCTAGCGCCTTTGTTAGAACATAGAGCATGGCACATACGAACTTTCTATGGCAATAACTCAAAATCAACAGTTTTGGCACTTAGCACCTTTAAAACTTTTACTCTTTAATAGTTTAGCTTTTGTCTTGTTATTAAGAGTGTTAATTGAGGCAAATCCTAAGTAAAGGAATAAAAATAAGCTTATCCAAAGCTGCACAAACTAATATTAGAAATACAAATAATAATAACTAAATGGAAGAACGAATTTCTTTTTCCTCTTTTTCTTTTTGCGTAGACATGTTTTTTAATATGGCTCCAGTGAGTTATCGTTACATCGTTTTCGTGGTCTTTCCACTTATCATCTTTACTGACCGTCTTTACTACTCTATTTGTTGTCATTCGGCTTATGTGATCGTTACATTTTACTATTCTATTTCTTACCCAGTGCTTCATGTTCTCAACCTAACATTCCCGTCATAAATCTGTACTTCTACCTTTGTCCCATAGAGTGTTACCATCGATTTTTCTGAGGATTTTCATCTCTTCTGTTTTTAGCATTCTTTTTATCCTCTTTTTGACAGGTCGTGTTTCTACAGCGTATATAATTATTGGTCTGATGACTATTGTGCAAATTGTACCTTTGATTTCTTTCCAGATATTTTTATTTTTCCATATTCCTTCATTCAGCCAACCTGCGACTCTGTTCACTCTTGACAATTCACATGATCTTCCACTTTTGATTTGAGCTTTCCGTAGCTAGATAGGGTGACATCCTATCTAGCTACGATATTTAAACTTCATCAGTTATTCTATTATCTGACCCTCTAGCTCTAATTTACATCTTATTAGATTTGCTGTTATAACCATGCATTTTGTCTTTTTTTGGGGATACTAATGTTAAATTTTCTGGCTTAAATTGGTGAGGCATACGTTGTACATCATCTTCACTTTGAGGCATTAGTATTGCGTCATCTGCATAGCAGATTATTCTAAGTTGTTTTTCTTTCATTTGGTATCGTTTTTAGTTGTTACTTTTTTTATTATTTCATCCATAATCAGGTTGAATAATAGAGGATTCAGAGAATCTCCCTGTCTTATCCAGCTTCAGTAGGTATCCAGATATCATTAATCTTAAGTAATTGTGTCTTCTAAATAGATATAAACATCATAATTTTTTCTGCAATGTTTTGAAATCTTTATAGTAATCGTTGTAGGTTATCTTCATCCTCCGATATAACGATATACGTCATCCACAGAGCAGCATATTTTAATGTACCACAACAGGTGCTGTGAGATAATAAAAATTGACTGTATAAGAACAAAAATAATAAATGATAATACATAGGGACTAAGGTGGTACTAAAGTAGAACTTAAAGCAAAAATTGATGCTTTTGAAGTAGAGATATATGATATGATAATATTAAACGCGGTAAAAGTATGAAAAACGTCTATTTCGTCAAACATTTTCATATCAAATAACTTTAAAGTGCATACCTACTTTTTTCTAAAAGCCCTCTGTTAACCGCCGGCCGTAATGTAGCTGTATGTTTTATGTTTGACGTAGGTAAATTGTAATTGCATGACTGTACGTTTTACGGACGTAGATATCACATGCTTGTGGAGTCACTTTATAAGTCTCCCTGCTCAAGTCTACAAGAGACATTCTCATTGTCTGCAGTTATGCCTTGAGGTGTCGAAATGTTTAAATTTACACTACCACCGTAAATTTCTGGATTTTCACCCTACATAAATGCTTATATTTCCACCAAAACTATAAATTCCCACACTCCACCCTTTTGCAGTTTTAGTCTCATCTGTATACCAGATGTAAACCTGCAGCCTGAGTTGTGTGTTATTTCTTCCTTGAACCTCTTGCGAGCTGATGTTCACCTAGAAACATACTTTGAGCGGGTATCGTATGGTTAGAAGTCATCACCCATATGGCTTCTCCCATTTTGTTTTTAATCTTGCTATGACCTGAACTAATCAATAACTTACTTATTATTTTTCGCAGTCTTAAATATTCCATTCTCCCGTTCCCCTTACAGATCCGATAAAGCTACCATAGCTTCTGTTGGTGTGTCTTTCAGACTCTGTAATTTTAAAGCAAGCAAGTCTTTGTAACTTGCTTGGTTTTAGGATGTTTGTTGTTTTTACCACCATGTTATTTATCTAATCCAAATCCAATATATACTATATCTATTTTTCTCTTCTTCTTCTTCCTCTTTAGAAGCAATTCTGCTTGTTGATTGGCGGATTAATACCTCTATGGAAGGTTGTCACTCCATCTTTTGCGAGTTCGTCCGATACTTCTTCTGCCAATTGGTATTCATTTATACTAATGCCATATGGCATTTTGTGTCCATTCATTTATACACTGTACGTTACATTTTTTTCTAATGTCTTCACTTCTCTTTCAATCT
This sequence comes from Diabrotica undecimpunctata, assembly GCF_040954645.1. Taxonomy (NCBI): domain Eukaryota; kingdom Metazoa; phylum Arthropoda; class Insecta; order Coleoptera; family Chrysomelidae; genus Diabrotica; species Diabrotica undecimpunctata. Next base: position 106,853,048 of record NC_092805.1, read on the forward strand.
CTCAGCGTATTTTCTGTAATTCTTCTAAGTACTCTCATTTCTGCCATTTCCAGTAGCCTTTGTATACACTGGCTTTATAAATTCTTGACTTCATCTCAGTGTTAATGTTTCGCCATATAGTGTTATTAAGGCATCCTGCCAGTCTTTTTGCTTTTTGTACTTAGATTAGATTAGATTAAGAGAGGTTGCCTTTCGGCCTATTCCACTGCGACCTTTTTAGATCTATTGTGGTCCTCTAGTCCTAGATAACATTCTCTAGCCTGACCCTTTTTATAAAGTCTAGTAGCTTCGAGACTGTACCTTCCATGTAGCTATTTGCCGGTGGATTTTCTTCTAATAATGCAAAGAACTGCACATTTGCCAGACTGTCACACTGACTGTCTGTCTGATAAAATGTGCTCTGCTGTTTCTTCTTCGAGGTGACAGAATCTGCACAGGTCATCATCTGATAATCCCATCAGTTTCAAGTGCCTATTCAGCTTACAGTGTCCTGTTAGAAGACCTACTATGACCTTGACTGTTTTCCTGTCTTTGCTTATTAGGTCTGCCGTAAATTTTGGCGAATGTTCTGTAATGAACTGTTTCGCCTGTCTTTGTCCTGGTGAATTCCTCCACCATTCCAGAGATTTGTGAGCTACCCACTTTCTTGTAGCCGTTCTTGTTACTGATTTAGCAACTCCGCAGAAGGGTTCCGGTCCAATGAATGGCAATGATAAGCCTTGTTTGGCCATTTCATCTGCTTTTTCATTACCCTTATGACCCTCGTGCCCCGGTACACAGGCTACCGTAACCTTGCTACGGTGTCCTAGTTTATTTCGGGCACACACGCAATCCCATACTAGCTTAGATTTGACCTGTACAGAATTGAGTGCCTTAAGCGCTGCCTGACTATCTGTGAAGATGGCAACTGAACAGAACGTTCTTTCCTGCCTTTCTATTTCTTCCACGCAGTGATGGATTGCAGTTATTTCTGCCTGGAAAACTGTCACATCCTTAGATAGACTTACCGGGAAATCTATCCCTTGATTTGTCCCTACTATGCCGGCTCCCACACCCTCCGATGTTTTTGAGCCATCCGTGCACCAGGTAGCAGCAGCTTGTATGGGTACACCTTTATTCCAGTTTTCCCTGCCTGATATCTTAATTGTAAACTTATTGTTAAAGCTATATCTCGTAACTGTTGCATCGATAGGTTTCCCCATCACAATATCGGCTTTTAGCTCCTCGATTAGCTTTCTGTTGTCAGTACCATGCATCTGGCTTATATGTCGCTGACTATGGATTAATCTGTGCATCACGGATCTGGCTTCACCCTGTATAAAGATATGAAGTGGTGGTAGATTCAACAGGACTTCCAGCGATGCAGTAGGAGTTGTTTTTAAGGCTCCCGTAATACACAAGTATGCTAGCCTTTGTGTATTACCTAGCAGCCTTATTGCTCCCACTTGCTGCGTCTTTGCCCACCACGTCACCAAGCCATAGGTTATCATGGGTCTAATAACCCTTGTATATAACCATAGAGTCATTTTGGGGTTAAGTCCTCAATTCTTACCTCACATTCTTCTACATCTGCCCAAGGACATAGTAGCTTTCTGTGTGGTTTTTAGAATGTGAGTATTCCATGTAAGCCTATGATCAAAATATACCCCAAGGTATTTTGTTTCTTTGGCAAATGAAATCTCTGTTCTTCCCAGCACCGGGGGTTTTAGGCCTTGTAGTGCTGTTTTTTTTTGGTGAAGTTGACAATTTGTGTTTTCTGAGCATTTATTATCAGTCTCTCTTGTGTACACCAGTCGTCAACTATATTTAGGGCTGCTTGCATTCTCTCAGACACTACCTGAGCAAACCTGCCCCTAACAACGATTGCTATATCGTCAGCATATCCTAGATAATAAAAGCCTTCTGTGGACAGATTTCTGAGGAGATCATCTACCAAGGTTGCCCAAAGTAGAGGGGAGAGAACTCCTCCTTGTGGACAGCCTCCACCTACTTTTGCTTTGATGATTGCTTTACTCAGAGTGGACATTACTGTCCTATTCTCCAGGGATGCCCTTATCCATCTGCATATTACCGCAGGTGCGCCTCGTCTACTCATAGCCCCTATTTTGTACTTAATCTCTCACTTCTTTGTCCAGGTCTCCATAGCTAGACAGTGTAATTCACAGGTATTTTATTTCCATTACTTGTTCAATACTGATGCCATCAATTTCTATTTTACATCTGGTTCGTTCTGTGCTGACTACTATTGTTTTAGTTTTCTCAGAGGAGATTGTCATATTAAATTCTTTTGCTCTTATGTTAAATCTGTGGACCAGTTTTTGTAGACCATTTTCATTTCTTTATTTCCCATTCTGTATCCTCTTCCTTTGTTAACGCTTTTGATGATTTTATCCATGATCAACTTAAAGAGTATGGGGCTCAATGAATCTCCTTGTCTTATTCCGCTGCCTATTTCGATAGGTTCTGTAAATTGTCCATCTATTCTGACTTCCATTTTGTTGTTTTGGTAGATGTTTTCGATAGTTTTTATAATATTTTGGGGAACTTATCTATTATACAGAAAATGGATTACATCTTTGAGTCTTACTCTTTTAAACGCTTTCTTTAGGTCAATCAGACAGAGAAATGCTGGTTCTAGTGATATTTATTTTTAAGCCTCACATTTTTTCATCAGTATGTTTGGCTATCATTAAAGTACTCACTGACAGTATCGCTGGCTAATTATATGAATAGTAATTAATATCCAAACGAAAAGTAAAACCGTTTTTCAAATATTATTTGCAATCACGAATGTCTCGAATAAATCTGATTTTGTCGATTACTATAAACTTATTACTTATAGATTACTTATAGAAATAAAATTCTAGTAACTGTGGTTGCATCAAGGTGAAGATGTTACATAAATTTCGATTATTTACGCATATGCACTAATTTAGTGTGACGTGTAGCTGGTTTTATTTGAGGTTATCTTAAATCATAATAAACCGCATTATAATAATTATGCTATTTCTACAGCAGCGCACTTTAAACTCGTTGGATATATTTCGTATTAGTTATTCGTTTTAATTTAACTCTATTTTATTTACCATCTGTTAATAACCATATTTTTTTAGCGATGATATGCAGGAATTCTTTCCATTGAGGACATCCTTTAACCCTAGAACAGCAAAGTTCGTTCATCTAACGTAGACTGCACAGAGGGGTCTAGAAAACCCTAATTATTTTTTTTGTAATAAATGTTATGTATTTATTTTTTCTGCGGTATGTAGTACAAAACAACAAACAACAATATCTTATTTTCAAAATATGTTTATTAAAAAAAAACATTTCTCATTAGATCTGATAAACGTGAAAAAACAAAAACTAGTGCTTTTATCACACTTTTTTAAAAATATGGAGATATGACCTAAAAATTAAACAAAATTCCAGTAAAATAAAACTTGTCTCTTAAAAACCCTTTAAACTAAAATAAAACATAAATGTTGTTACAGGATAATTATTTCTTACTCTTAGCCAGGCACCTCAACTTTGTTCTAACACACATAACATAATTGAGCTCGATGTTCTAAACAGTACGTTTTGTGGCACAACGAACAAGCAGAACTCGTTTTTCGATGCTTTCCACGAGAACAAAAGCAGCATCTAACCTTTTTAGGCAAACCAACATCAAACTTATCTCTTTGATGAACATTAACTCCTAATATTTCGCTAATTTTTACACGTAGGGTTGTTGGCAAATTGGTAACTTGTACTCTTTCCCTTAAGGGCGGTTCAATTAATGCAGTTGAAAGTTCTTTTAAAAATGTTTTTCTATCGTGTTTTCGGTCATCTTTCCATTGGGGATTTGCAAGTGAAAATATAACCATAGGTAAAAGAAATAATAAATTAGACTTACTCACAATCAATTTAATTTAACTATCAGACGACCGGTTTCGCTTTCTACAATATGCAAAGCATCTTCAGGTCACGATACAAAGTTAAATAAATGCTGAAAATAATAAACCCATATTAGGGTGTTGTCTAATAAAGGTAAAACAAAGATAGGTGATATAAATTTATATAAATTACAGTAATTATGCCAATATTACATGTCTGTGGTTTTTCAAAATGAATAAAATGTTTAAGCAGACAAGGTAAGACCCACAAATTGGTAAAATAGTCTATTAAACTGTAATGAATTAATAAATAAATAAATAAATAAAACATTACTTACATGCCGGTACTCTATTAATTGATGGTTGAAAGAACATGGTTCAAACTATCTTGTATTGTTGATTGGAGAACTCAAGTCAACTATTGTAATTGTTTAACAGTAAACGGGGAAGTTCTTCAGGAGACAGATTTTATCCAATGAAGTAGAGATAGGTAAATGTAATTGTTTGTTTGATGAAAGTAATGTTTTATACCATTAAGTTCTTTAAAGTTATTTATATTTATTCTGGAGATATATTTATGAAATGTGTGTTATTTATTGAGATTTTTATTTTTGTTTTGGAAGGCGACAGTTGTGAGACAATGAATAAGAATAGATGTACAAATTGTGTGGGTGTACAATTATATCAGCTTGTAATTATCAAATTTCTTTGATAAAGTTATGTTGCAATATGTTGCAATATGTGGCAAATTGTTGTCACATATATTGTTATCACATATAATTGTTGACATGTTGCAACATAACTTTATCAAAGAAATTTGATAATTACAAGCTGATATAATTGCACAACCACACAATTTGTACATCTATTCTTATTCATTGTCTCACAACTGTCACCTTCCAAAACAAAAATAAAAATCTCAATAAATAACACACATTTCATAAATATATCTCCAGAATAAATATAAATAACTTTAAAGAGCTTAATGGTATAGAACATTACTTTCATCAAACAAAAAATTACATTTACCTATCTCTACTTCATTGGATAAAATCTGTCTCCTGAAGAACTTCCCCGTTTACTGTTAAACAATTACAATAGTTGACTTGAGTTCCCCAATCAACAATACAAGATAGTTTGAACCATGTTCTTTCAACCATCAATTAATAGAGTACCGGCATGTAAGTAATGATTTATTTATTTGTTTATTTATTAATTCATTACAGTTTAATAGACTATTTTACCAATTTGTGGGTCTTACCTTGTCTGCTTAAACATTTTATTCATTTTGAAAAACCACAGACATGTAATATTGGCATAATTACTGTAATTTATTTAAATTTATATCACCTATCTTTGTTTTACCTTTATTAGACAACACCCTAATATGGGTTTATTATTTTCAGCATTTATTTAACTTTGTATCGTGACCTGAAGATGCTTTGCATATTGTAGAAAGCGAAACCGGTCGTCTGATAGTTAAATTAAATTGATTGTGAGTAAGTATAATTTATTATTTCTTTTACCTTTTGAAATGGACTCACACAAGCAACACATTCATGATTTTATAACCATAGGATTTATTTCGCTAGCATCCAACATATTGAAAAACATTCTGAGAGGCCAGCGTCTAGTTTTACGGGAAGTCATGTAAGAGTGGCATATCTGATCAAAGGTATCTGTGCCACCCTTTGTTTCATTGTAGGAATGTACAAGGTTTGGTTTTCCGGTCAAGTTATTAAGTGATGAATCAGGATGCAACGTTGATTAGTACCACTTTATTTTCCTTTGGAGTGTACGAAACTAGCGTTTAGTTTCTGTCGAAAGCAAATATGGATGTGCCTACCTCTTTTTTTGTGTAAACTTCGGAGGTATTTCCCATTTATTTTTTCGCAACGTTCCAAAGATTGTTAGCTAATACTGTTCCAACATTTGTTCACTTAGAGGTATTTACGTGAACCAGTTATCCATTGTTATGTTACGGTGAGTACCGTGCATTGATTCGGAAAGTTTTCTGACATAATATGTAGGAACTGACTCATTATTCTCAACATCAACTTTTCCAACGTATAGAATGGCATTCAGCATACAAAATGTCTTCGAATCATTTATCGTCATTACTTTCATTCCATATTTATCAGGTTTGCTGGCCATGTAAATTCGGAATGGACATTTACCACGAAAACTCACGAGTTGCTCATCAATTGTACAGTTCTCATAGGGCGTGTAGTATAGCTTGCAATTATTTATAAAAATTTCCCATATTTAGCGAATATGGGTAAACTTGTCAACCAATTTTCTAGCATTTCTGTCTGTTTTGTCGTCGAAACTCAAGCAAAGAACTAAAAACTGAAATCTTTTGTTGGGGCATGGTTGTCCGAAATAGCCTATTGCCATATTTGATTGACCAAATGTCATCTAAATTACAATTTGAGACTCGTAATGCACCAGCGAGATACAGCAAACCAATAAATGCTTTGACTTCTGTGTTGTTGGTTATTTTTTTGTAACTCTGCGGTAAGCCACTCTGACTCTTCCTAAGAATTTCTTGATTTGTATGCAGCACAATAATGTCTACAATCTCTTGAGAAAATAGTAAATTTCAAGCTTCAACAGGACAACTAACATTTCTTGCTTCATTTTTTAGACCAGGCAAATGTAAAACGATGCTATCCCTTCTTGGGCGTCCTTGTCGTGCTGGTGCCTGTGTGGTACAACGATGGCCATTTTTTTCCAGTATACTGGCGATGTTTTTTTGCCAGGTATTGGGTTCTGTTTGTTCTTCTTCATTGTCGTCGTCACTTTGTTGTTCGTTATCAGTGTCAGACTGATGTTCAGGTACATAATCATCGTCTTCATCTGATGAGTCTCCAAAATCATCTTCGATGGTCTCCGGCTCATCTTCATTCGCCCACAGGTTTTCAGCTTCCCTAAAAAACTAATTCTTTTGTTGTCAGTGGTCGCTGATATTTTCTCTTAGAATCTGCCATACTAGCAAAAAACAAAAACCACCTCAAAATTTTAACACCCTTGCAAGTTATATTGAACGATTCATGCGCCTGGGTTTTTCAGACCCCAGTGTGCAGTTCCAGGGTTAATAATATTGTTAACCGCCGAAGTTAATAGTGTATTGAATATTTAAATCAGTCTATTAAGTCTGTAGGTTTCAAGCCTTTAAAACGCCGCACTTTATCGTTGGTATTAAACAGATCACGCACTATAAATTAGAACATGATAGAACTTTAAAGAAAAGTTTGTTTTTGTATTTTTCACTGTACTTTGTGTCTTCAGCTTATATAGATGGAATTTGGAGATCCTTTACTATTATATTGTTTGTAACATACCATGGAGCACTGCTTATGATTCGGGGAGCTTTGCTGTAGAATCATTGTATAATTTCTAGGTTTGACTTGCTAACTGTGACCCACAATTGGATGTCATAAGTTCATATTAGCCTCAATATGTCCTTATATACTGTGATCATTTAAAAACTCACACACCCTCAATATTTAGAAATGCGACATATTGAAAAGAAATGTCGAAGCACGTCAACTTTTAACGTGAGCGCTAATATCATAAACGTCAGATTAACCCCCCTTCATACTGGAGATACTCCTTAATTTGTTATAAATAGCGTTAGGTATCAAGTTATACCTTATTTAAAAGGTCTGGTAAATCTGAATTAAATCACATTATTTTTCAATTGATACCAACTTCCATTGTTAATTAAACTTTTCATGTGCCTCCTTATTATGTTAACAATTAAAAAAGTCATAATAATAGTGACAAAATCAAAAACAATAATGTCAATTAAAAAAGTCAGTGATAATTACAATAACAGGATTCAGTTTTGTGGTCTTTATTAGTAAATTTTCCATATGTAATATATATCGCCGACTTTTTTTATTTCGAATTAACGTGTTTTGACCTCCTTGGTCATTTACATACATCGTATCTACATTACAGATACTTAACAGTTAAAGAATAATAATATTGTGTGAATTTTATTTTGTTAAACAATTGTGTAATCCTTAAGAAGAAGTCTCTTAGGCTCTTGAGTCGGCTTGCACAGTTCAAAAGTTCTTTTAAAACTGTTATTTATATTATTGGCAGTGCGAATGGCGTTAATATTCTGTGAGGATGTGCTGGATTGTGATAGGAATATCGTTGCAGTGGAAGCATAACTGTTGGTCTGTAGAGTACATAAGATGACCGTGTGTCAAACGAGTGTGTCCTATCCTCAATCTTCGCATTGTTATCTTCTCTTATCTGATTAGGAATGTTAGGGATAAATAGATGTTAACATTAGGTTGCAATTCTCTAAGCTTTGTGTCTTTGGTGATCCAAAGTTCTTGCCACTTGCCTTGGATATTCCTTTTGAATTTTGATTATACATCTTTTTGGAGCTGCATGTTGTTGATGCGTAAGTTAGATGTAGATACTTCATTTGCAGCGCTGTCAGCCATCTCATTTCCTTGGATGCCTATAGGAGAGGGCACCCATATTATTGTTATTGAAGTCTCTCGGGAAGTGAACAGATGGATCGATTTTAGTATTTTTTACACCAAGTGATGTTGATTGAAAATATTTTCTAACAAATGAATTGCGGATAAGGAATCGGTACACAGAGCTACACTTTGATGATTGTCAAAAGGAAATTCGAGAGTTTATATTGACAATTATTACAAATGGTTTATACATTACCTGAAGGGTCCGATATTATTTTGTTTACGGAAAATGTGATGAAAGTACTAGAAGAACAGTCACTGTATTTAATGAAAGACACACAGATAAACACGTCGATTAAAAGTATGTGTTAATGCTAGTCTGGAAATTTTTGGAAATACTGTCTTAAGTAAGAAGCGTGAGGGGAAAAGAGGTTTTGACAAAAATACACAGATAGAAGTAAATGGAAATTCGGCTATGAATCCAACAACAACCATCAGGAAAATAGCAGCCTTAATACATCTTTTTGTAGGTTCTATACATAATGCTCTTGCTTCCACCTACTGAATTAACTAAATGAAGATGATCCTCATCGTAGAGTTAAATTTTGTGAAATAATAAAAAATAAGCTAAACCCCAAAGAAATTTCAGTGAATAGTATTTTTACCGACGAGTCCAACTACTTTTCAATTAGTTATTCAATCAACAAAAGTGTGAGAGATTAAACCAAAATTAGCCCGGCAAGTGGATTGGTCCAAGTAGTGCTAGAAAGTAGCCATCTAGATTCTCAGCATTAACACCGCTCAATCTTTTTTTGTAGGGATTTTTAAAATAAATAATAAAATATAATACGAAGGCATACGAAAAGTTTAGAGGGAGCCAATTTTAAACAAAGATTAATTAGCAATGGAGGTTTGGTATCAAAAACAAAAAAAACAAAACAATATGATTGAATACAGATTTACCAGATCTTTTAAATGAGTTCAGACTTGATACCTCACACAAAATAATTAAGGGTAGGTATCTCCAAAACAAATAGTTTCTGTGAAAAATATGGACTAAAAATGAATATAAAAAAGACCAAATACATGATAATAACAAAGAAAACAAATATACCAACAAACATACATTTGGGAACTGTACCGATAGAAAGGGTTGATAAATACAAATACCTAGGAACCTGGATTTCAGACAATAATGATCAAACAACCCAAAATAAGAGCCAGGATAGAAATAGCAAGAAATGCGTTTGTAAAAATGAAAACAATTCTCTGCAACAAAGACCTTAGATTAGAACTGAGAGTAAGAGCACTGAGATGCTACGTATTTTCGATACTGCAATATGGACTTGAATGCTGGACATTAAAGCAAGAACCCTTAAATAAGTTACAGTCCTTTAAAATGTGGTGTTACAGGAGGATGCTTAGAATAGCATGAACACGGAAAGAAGAAACCTAACACGGAAGTATTGCGAGAAATGGGCAAAGAGTGCGAAATAATAAACACAATAAAAATAAGAAAGTTACAATATGTGGGGACACATAATGAGGGGACAGCGATATGAACGGCTAAGGCTGATAATAGAGGGAAAGATAAGAGGAGGAAGGAGTATAGGAAGAAGGAGTGTCATGGTTGAAGAATTTAAGGGACTGGTTTAAATGCAGTTTTATAGAACTTTTTAGAGCAGCAGTAGATAGAGTAAAGATAGTGATGATGATATCCAACCTCCGATCGGGAGACGGCACAAAGAAGAAGAAGATCTTTAATGGGTAGGAGATGAATCTGACCTTTATGATATTGGCGCTAAAAAGTGTACCCCTCAAGATAAAAGTTGACGTGTTTCGGCATTTCTAATATATGTCGCATTTTTTAAATATTGATGGTGGGTTCTTTTTAAATGAACACAGTGTATATCTAAATTTTGTCTGTAAGATTTAGTTGCGATTTCTTAAGCTAGAAATGCTGACGTAATTTACTCCAAATTGCTTTCGTGTTCTAAATAAATGTGAGTTTTAGATTAATCTTTTGTCAAGATGCAAACGTAAGTACCTAACTTCATTTTTTTGACTAATTATTTGACCGTTTAGTGACCCTACTAGACATGTATTTTCTTTAGTGTAAAGGTGCAGTCTCCTCTTTTCTTAAGCAGGTTTGAATTTTATTGAGGGTAACTTTTAAATTTCTTGACAAAGTCACTGGATCATAATTGGAAATTTGGAAGTACATCACTGAAAGTACTGCAGTGTTTTTATCTGTTATCGCGAAGTGTTTTATCAGCGAAGGTCACTGTTATCGTGGTTTTTGGTGTTGGTAGATCTGCATAGAAAAGTTGATGTAGCATTGGAGCTAAAACAATGCCTTGTCGTACTCCTCATTTATTTAGATATAAATCATGAACATTCTGATTCATCTTAAACTAACAAATTTTTATCAGATAAGCAGAATTTTTTAAGTTTACAGAACTAATGAGACAGTAAATCTTTTATTTTAAAGGTTAGACCTTTATGCCAGACTTTATTACGTTGCTAAGTAATATAATTTATTTCGAGGTAATTGCTATTATACACACACACACACACACACACTTACACAATTTGTACAAACCCCAGCTCCGAGTGACATGTGTGTTCCAATGGATCAGTAGGACCCACATGTGCGAAGATCAAACCGGTCACACTCCTTAATTGAGCGGTACCTATCTGACCCCCCAAGCTATAACCAACCACCCCTCCCTATCGCAGGACATAACGAATGAGGAGGCTTTTGTACTTAGCGTTACTTTGGATGTCCTGGATAATGGGACATCCTCTGTTTTACTTTGTGTGGTTAGGCCACCTAATTTTAGGTCTAGCTAGACGAGCTTTCCTCCCTATAACTGATTGAATTTATTACTTGACTTGACTTTGGACTTGTGTCCCAAAAGTGTGTTTCGGACAGATGCCCGGATTTTTGTGTGCTCGGTCACTCAACCGCCGAATCGGCAAAATAAATTTTGTCCTCCTCGCTGGCTGAGTGCCCGAAAGGTCTGGCCGCCAAGCTCACGTCTTGTCGCACGTGATCTCGATGCTCAGGTTTCGCGACTGTAGGTCCTTTGACCTGCCTATGGGGCTGTTTTGCCTGAGAGGCGATAGCCTAAGGGGCATCTGTATGTTTGTGTCTCAGAATTTACTTGATGTGGTTGCATCATTGGTATAACTGCTGTATCAGAGAGTTGTTAGTGAAGATTAAGATGAAATAATAATAGAAAGAAAGTAGCAATGGTTGGGGTGGGCATTCCCAGGAGAATACGGCCATTACACACCCCGTATATATTTTTTGGTTTTTATCTTTTACTATTTATTGAAATAAAACATAACTAAATAAAAGAAATAAGATAATATAGGGATTTTTTTTATGTTACTGCGTACGTTAGACTATCGCATGGCTCATCTCATTTTATTAATCTTCTGGGTTATCTCTATATCCTGCTAGCTGCTGCCTGGATCGTCTATGTATCGTCCTTATGTTTTCATCATAGTCTGTCAACTCTCTTAATAATATGCTCGGGTGGTTCCTGAGGTTGTTGAATATCTCGTGTACTCTTTCGTCTATTATTCTCAGCATTCTCTTTTGTTGTGAATCTCTAAATACGTACCTTAATGGAACGTACTTAAGAATATTTAGAGACTCTCTGATCATGAAGTTCTAGACGGTCTGTACCCTTTTTCTTTTGGTTTTATATGTATGTCCCCATGCTGCTGAGACGTATGTTAGTGTTGGCAAAATTATGCAGTTTGTCATCCTAATCTTTGTTTTAAATTTCAGTTTACTCTTTCGACCTATTAGTGATGAGAGTTGACCCCTGAGTGCTTTAGCTTTGTTGACCGTTTGTTTTACGTTATATTTTTTTACCCAGATGTATAAGTCTATTGCTTCACGTAGAACCTCTTGAAATATTTTCCAACTGGTGTATTTGTTGCAGAGAGTGGGAAACATTGTGAAACATTATATTGGAGTACGTATGCAATATGAACCCAGAATAAGATTCCTTAATAACGTCGATGAAGACATGAGAAATATGGGAATACGTGCGTGGCGGAGGAAGGCGATGGATAGGGAAGACTGGAGAGAAATTCTTGAGGAGGCTAAGACCCACACAGGGTTGTGAAGCTAGAATGATGTTGACGTATGCAATATAACTGAACTGTGATCCGAGGACGTGTCTAGACTAGTTGTAGCTGTGATTGGTTTATTGTTGATTCTTTTGTGTTGTAAAAATCAAGGAGATCTGTTGTTTGTTAATTCCGAAGACCAATATGTGGGTTTTCCTGTTGACAGGTAGTTTAGATTATTGGAAGACATTGCATTTAAAAGCTTACGAACTTTAGTGGTTGTAACTCTCACTTCCCAAAGTATGTTCTTGGCATTGTAGTAACCGCCCCTTGTGTATTTGTTTTTAAGAGTTTTGAAGAAGTGTTCATATTTGTCTTTTTCACTTTTGTGGTTGCTGCAGGTATTTTAATAGTTCCTGTAACTCCTTCTACTGCAATGTTTGTGGCTTGTAGACACTCACTCCATCTTTCCTCGTTAGAGGTAGCTAGATGCATACTTTGGAATATTATTTTACTATAGTTCCCATACTAGCTCATACGTTTTGATTCAGTTCAGTCTTCTCACAAGTCTCTCTGATGATGGCTAGACCTTGAAACACATGTAAGAGAATGTTGAGAGACTCGAGTTAAATCGAAACGCCCCCGTATGTATATTTATAAAGTATAATTGTGCCTATGCCGTTTGTTAGCATTTTAAAATTATACCGTCTCTGGCCAGTTGGTTATTAAAACCAGTGTCAATAAAATACAAATACACAAACACAAAATTATGCCACCCGATAATCGTTACAGAATCCGATATGATAGTACATTTTGCATCAGGTTAAATCACATTAGAAATTAAAAAGTTCTTTCATTTTGGAAGTTTTTGTGTGAGCAGTTAATGTATTTATTAATCACTGTCATGAGAATATCGTGATATAGCAAATTATCAAAGACCTTAACTTGTCTGTGTATATTTGAATATATTGATTAGAAAACAATGAACGGAAGTTTAAACAAAAATACATATTCATTTAACCTAAAAAATCATGGGTAAAAACCTTTGGTAGGTGTCAATGCATTTTCAAAAATGCAATATTTCGAGAAAAAGCAGCTGTATCTGTAAAGTAAAGATTTTGAAATACTATAAAAGGAAGAGATGTTGAAAACAATGCATAATCTAATAAACAATGGAATCTGCTATATATGAAATTGTTGATTTGTGTTTAAATTGGTTTTTGCTTTTTTATGATGTAACAAGATTTCGTAAGAGCAATAACATTATTATTATTTAAAAAATTTTAAAATTCGTTTTGCAAGGAATGTATTAACTCTCATTTTACTGGTCCTGGCAAGCAAACGGTGAAGTTGGTTAATTTCCTCTTCGTAATAAACTTCAAATTTCTGAGGAAGTACAAGCAGAAAAAGTTTACAAAGCGTTTGAGGTGAAGTGCAAGAGCTTAGAAAATTGAACTTGTGTTTTTAAAGAATAAGATATATCTACTATAATTATTCTAGAAGCAATGGAACTTTTAATAACGAGATCTGAGGCGGAAGGTCAGCTTGCAGCGAATGCGGGAGCGCGTAAATAAATTTTCTTTATCAAAAAATTATCATAGAGTTATTTACTGAAGCTTAAAATGTTCGTTTTTAATTGTTCTATAACGTCTATTAACCAAACTGCCAACATTTATGGCTCATAGTCCGGTAAAATAAGGATGCAACCTCGGAATAAAAGATAATAAGCTGAAAATTTGCATACGTCTTTATTTTGATGGTATACCTCAAAAGTCTCATATAATCACGTGTCCGCGACTTAAGATATTAAAGGTCAAAGGTCACGAAAATGAGTTTTCTGCAAATATCTCGTTTCCCTTACACTTTATGACATTTAAGGTGGTAAGAAAAATTGTAGAATGGAAAATTCTCTTCAATTTTTGTCTCAAGTACTTTTATGTACCTTCAACCCTTCTTAAGATAGAGCGCAAAGAGTGGGGGACCGCTTACCTGTGTATACGGTAACGCGAAGTCAGACAGTAGGATTCAATAAATAATAAGTTATATAGTTAATTATTCACTTAAAATACTATTATTATCATTAAATTTTTATTATTTATTACTTAATAAACTATATTTATAGATATTAATTATAAAATATATATTTTTTATATAATATTTATTTTATTTTTGACAAGCATACAATATTAAATGAAATATTTCAAATGAACTTTAATGATATTTTTAACAGCTGTATATACGATAAATTAAGATCAAGTGCAGAATTCAACAATAATCATTTTTATATTTAATTAAATACTGAAAAAATCATATTTATTATTTTTTTAAATTATATATTTATTTATTAATCCAATAATCGATTTATTAAAGTTACAAATATAATATATATTCTTTTATTATGTATGGTTAATATTTTTACATTAATTTTCTTCTTCATCGTCGTCTTCTTCTTCTTCTTCATCGTCGTCTTCTTCTTCTTCTTCTTCTTCTTCTTCTTCTTCCTCTGACTGCTCAATATCGGATTCATCATCATTATTCTCGTTTATTAAATTATCAGAATAAAAATATTCAAGAATATCAGGTGCATATTCACTTTCTTCATTGAAATCATCTGAAGTTGATGAAGTGTTTAGACATGATTGTCCATTACACTGCCCACAAATTAAAGTACATTGCAATCCTGATTTCCTGCATCCGCAAGTAGAACCACAACCTTTCTTGCAATTGCAAAATAGTGTATTCAGCAGTTCTTCTGGTGCTGGCGGTAATAATGTTGTTATTGGTTCCAGAAATTCATTTTGCATTACCCAGCCGAATTCTTGGGATTCTAAATCATTTCTCAACCAAATTTGGGTCTGATAATAGACACGAATGATATGCTGACGAGCTGCTGCACTTGAAGGTGGAAGACTAGATAACTGCACTGGTTTGTTGAGTCTTGTTGATTTGATGAACTGTGTGTATCGAAAAGAGTCTATATCGTCTTCTGATGTTGGAGCATTATACGCTGCTAAGAAAATATGTACTCCATTTTCAAATAATTCTTGTACAGAGCAGTTTTTTTGTTGAAATAGTTGAGGTATATTATATAAAATATATATTTTATAATTAATATCTATAA
Source organism: Diabrotica undecimpunctata (assembly GCF_040954645.1). NCBI lineage: Eukaryota > Metazoa > Arthropoda > Insecta > Coleoptera > Chrysomelidae > Diabrotica > Diabrotica undecimpunctata. The sequence continues at coordinate 106,868,581 of NC_092805.1, forward strand.
ATATAGTTTATTAAATAATAAATAATAAAAATTTAATGACAATAATAGAATTTTAAGTGAATAGTTAACTATATAACTTATTATTTATTGAATCCTACTGGCTGACTTCGCGTTACCGTATACACAGGTAAGCCGTCCCCCACTCTTTGCGCTCTATCTTAAGAAGGGTTGAAGGTACATAAAAGTACTTGAGGCAAAAATTGAAGAGAATTTTTCATTCTACAATTTTTCTTACCACCTTAAATGTCATAAAGTGTAAGGGAAACGAGATATTTACAGAAAACTCATTTTCGTGACCTTTGACCTTTAATATCTTAAGTCGCAAACACGTGATTATATGAGACTTTTGAGGTAAGTTTTATACCATTAAAATAAAGACGTATGCAAATTTTCAGCTTATTATCTTTCATTCCGAGGTTTGCCCCCTTTTTTGCCTTATTTTACTGGATTATCAATTTTTTTATCAACTTATAAATAAATTAATTCACCTCTTTTCAACAAAAATTTTAACTATAAACTGCTAACTTTTTTATTTATAATGATGAAGTATTGGTTTTTATTTGCCGCGAGCTGACCGTGCTCCTCAGAGCACGTTATTGGAAGTTCCATATTTGGTGAAAAATTAATATAGAAATATTTACCAAATATTAAAATGTTTTCTAACTTCCATTAGCCAGATTTTTAAAGTTTATAGCTTAATTTTGTTTATATCTCTCATAAACAAATTAGTTTGCAACTTTGTAGTGACATTTTGAATGTCTAATGTTAACTTTTTATTAAAAAAGAGAAAGTAATTTTGCAATTTTTGTTTTAAAATAAAGCAATTACCTTTAAAATGAACGGGATTTTAAAGTTAATCGCACATATGCTGAGTTATACTTGGAAAAGCCTCATCGAATACCTATTTTGCAATTGTTTTTCACGAAATTTGTTATATTTTGTTGTTATAACTTCGGTTCTAATCGCCATTTTGTTTATTTTTCCGAAAGGAACAATTTTCATTTTGGTAAAATTAAAATATCTCTAATATTTTAGGAGATACAATTATTTAAACAATTAAATTATTAATAACAAATTATCTGACGGATTTTTAGCCTGGTACCTTCGAAAAATCGAATCTAGGCACCAAAAAACATAAAAAAAGTCAAGTTAACAAGGGGACATAAAAGTGCATACTCAACATCTCTCTTGGCTCCTAGACTAAATTGCATATTGAAATATTCAAAAATTCAAAATTACTAAAATAAAAAAAAAGTCCTTAGACATTAGTGACAAAAACACTGATAAGAAGCTTAGGTTCGATGGGTTTTGACGTTTTTTCGCAGTGGTATTAAAAGTGGCAAATAAAATACAGAGTCGGTTTAAAAAGGAAATTTTATTTTACTATTTATTAAGTAAGTTTTTTGAAATTACAGAAGCAAATATTGATTGCAATGTTGACTTTAATTGAAATTAATATAAAAACAAATACATTGCAATTGCATATAATTATACAAATTATTCAGACCTACAACGTATAGGTACGAATTAACCAATACCAATGTATCAATATACATCATACATAAAGACGCCACCTTTTGTGTCAACAATAACAGAAAAATTCTTAAATGAACAGCACTGTAATCAAAACAACCTCTTCGATGAAGCAACCAATATCTTAGCTACACAAGTACTCAAAACAAAAGATGGAAAACAGTGAATTCTAAAATGGACAAAGAAGTCCTAAAGACAAAAAAATTAAAAGAAAAACCGAAATAAATGTTGCTGGACAGTTAAATCAAATACCAGCAACAATATATGTAAAAATTTTCAAGAAGAAGATGACGAAACGGATAACATGGACAAATCGAAAACGGAAAAGAATATAAATCAACCCAAATCACCACCAATACTTTTATCAGGGGTCCAAAAAATGTCCATTAAACAAAATCCTTTCTGAAATTTCTAAAGATCACTACTTAAAATGGCAATTTTTATATGTATTGCATAAATCGCATTTTTTACACCAATCTTCTACATCTTGGCGGCAATTGATGCAGTGAAATCTATCTTGAACTCTGGCCAGTGTTCTTTTAACTCCGAAATTTCCTTTTGAAAAGCTGCTAGGAAGTTGTCGTAACACACTTTTATTGTGTGATTTGGCAGTACCACTTGTTGAACTGCACATACTCCATCGGGACTTTCCCACTTCCGTTTTTAAGGGAAGTCTGATCGTTATCTTCTTCCTGTAAAACTGTAGTCCTCCGGAGACTTATTTCTTCGGTTACATTCTCTCTTTCTTTAAGCTGACACTGCGTTCAAATGATCTTAGAATTCTTTTATTGTTCATTCGTTTGTCAAACCTTCCAAATTGACACCTTCACTCTTAATTTTTCTGTTTCATTTTTACTTATCGCTAGTTGCTCCTTCAAATATGCAACTTTGGATTTTGGAGTTTTGCTTCTGTGGACACTTGTGGGAAATTGATTTCTTAGAGGCTTATATCTACTAATATTTCTAGTAGGTCTATGTGATGAGCTTCTAAACGTCGATCTGGGCGACGTACTGATTCTTATTATTAGCTTCTTCTGTCCTTGCCTTTAATCGGCTTTTCCGTAATCGAAGAGCTTGTAGGATTTCAACATCCTGTAGTCCACCTATGAATGTCTATATACCAATTAATTCCAGAAAATGTGTAGGTGCCTGAGGGTACGACGAATACAATAATTTTTTAAAATCAGCTTCTATACTTGCTGACTTTCGTTATGCTTTTGATATCGAACTTTCAGATGACTTTGGAAAAGCTGCTTTAGATGCTGCTGGCCACATCTTGTTTTTAAAGCTTAAACGAGAGAGGTATAACTGGGAGCATCTTAAGGAAGAAATTGCAAGATGGTTGTTACCTGTCCTCGAAGCGACAATACTAAGGGAGCTGTCTTTTCGTGATCAGTTCAGCCATTTGCCCTAGTTGCAGCTTTAAATGAAAACAATAAGTTTTCCATGCTGTTTGACTATCGAATGTGGGCGGTTTTAAAATTTTGCTAGTTGTTTGCTTGTTTTAAATCGTTTTGATATTGTGTTAATTTGTTTTCAAAATTGGTTTTCAAATTGTTTTATTTATCTACTATTTTATTTTCTATATTATTCTGTTGTTCTTTTGATTTGTCTATTCTAATAGTGATTTGACTTACTTCTAACTGAAAATTTTCTTAAAATTGAGATTCTCATTCATTTCTTCCTCGTCTTGTCTACGCTTCTCCTCCACCTTTCTACGCTTCTCCTTCTCCTCTTTCTCTTCTTGCCTACATTCCTCTTCATCTTCCTTCATTTTTAAAAACCACGCAGAAGATCCAGACGTATCCATTTATTTATTAAATTTGGTAGATCTGGTATTAACCATTCACAATTGTATGTTATTCCTTTCATCCCATCGCTATCACCAATGTTACACTTCTTTAAAATAGTTTTAGTCGGAACACCAATAATATTATAATACTTGTTTACATTAACTCAATGATAACTACAGTCCATCTAATTTACAAACCGTTGCACGTCATTATCTACGTCAGAGATCGAAGTTGACATAGTTGCCAAAGTATAAAAAAATCCTGAATCCATTTTAAATCAAATTGATATTGATTGACATAATTATTATTATACTCTTTACAACGACTATTTAAATTCTTACGTGACATGTTTGAAATAAAACACACTAATTTTGTTCTAAAAAGAACAGATTTTATTAAAGGGGCAAAAATATAAAACAAGAGGTATTCACTTTAAAATTTAAAATAATAAAGTACAAAAAGTGTCAACACCGCAACTGTCAAATAAGTGTTACCAATTTATGCAAAAATTTCACCTTCGTTCGATTACAGTTACAGTGTGTTCCGAACAAATGTTCTTCATAAAAACGCTTTATAATGCATTTACACAAATTAAATGAAACATATTGTTGTCTATTTCTTTAAGTTAACATTAATAGAAATATTTAAATATTAGTTCTACGCGTATATAATAAAATATGTCTACAGTCTGTCCCAAACACTTCTTTCAGTGCGTCACTAATTTTGACGTCATATAGGATTTTAAGAATGTCGAGAATTATTGCATGACATTTTAGTTAAATTTGACAGTTATAGGATCGTAATCTCTCTTTTTCTAATTGAAAATAATTTCATAATTTTAATATTAGTCTGTGTTCTTTTTCGATATATATCGGCATATTTAAAATATTTTTATGACAATAAATACAAAATTAAATTTTCACTGTAAAATGTCTGATAATACTAATCTGGAATGACAATTATCATTGTGAAAGTACTGTCACGATCGAGACAATATGTGTCAAATTATATTTATGCGCATCATTGATTGGATATCTATTTAGGGTATTCTAAACTCCAACCAATTATACATCCGTAAGTAGAATTAGCTTTACGATAAATAATTTTCTAAGTTCTATGTATAATAATCACAGACTCACGTTTTTTTCTGTCACCTCTAGCTTAATGTGTTAGAGAGAGGTCGATCAACTATGACGCACTGAAAAAAGGGTTTGGGACGAACTATAGTGGCTATAATGCCAATGTACTCGGCAAAGAAAAAAGAACACACCTACCGCCTAAATATTTCGTGTTGGTATCATGTGACGTCACGGGCTATGACGCCGATCACGTGCAACGGTATGTAAATTAGATGAAGTATATATACTTCAAAACTCAAAATACTACTGTTCTAAACGGTCAAAAAGATCTGTTTATATATTTTTTCTGACGTTCCAAACGTCATTAGACATTTCATGAATTTTCGATTTAATCTTGAATGTTCTCGAACTACTTCTCTTTTTTTGTCAAGGGAGTTTTTCGATGTGGGATAAATACTATATTCTTCTTTGTAAAAAATGGTAAATAATTGTTGTAAGCAGAAGATAAAAAGATAAAATACATTCTACTCCGTTAACGTTAAAATTTTAAATAATAATGTCGTAAGTTTATTAACCTCATTGTAATAAAAATATTCAGGGGTACTTTTAGGAAAGTAGGCAATGAAAAAGAGTGAAATTATTATTGATAGAATCACACTGCCATATTTTATTGATAGAATTATCGTTATTTGTTATACAAATTCAAAAAGTAGTACCTTATTATTTTAAGGTACCGCAGTCTAAATAAATCATGCAATAACTTTTAATAACCCTTATTTTAAGATTCATCAACATAACGTTAATTTTAATAAAACATAAAAACCTAGTAACAAAAAAATTAAAAAAAAAATATACCTCACTATCACCCTCATTCTGAGTGTGCCCAACTTCTAAAAAGCAATGACGAATAGATACTTTTAAAGTGGATGCAGCATACAAATACATGGCTATGCGATTGCGGTTTCGGCCCACAGAATTATTCGACCAAAATCTAAATTCATTTGTGCCTAGGTCCTTATGTTTTGAAATAAATTTCATCTAACACGTAGAAACCTCATTAGCGCCCCTTTTGCCATGCACTTTATGCCACCTGAAGCAAGTACCTTCTTTATCCACGACATTGAAAACAGTTAAGCTGAATATTGATAGTTTACGTTTATAATAAAGATAATAAAGAAAGTATTTTCTGAAAATTGAATGTAGCTGTTAATATTTTTCCCTTAGAGAGTTTAGCTTAGTTTTTATCAAAGCACTTTCTTTCACATGTGAGATTTTTACTATGCAGATGTGGTTCATAAATTTGTGTTTCAACCAATGTTGGTTTAGATTTGTTTTTTTAAATGTGACATTTATCACAATTGTCATTTTTGGGAACGTAAAAACTCAATTTAAAATGTTAATTAACAATACACGATATTGCCTTTCAGTATTAGCTATAGAGGAGTATACCTGTTTGTCAAACCATTCCTTGTATAAATCAAATAGGCGATGGAAATTCAAATCGCTAACCAAATAAAGGTTATCACTTTTACTTCGATTATAATAAGATTTTACGGGTTGAATGGATTTAATGTGATTACAAAAACTTTTGACAACGTCTTTGGTTCATACCTTATGATGACTGTGATGGCATCTCTTATCTGTTTATATCAAACCGCTAGTAACGTCCAGTTTTTGCAAAGTAGTGTAGACAAACTGTTCACTTATAGAGAAAGTATTTAAAAAAGTCTTTTTACAAACAGATATAAATTCGTCCTTATCACCTCTCTTTACTTTCAGTCTATAAATGGGAGTAAAATTGCGCCTTGATACTGTATTAGTAAAAACACTTCGTCTTTTTTTTTCTATTTCTTGTATTAAGAAATCAAGATCCAACATGTTGATGTCTGATGTAACCTACATTCTTTCGAAAAACCTATTTTCGTTTTCTAGAACATTTCAGAGTTGATTCGGAAAATAAATAAATCGGTGTGTTTTGCTTGGGGTGCTGATAATAGGTTCGTAGTGGATGAAACGACTGTCTGCAGTTTTTGTATAGCATTTTCATTCCAAGGACAAAAGTAGTTATCACAATCGTAGTCTAAATTGTTTTTACCACACTCTTGGGATGGAATGTGTGCGTTATCTTCGTCTGACTGGTTCTATATTGATTCTAAAAATAATTTAATCTTAAGTTATCATTGTGTACCTATAAATAATATTATTATTCCAGATTTAGCCATACGACTCACACTCCCTCTAAGGGGAAAATTCACTCATCCCAGATACCTACGGTATCAAAAGGATTGAGCTCTGGTGGGAGTCTTTCCATGTTATCGAGTCCTAGGTGACTTGGTACATCGGTGTATCTCCCAAACATTTTCGTACGCATCTGGACGTCGAAAGTAGCACAGCTTTCTGCATGATCTTATATATAAGTTCATTTAGACCCAGCTTTTTTATGTTTTCTAGGAGGTTCTTCGAAATGACTCCAGTAGTAGAAAGAATAATAGGTATCGTCTGGGTACTTTCCATTCTCCATTGTCTCCTTATTTGTATTTCCAGATCTCTGTACTTGGCGATCTTTTCGTTGTACTTAACACGTAGATTATTGTTGTTAGGTATCGCCACATCGATTAGCGTTGTTTGTCTTGTTAGTTTAATAACTAGCACGAAATATGGTCTATTATGTGCTACAGTTTGGTCTGTGAGCACAGTGCGATCCCAGTATAGCTTGTAGTTGTCATTCTCAAGCATACTCTCAGGAACGTATTGATAATATGGGAGATGGTTTGTTTGTAACAGTCCCAGTTTAAAATATATCTCTTGATGGAGGATCTTTCCTACTTGGGAAGAGGTTTCTTGGGCTTGACATCCATATCGGCATTTGTCGTTTTGTACCTAAGGGTCTTTGACGATATATTTCAGGTAATTTTTGGTGGGTAAAATCCGATCCTGAATGGCGAGTAATGAACCTTCTGATGTGACCAATTTATACAGAGTTGGAAGACACGTAATTGGCCGGTACTTGGCTGGATGTTGGGTATTATTTTAATCCTTCGGTATTAAATAAGTTGTTCCCTGAGTTAGGAATGATGGTATTTCCTGCGGATTAGAAATAACACGATTAATCAGTGTTGACAAATACTCATGAGCACTCCAGAACTTCTTAAGCCAGAAGTTTTGAAGTCCGTCTGGTCCAGGAGATTTCCAGTTATGAAGCTCTTTGTTGTACGGTAGTGTTGACAGTTGTGCGTCGTATCTTCTATCCATCCAGCATTGGTGTTAAGTCGTTTCTCCCAGGGTGCAACTCTGTTATCTGTCCTTCCGGCATTGGTACCTCGTCGTGTTCTGATCTTAATTCCCATTACACTAGCTGTTGCTGTTGGAGCACAGTAAATAAGCATGTGCAAATATTCCAGCGTATGGGATTCTACGACGTAATTGGGTAGGACTTCGGTATTCATAATTTGTAACAGAGCACCTAGTTTTTTAGATGAGTTTATTTTTGGTAGCTGTGGTCTGCTAAGTGGATTTATTCCATTAAAAGTTACTTGTATGGCAAGCTCAGGAATCTGCTCATGTATTTCATTAGGGCCTTGATTCACATTTACCTCTTGATGATCAATCTCCCGTTCGACTTCGCTTCTGATGGTATTACATCTAGTCTCTGAGATAAGATTATTTCTTATAATTACACGGTATTGATCAGCAACTCGTTGTTCAGTTACTCGAAATTCTGTGTATTCCTTGCAAAAATCGGCATAAAGATTTTGTCGATACCCGATCGTTTCTTGACCGAGGTTTGTCACCTGGTAATATAGGCTCAAGATATTTTCATTTATGGACGCAGTACATTGCATGCGCTGCTAATATTATTATTATATTTATTATTATTAATTTATAAATATTTACCAGAAAATGCGGAAGGAGGAACGTTATTGAAATCTTAATTAACTGTATCTGACAAAAAATCCATAATTTGTTCTATTGCACTCTTGTCTACATCCGATGACAGAGGAGATTCTAGATAAAAAAAAATTAAATTAGTTAAATGTAAACATTTTTTGACACGTATAATGTTGTAACTTAAATAACTAAACGAAGTAATCTATGGCAATTAGTAGATACAATAAAAAAACAATATAAAACGCCAACGTAAAACTACGTATCATAATATCACACATAATATCATACATACGACATAATTTTTGTTTATTTTCCGGTGCAAAATATCTAATTTAACACACACGATATTTTTTTTAATAGCACAAACAACGTAAACCATAGTAAATACATACATAAATAGTATAACTTACAATACTTTTGGTCGGTAAAGATAAAAATTATTACGTTTGTATTAAAATACTCATTTTACTACAAAATATCAATACACAATAATACATACCTTCATTTCTTTCACTTTCTTCAATTAAATCTTCGCCCCCGTATAATATCGGTAGTAGAACATACGAATGTATACCTGGACCTGAAAAACCGAAATTTGTTGATTACGATACTTTACGTAGGAGGTGTCGAAATAGGCATTAAAAACACACCAATAACAAAGGAATTTGAGAATTCAATAGCTAAGTTAAGTATGATATGGAATAACGGCATAGATTAATATTATGAACGTTAAAAAGGTAAAACATATGCATACATATAATAACACAATTAATTAATTGTCAATAAAAGGTCAATTAATCCGTAGTAAAATGAATAAATCTTATGATACAGTTACAGAAAATGCAACTCGACATAAAAAATATGAATTATATTGAACTTAATACAAATATTAATAAAAGCAATAAAAAGAAGAATAATTAATCATACATAATTATTCTACTAATAATGAAATTAATACCATTAGTAAAACAGCACGCTAATATAGTATTCGCGATACATATACAAACAATAGTGAAATTATTGATGGATTCGACCGTTACTATACTATATATTGGTGGAGATACGTAGACGACGTACTAGTATGTTTCACAGGAACTAACAGGCAACTCGACCAATTTTTATCGTATATTAATTCTCTTCATAGTCATATTCAATTTACAATGGAAACAGAACAAAATCAATCCATAAATTTTTTAGATTTAAAAATTATCAGACTTAAAAACAAACATGACTTCTCCATATTTCATAAACCTACCCATACTGATACGACTATTCACAATTCATCATCCCATCTCACACAACATAAACTGGCAGCCTATCATAGTATGTTACATAGATTAACAGAAATTCCGATGTCAAAATACAATTTTGAGACAGAATTAAATATCGTTAAGCAAATAGCAGTAAACAATGGATACAACGAACAGACAATTAATAAAACGTTAAATCAAAAACTACACAAGAAAGCCCTGAAATTAGTATTTCCACCACCAGAGAAAAAACCCAATACCTTCTGCTTGATTACATATACACGCAAAATATCAACAAAAATAGCCAAACACATAAAAAAGAAAGAAATAACACCAGCTTTCAGAACAAATAACAACCTAGGGAAACATATTAAAAACAACAAGAGCCAACATAAAAAACACTTACACAGTGGTGTGTACACACTTAAATGTGGCGACTGCATAAAAACTTACATTGGTCAAACGGGTAGAAATTTTAATAAACGAATAGCAGAACATAAAAGGGCTTTCAATAATAGAAAAACAGATTCTACATACGCACTTCACCTTCTAGATCATAATCATTCTTTTAATGACGAATTTAAAATTCTCCACATTCAAAATAAAGGCCTTAAGCTATCTTTGTTAGAATATATGGAAATCAACAAATTAAAAAAACACAGATATAATTCTGAATGACCAGCTTGAGACAAACAGTTCTCCCCTCCTCAACCTATTTCATTTAAGACTATAAAGTGTAAACCCATACCAAAAACAGATCACTTGAGAAAGGCAATCAGCCGAAACAGCTGTAGTGAAAAGATTGTATAATAAATTTTGTGAAAATTTTGAAAACAAAGTTTTCAGTGTTTTATTGTTACATAATAGTGAAATTGCTACGATTATTAATAAAGTCAAATGAAATAGAATCAGTAGTAAATATACAAATACACGATAAAGTGAATAATGTTTAAACAAACGTAAAATGTTCTCAAGCAATTAAAATGTTCGAGATGAATATAAATTTGCAACAATTAATGCATATAAACGTTTTACACTCGTAAACGTACTTGTATATGGCAGCAACAATGTAATTTGGCAAAAAATAATGTATTTAATCAAATAGTCTAGTCGTCAGAGATTTGACCCCCAAAAATCATACGAACAAGTTGACTTTTTGCCGAGAATATCAATTTTGAGAACTCGAAAAAGCTGCAAAAAAGTTTATCACTTTAACCCACGGGCTTTCCCTTAAAACTCCCCTCGCAAATTAATGTTAAATAAAATTTGTATCAACTCGACGGTAAAAAATCGATATCTTTTGATCGGAGTGTCCTATCGACAAAAATCAAAATGGGTTTTAAAAGTGAAGAGTACAGCTTTCGTATGCACTTTTTGTATTTTGCCGAGAGTAAACTAAGTTTTTATAAAAGTGTTAAATAAACAAAAGTGGCGCGATTTTTGCCATTTTTACGACTCTTGTGAGAACAATAAAATTGATCACTTCCATTGACCGGTCGTAGTAAAATTTCCATGTTTAGAGATTAATTTTTAAAATCTATGACATGAAATTTTAATTTTGAGTTGTGGTAACAAATACGAGGCATTTGAAATGAGAACAAAAAACACAGAATTTACTGTTTTACATTACAAACGATCGTAAGTCACAGGAAATCCATCCAAGAAAACGGTTTTGTGTGTTGTTTTTAGCAGAAGTTTGGCTATTTTGAAAAACGTACTAGGGTAATTAAAAAAATGAGTTTTAAACGTCTTAGATTGTTTGTTATATATATACAAGGATTTCCACAGTTTTCACTGTATTCCTTCACTCAACCGTTTTCTCCAATTTTTCTTGTTTAGCCAGTCCCCTTCCTGTAGGTTTCTTCTACTCATTGCTTCGTCCACTTTATCTCTGAAAGTTCTTCGGGGTCTGCCTCTCTTTCTTCTTCCTATCGGGCTCCACTCTGTTATTCTATTTATCCACCGATTTTGGTCTGCTCTTCTGACATGTCCGTACCAGGTTAACCTCTTCTGTTCGATGTAGTCTATTATGTCGGAGTTCATTCCCATTCTCCTCTTAATCTCCATGTTATTTATTCTATCTCTTCTTGTTACTCTGCAGCTTCTCCTTAGGAATTCCATCTCTGTTGCTCTTATTTTGTTTTTAGTTTTCTTATTTATTGTCCAATTTTCACACCCATAAGTGAGGATACTTCTTGTCATGGTATTATATATTTTTTTCTTTGTTTTCATGCTGATGTTCTTATCCCATAGTACCGGGTTTAATTTTCGTATGCAGTCTCTTGTTTGTCCTAGTCTATTTTTTATATCTTCCTCCGTTGTTCCTTTGTTTGATATTATGAAGCCTAAATACTTATACTTGTCTGTTCCTTTGATTTGTTTACCTTCGTCTATTTCCAGCTATTTTATTTCTGTATTCTCCGTTGTTAGGTATTCAGTTTTCTTTAGGTATATTTCCATCCCATTCTTTGTATATTCCTGCTCCAGTTTTCTCATCATAAAACTGAGGTCATCATCGTCTTGTGCGATCACTATTTGGTCGTCGGCAAAACTTAGCGTATATAGATATTCGTTCCTTAAGGCCCGTTTTTACGCTACGTCTTATTGTACGTTTTGTTGGATAGGACAAATCCTATACAATAAAACGTGGCATGTAAACAGCAAAACATACGTCTTGTCGAATCGAAATGAAATCCAAGGTCAGATCGTAGAAATGATGGGAGACGCATAGTTTTGCGAGAACTGATTGGATAAAACGTTACGTGAAAATACATATTCAGACAAGTCGTCCGATCTTCACTTATTTGACGACTAGTTCCACTGCAGTTCGTTTAATTTTTCCCAAAAAAAGCCTAATAATGTCAGATTTGCGGCAATGCACCCACGATTTTCTCGGGGAATTTATTGAATTGTATAAAAGTTTTTAAGTAGTTATGTTTTAAAACCAAGTAGATTGCATTATAGGTTTCAGGAATTATTTGGCTTAACGCTGGTTTGGATATTATGATTGTGAACTCTAAGTCCTTGACGCTGCGTCCTGTTGTAAGATATCTGAGAGTTGCTGTGAGTCTTTCATGGGGTGTAATTTCTTTTCTCATGAGGTGTCTTATTTCAACATGTATGGTGTTACCAACTCTAGCAATTGACAATAGGCTGAGGTGTCCATTCGCAAATAATTGCGCCAATCATCTGGTTCGCCTCTTTTAGTAACGAGACGTGGGAATACTGGCGTCTTTTCAGAAGCCATTCTCTTGACCATCTTGTCTTTTCCCTCTTCATCCCCTTTTTCCTCAGTCGTAATATTGTTATAGTTGAAAAAATAAAAAAAAGCAGCCGTGTTTCCTCCATAATAAAAAACACTAAACAAACTTCACACAACTCAAGACTCTGAATTAGAAATGAGAATGAAAACGGAAGGGAAAACGTAGTGTGTATACACTGAACAAAACGTACATTTTGTCGTACGTTTTATATGACCCACAAAACGTACAATAAGACGTAGCGTGAAAACGGGCCATTACTGGTATACCCATTCCTTCACACTTTCTTTTCCATGGTTTCAGGAATATTTTGAACAGGGTGGGGGATGTGGAGCAACCCTGTAGTAGTCCCTTTGTCGTCTTAAATGGACTGCATATTCTATTGCCCGTTTTGATAGCTACTTCGTTATTCTTGTAGAGTGCTTTTACCGCATTTATTAATCTTCGTGGAACTTCGATGTCTTCCATTGCTTCCCATAGCTTGGTTCTAGGTATTGAGTCATATGCCTTCTTAAGATCAACAAAAGCCAGATAGACGGATCTATTTTTGGCCATTCTTTTTTCTATTAGTTGTTCGACCGTGTAAATGTGATCTTAGCATGCTTTCCCCGCTGTGAAACCTGCCTGGTCTTCTCCGATTTTATCTTGTATATATATTTCTAATTTTTCCTTTATGGTCTTTCCATACAGTCTGCCTATAGACGATATAATGCTGATTCCCCGATAGTTTTCGCAGTTTTTTCTATTTCCTTTCTTGTATATTGATGTCATATATGCTTGGGTCCATTCTGCCGGTGTGTCTTCTCCATTCAGTGGTCTCTCAAACATTTTATGTATCATACGGAATAACTTTTCCGATCCGTTTTTTATCAGTTCATTTGGTATTCCGCCGGGACCTTCTGCTTTTTTGTTCTTTAGAGTTTTGATCGTTCGTTTTACCTCAGCTAGGCTTAATTCGATTTCGTCATGTGTGTAGATTTCTATTCCGTCTATTTCTGATTGTTTGTTATGTGAACGTTTAAATCCAGCGTTTTTTAGGCATATTTCAAATGCCTCACATTTGTTCCCAAAACTTAAAACTAAAATTTCATGCTATGGATTTTAAAGGTTAGCCTCTAGTAATCTAAACTTTTTAGTGATGTCAATGAAAGGCATAGATTTTATATAAGGCAAATATATAATATATATTATATATTTTATAAAAAATGGCAAAAATCGCGCCACGTTTATTTATTTAACACCTTTATAAAATTTGAGTTTATTTGCGGCAAAATAAAAATATTGCAAACGAAAGCTGAGCTTTAAAATGCATCTTTATTTCTGGCGATAAGACAATTCAATCAAAAGATACTAAATTTTACCGTCGAACTGATACAAATTTTATTGAACATTGATTTCGCGCGTAACTGACATTTAAAATCGACGGTCACTGCAGGCGTTGTTTCTAAAAGTTCATTGTACACAAAAAAAGCTTATAAAAATTTTTGTTTAAAATTATCTCAGCTACATTTTTTGTTTGAAACATTTTTTTACGGCGTACTGATTCTTGGTAAATCGATTTTTTTGCGTTTTTACCCCCTTCGATGAAGGATTTAGGGGAAATCCCAGGGGTAAAAGTCGTAAACTTTTTTTGTATCTTTTTTAAGATCCCAAAATTAATGTTTTCGGCAAATTCAGCTTGTTCGTATGATTTTTATGGGTTCAGTGGCATTTTCGTCTCTGGCGACTGTAGTAAAACCTTAATCCCCGATAGCGAGAACTACCAGAACTCGCAACAGTGCAAGTGACTTCTTAGTGAGAGCTCATAACGAGGCGCCGACCCTCGCTCCGACCATAATCGATCGATAGGTAAAATAAATGTATTATTTTAAATGCAATCACATGTCAATCTAGGCAAGGATGCGATGCGATAGTCTCAGCAGTGACAGTGAACGCTCGCATTTAAAATAATGCATTTATTTTACCTGGCGATCGATAATATGGTACGATCCTATGGTCGGAGCGAGGGTCGGCGCCTCGTTGTGAGCGCCCTCTTCGCCAGACAGGAAAAAAGTGATGTAGAAAGACGGTTCTCGGGGATGCTTTTAATATCCTGAATCGGGAAGTCTAAATGGGGGCGACTATTAGTGCCGATGTAGCTTTATCCATGCAACGATTCGTGAGTTATATTAATTTTATTCGTACTGCCCGTACGACGTACAAATAATTACCATGTAATATTTGATTAATATTTACATAAAGTTGCTAAATTGCAATAGTCGATATGTCTTGTTAACAACAATTTAGATATTTAAAAACTCAAAAGTTAAATCTGTGACATTCGACTAAGGTTAAGATACCACTTTTCGATTATCGATTATTTCGAGTATAATATTTTTATCTATCTCGAATACTTATGTGATTATTTATGCTACATTTTCTTCTACGTGGCTCCAAAAGCTCTAGAAGCGAACGTAAACGTAACGAAGAAAGGTATACTAAATTAACCAAATTAAAGAACAAACAATTAATTTGAAACACAATTTTTTTCTTCTATTTTGTAGTTTATCACAATTTAAGACTAACATTGCAAATTGCTTTAGTTTATATTTGTCTAATTTTCAAAATATTTACAAAAGAATATCTTTGCTCTAACTAAAACTATAATAATTTAAGAAAAAAATGTAATAAAATAATTTGATATCCTTTATTATTGCGTAAACTCTGCGCAAGATAGTGTATCAAATATTATTTTAAATATAATTTTCAAAACAGAAAGTATAAAAATGTTTAAAAAATGTAATATATGTAGTATAAACAACAGGGTTTTATTCTTCTATCCGTTTTTTTTTATATTTGTACGTCAATCATTACAAAATAAAAATTTTGGCATTGATTCAACTAAAACAAAAATATATCATACTCCCTGCTTAGAGATGAAAAAAGGTAGTTCTAATTATCACTTCATTAGTTTTTAGGCAGTTTAAATTTATTTTTATTATATTCGAGTAATATTTAAGGTAAGTCCGAAATATTCAATACAAAAACAATTTTGCATTATTAATAATAGACAAAAGATGAAATGCAACAAAGCGAGTTCGCATAAGCATAATTTTAATTTTAATGTATCGAATGTTGTCTTAGATTGTTAACTCTGAATGTTTTTCATGTTAGATATACTTATTACATAATATAAGTATTGCTTGAGTGTTCTTGTTTTTATAACATATAAATAAATAGAAGAGATTTTACATGCCACTATTAAAACTTAATCCTGCAAAGATCATTTAATAAACAAAAAAATGTATAAAAGTGTTTCTTCTCAATTAGGGTTTCTTACCTTTAGGTTATTTGTTTTTGGTGATAATCTTGGTCTTTTTTTCTCACATTGAATCGGTTTTTAACCTTTCTGTGATTAGTCGTTCAAATTATTTTAGCTTACAGTTTCTAGTCCTCTTAACTTCCTTTTGGATATTTAAAAAAAAAATTTTTGGTATTTTTTGGATATATTTGAATTGTTTTTTTCTTTTCTCTTTTGATAGTTTATTTAATTTTTTTAAATATTTTGTTAGCTGACAAGATCTTGCATCTGCAGCTACCAATAAAATTGTGTTGCTTACTTAATCAGTAGAACCCATTTGTACCTTTCGGTGTTGGGCCGTTTACAATACAATTCATTAAATTACAATATTTGACAGTCTTCTGAGGTGTCCTAGCTCTTAACGAACTTTCTCCATTCCTTCCTATTGGATGCCATCTGTGTTGTTTCCTGCCAAGTCTTACCCTTACTCTGCAGTATCTGCGAGATGTCACTGTTCCATTCTTTAATGGGTCTTCCTCTTCTTTTCTTCCCTATTGGTTTGGCGTCCCACACTCTTTTTACTTGTCTATTATTGTCCATCCGGGTTAAATGTCCGAACCATGCCAATTTTTTTCTCTTTGATTGACTCGAGTATCGGTTTGATTTTGAGTCTTTCTCTTATTTCTTCATTTCTGATTCTATCAGTTCTTTTTACTCCTATCGTTCTTCTGAGGTATTTCATCTCTGCTGCCTGAATTCTGCTCTGATGTCTTTTGTTTAATATCCAATTTTCTGCTCCATATGTCACTGTAGGTCTATATATTGTTTTGTATATTGTCATCTTGGTCTTTGTTGATATTTCTTTGTTATTAAGGAATCCTCTATTTAGTGCTTGGAATAGTTTTCCTGTGTTTTCCATTCTGTTGTTAAGATCATCCTCGATGTCTCCTTTGTTGTTGATTACTGTTTCTAAGTATTTGTATGAATTTGTCTGTATTATTTTTTGTTGGTCTATCATTACTTCTATTTGATCGTCCGTCCCTTGTTTCCTTGATATTTTCATTATTTGAGTCTCCTCTTTGTTTACGTTTAAGTTGTATTTGCTTGCTTCTAGGTTCCATTTCTCTAAGTTGTATTTCAGTTTTTCTGCAGTTTCCGCAATTAATACTATGTCGTCTGCAAATATACACATCTCAGCATTTATCATTTGCATTTTGTTCCAACCGATGCAGTATTTCTTGAATGTTTTCTTACATTCTTTCACTATCTCATCTATTACATTTATGAATAGTACTGGGCTGAGACTTCCCCCTTGTCTAACTCCTTGGGTTGTTTCAAATGGTTCTGACTGTATGTTTAACATTCTTACTGTATTTGTTGTTTTCATGTATATACTCTTTGTTGCTTCTATCAGTTCTTCACTTACTTGTTTCTTCTTTAGGCTTTCCCATATATCTTTTCTTTTGACTGAGTCGAATGCTTTTTCCATGTCTATAAAGCTCAGATGTATTTCTTTATTTTTCTTTAAGGCTTTTTCTATTACTTGTTGCATGGTGAATATATGGTCTTGTGTGTTGTGTCCTTTCCTGAATCCACTTTGTACATCCTCTAATTTATGTTCTAGTTCTTTTGTAATTTTCCTTTCTATTATGGTTTCGCATACTTTTGCTGCTACACATAGTAGTGATATACCTCTATAGTTCCTACAGTCTCTTGTGTTTCCTTTCTTGTATATAGGTATAATTACTGCATTTGTCCATTCTCTGGGTATTACGTTTCTCTTCCATATTAGGTTATATATGTATAACAATTTTTCTTTTGCTTTTACTCCTATATATTTCATCATTTCTGGTGCTACTTCATCGCTTCCTGGTGCTTTTCCAATCTTTATCTTTCTTATTGCTTCTTCCAGTTCTTCTTTTTCTATAGTTTCTGGATTTTCCGTGTTTCTCTTGGATACTCTCCTGTTGTGGCTTTCCTTCTCCATTGTATTCGCTTGATTTCCATTCAGTATCAGCTGAAAATGTTCCCTCCATCTTTCCATTATTGTCTTATCGTCGTTTATTATTGTTCCTTCCTTGTTCATTATTTGTTTCAGTTTCGTTTCTTTGTTGCTTCTTAGGTTTTTCAGTGTTCTGTAAAAGAATTTTACGTTTTCTTTGCTGTTTTCTTCCATTTTTTCCCCGAATTTTTCCCAACTTTTCTTTTTCTCTTTCTTAACTATCTCTTTAACTTTTGTTCTTTGTCTCTTATAATTTTCATATTTTTGTTGTGTTTTGTCTTGGATGTATTCTTTCCATAATTTCTTCTCTTCTCTTCTCTTTTCACTTCATCGTTCCACCAAGATGTTCGTTTCCCTCTGTTGTTATTTCTTGTGGTTCCACATATTGATTTAGCTGTTTTTATCATCGCATTTTTAAATTTTCCCCATTCTTCTTCTATTGTTTCTGTTATTTCATGTTCATTGTCCATCTCTTTCTCTAGTCCTTCTGAGTATCTTATTCTCGTTGTTTCTTCCCTTAGTTTATAAATTTTTATTATTTCTTTGTGTTTTCTGTTTATCTTCTCATTTCTTTTTATTTCTTTTCTTTTGCTTTTGAATGTGGTTTCTAGTAGATAGTGGTCACTACCAATTTCATAACTTCTTTTTACCCTTACGTCTCTTATCCAGTTCTTCTCTGTTTTTTGCACTATAGTATAGTCTATAATTGATTGTTCGTCTCTTGATTTGACTTCTCTTGTGATCTTGTGTATCCTTTTATGTTGGAAGTGTGTGTTCATAATCACCAGGTTATTGTCTAGACAGAATTCGAGTAGTAATTTTCCATTTTTGTTTAGTTTGTCCTCCCCATAAGGTCCGATGACATTGTTCCATTTTTCTGTTTCTTTCCCCACTCTTTCCACACTCCATTACCTAAATATCGTTTTTATTGATATGTTGTTCTGTTTACATCATGCCATTTTTGTGTGCTTTTACTTTTTATATGATCTTATTTTTTTAATAACCTTGCAGTTGGCGTTTTTTTTTCAAAATAGTTTAATAATTGTAGTCCATGTTGTAATACCGCTTTCGTAGGAAAAATGTCGATTCAGATTCTTCTTAAAAAATGACCCCTTTAAACAAATCTGAAGGGTGCCAGCCGAAATTATTGGACAGATATTGTTAATAATTTATTTTAAACAAAAATGGTTTCTTGTCATTTTTCTCCAAAGTTGGCAGTTTTCGAGTTAAAAGCGATTTAAAAGTTGAAAAATGCGAAACTTCGCATTTTCGAGGCTGAAAACTCATATGTATGTCAATGATATCTTACCATCCAATATCTCGATTTAATACAGTCATATTTGGAAGACGGAACTTTTAGAGTTAAACAGGAAGGCGAATATTCAGTAGTACGACCATTCAAAGTAGGAATCCGACAGGGTAGTGTTCTGGGACCCATACTATATTTATTATATACCTGTGACATATTTCTGTTACACAATATTAAACTGGCCACATTTGCAGACGACACTGCAATACTAGCAGTCGGTGAAACATTCGAGGAAACAACTAGACACTTCCAAAATGCAGTGAACAAAATAAACACTTGGAATAATAAATGGCACATAAAAATTAATGAAGGGAAATCTGCCCATATCGATTTCACTTACAAAAAAATAAATAATAACCAAGTTAGACTAAACAATAAAATCGTCCCGTACAAGAAAACAGTTAAATACCTAGGGCTATATTTGTATAGCAAACTGAAGTGGGAACATATCAGAAAGAAAACTAAAGAATTAAAACTTAAATACAAGAATTTATATTGGTTAGTAGGTAGAAGCTCTTAGACAACTTACAATCAAGAACAAGGTATTAGTTTACAAACAAACGCTCAAGCCAGTGTGGTCATATGGTTTACAGTTATGGGGCTGTACTAGTGAAAGTAACTATGCTTGCCTTCCAACAGTCCCAAACCAAATACTAAGAAACATAGTTTACGCTCCGTGGTAAATCCGCAACAAAGACCTACATCGAGAACTTTGTATAGCAACAGTTAAAGAAGAAATAAAGAAGGTTACCAAGGGTTACGAAAACCGACTCCACAAACATACAAACAGGAAAGTGTTCCAAGTCTTTTGAATTTGTGTAATAGTGATAAATATTTGAAATGTCCGTTTAAATTCGGGTGGTGAAACTAGCCACAACAGTGCAGTGTGCAGCAATAATTATTAGATTCTAAAGTGAACCATTGCGAATACTTAGGACAGTAAAGTAGCAGATATGGTTAAATTTAAAATGCTGGTTAGTCTTAGGATTAGGTGCATTGTTAATTTAATAATTAAAAAATAATAGTAATGTAGTCCTTGTGACACCGCTCCATAGAAAAAATATTGCCAATTCGTTTTCTTTGCAGATTCTTGTTAAAAAATGACCTCCTTAAACAAATCTGAAGAGGGCTGAGCGAAATTTTTGGATAGGAATTGTTACATTTTTTTTTAAATAAAAAGGTTGGATGTCATCATCATCATCACAAAAATTACCTTTTCTACTCCGAAAACCATGTTTTAAGTTTTCTGTGTTATATTAAACAAAAAAGGTTTGTTGCAGTTTTTCTCCAAAGTTGACAGCTTTTAGATTAAAAAGCGATTGAAAATTTTAAAAATGCAAAAATACTCATTTTCTAGGCTGAAAACTCATATGTAAATTATTATTTTTGAGGTTGCCAAATGTCTAAATTGAAGTCTAAACATTCAGTTTCATGATTCTAAAAAGTAATCGGGGCTTATTTCAATTTAGACCGTTGTTTTCAATTGTTAATTATGCGTGTCCACTCGATGTTTAAACACTTATACATACCTATTATATGTATTTACGCGAAGAAATCCCAACAAATATTGACATTTATTAAAATTTTGTAATTGATTATTAACATACTTAGTTGATTTTGAAATTTGTTGTATATTATTGTTACAAAATTTTAATAAATGTCAATATTTATTGGAAATTTTTCGCGTGTATAGTAATAATAAGTATAAGTGCGACAGAGACGCACCATAGATAGCGGCGCGCCGCCGCACAGTGGGCCGTAAAAGCCAAAAAGCGCTTAAAAATTATTTTTTTAATATTCAATCAATTGATTATTAGTAAATTTGCAGAGGCGTCATAGACCAAAAACTAACGGTCCACCATGACAGTCCATTATCTTTATTTTTAACGAAACACCCTGTATATTTTTATGTATTTAGAAGCTACTTAACAACCTCATTTCAAACAGTATATTATGTAGATTCTATTATAAATAATATAGGGTGGAATTTTGAAATTATGTATAATTTTCGTCAAGAAAATCAATAAATATAATTTTTGAAATAAATAATTCATCATACTTTAAATAATAGTATTTTTTTTAAATCAACCAAATACAGGCATCAAGTTTCTAAACTAATTAACAATATATTGGGTTTTTTATTTAATTTTTTTAAGAAAATTATACATAATTTCAAAATTTAAGCCTACATTATTCATAATAGACCCTACATAATATAGTTTGTTAAAATCGGGTTATTAAGGTGATTTTAAAAACATAAAAATATACAGGTGTTTTATTAAAAATAAAGATGATGGACTATGCTAGATTTGTGTGAATCACCCTGTACATTTAAATTTATATTTAAAAAGCGCATATTTGAATTTAAGAGTTCAGGAGGTCACGTTTTTCACAATTTTCTAAAATAAGGACACAAACAATTGTATTTCATAAGTGGTTTCCACACTTTATAATTTCAAAATTTCATCCTGCATTATACTTAATAGACCCAACATGATATATAGTACGTCAAGATTAGGTTATTAAACAGCTTTTAACAATATAAAAATTTACAAGATGTGCTATTAAAAAAAAGCTTTTGAACTATGCTAGGCTGAGTGAGTTACCCTGTACATGTGTATATTTTAATTTATGTTTAAAAAGCGCTTATTTATATATAAAAGCCAACGAGCATAATTTACGTTTAAAAACAACGGGCTAAATTAAAATAAGCCTTGATAACTCTCCAGAATCTTGAAACTGAACGTTTAAACTTTAATTTAGGCACAACCTCAAAAATAATAATTTACATATGAGTTTTCAAACCTCGAAAATGCGTACTTTCGCATATTTCAAATTTTAAATAGCTTATAACTCAAAAACTGTCTTTATAGAAAGATGACATGATAACTTTTTGTTTGAAATGACAAAATAAAACGAAATGTTTTCCAGAGCAAAAAAAAGGTGATTTTTGGAATTTATTAAAAATATTGTTGATTTTTGCTAATTAAAAAAAAAACAATATCTGCCCAAAAATTTCGACCAGCACCCTTCAGATTTATTTATAGGGAGGATTTTTGAATAAGAATCCGCAAAGAAACCGAATCAGAAACCTTTTTTCGACGAAAACGAAAGCTATCTCATAACGTGGACTATTGAGGTTTTATTACGCCCATTTAGGTAGGTTCTTGATATAGCTCTTCTTATTTGTCCATTTGTCCTTTTCATCCGTAGGCTATTTTTTATTTTACCCCAAATATTTTCCTTACCTCTTTGTTTCTTCGGACCTTGCTTATTTTTCCTTTTGCATTACCAGATGATTTGCTTGTGCAAACTTTCTATTTGTCCACTATATCGATTTCTTCTGTAACTCGCTAATGTATAATCCTTTTTTCTTGCATTCTCCTTACGGTTTTCTTAAAGTTTTTTATCGTTTGTTATAATTATTTTTTATTTATTGCTAGTATTGCTAACAGATACTGTATAAACTTTTATTTCTTGTGTGGTAAAATGACATCATAAGCTGTGAATGGTCTGAAGGCGTGATAGAGCCATTACATAAAAAAGGCGGTCACCTACAGTATGACAACGACAGAGGTAAAACTCTAATAACAACTGCTTATAAAATACTAGTAAAGATTTTCTACAAAAGGCTACAAGGTTACTTTTTCTTCTTTTTTTTTAAGTGCCGTCTCCCAATCGAAGGTTGGATGTCATCATCACTATCTTTACTCTATCTACCGCTGCTCTGAATTGCATCTTAACCATTCCCTTAAATTTTTCAATCTTCACACTCTCCTTCTTCCTTTACTCTTTCGTCCTCTTATTTTTCCCTGTAGTATCAATCTTAGCATTTCATATCGCTGTCTTCTCATTACGTGTCCCATACATAATAACTTTCTTATTTTTATTGTATTTATTATTTCGTATTCTTTGCCCATTTCTCGAAATACTCCCGTGTTCGTTTTCTTCTGTGTCCATCCCATTCTAAGCATCCTTCTATAACATTACATTTCAAATGACTGTAGGTTATTTATGTGTTCTTGTCATAATCTAATACCAAAAAAGATCCAATCCTAAATAGCAAAGAAGAAATAAATGAAGCTGGTCGAGTTGCTACAACCGATATACACTTTCTTTGTGCTGCAAGCAACGGCTTACGTTTTGATTGGCACAATTCCTGATAATAAAACTGATAAAGTTTCAGGAATTGTAGTATGAACGTCATTTAATAAATCATTTGAAGATGAATACTGGTTCGTTTCATAAGGCTGTGAACGGATGTCTTCCAAAATAATTGTAAGTGCATCTCACTTTCTGCAATCTCTCTTCATGATGGTCATTTTTTTATGAGATGATCTTTTGGATATTACTTTATATATAAAATATTTGAAGTTGTCATTCTTGGCTATCATTAAAAAATAAAATTTCAATCCTTCAATCGTTATATGATTATACGCAAAAAGGTATGTAATCTCCTTTAACCGATTTTATTAAATCCGTCATTAGAAATTGTCACTATTCACTGTTTTCATGTAAGCAAGCAAACACATACCTCCTCAACATCTATCAAACATTCATTAAGTGAACATTGGCTACGCGATCAGCAATGCTTTTTGCCTCGTGGTCAGAACGCGTGTGGATAAAATCAATAATGCTTTTGTTGTACTTTTATTACTTACCTGAAAAATTCCTTATCTGTCAGATTTGACGCAAATGACAATGATCTTGGAATGCTTCTGCACAAGTATAGCAATTGTGCACAAAATTAAAACTTGTGTCTAGAATTTCTGATAGTGAACATGATGAGCCCCTGTTGCTCAGACTATGAACGACATAAGCCGTTCGACTATTACTGTAATAATGGTAGCATGCAATATGTACAGTACTCAGATGGGTTTTTTAAAAATTGTTTATTGTGTACATCGTTTTTGCCTTTTGTTCGATAAAGCAAAGTTTTCACTCCTCTTGCTTTTACAGTTCTTATCTTAACGTTCCCTAGAGGTTTCTTAAAAATAAAATAATGCAACTCATGATGCACGTTTAAGAAAGTCAAAATGCTTGTTACAAAACTAAAAATTTTGACCACAAAACTCTTAATGTTCACAATTCAGTACGTCTGTACTAATACTATTTTAAGTTTTGTGACAGGGATATGTTCGGTAATAAATTAATAGTAACAAAGAAGTGTTAACAAAAATGATAAATTATATAAAAACATATATAATAGACAACTAAGCCTAATGGTTCGTTGCTGTAAAAGCAATTATTATTATTAGTAAAAAATGTCTACCTTTACTTTAAAATTTAAACACATAAAAGTTACCTTGATTTTCACTAAAATGCACTTGAGTTGTAAACTGGACTTACTAAAATTTCTGGGGGAAGGAACTGGACTGGAAATCTCTGAACACGAACAAAAAAACTGCATCTATAGTCTGCAACGACGACCAGGGACAAACAAAATGAGGTTGAAGTGGCACTAAATCCAAACCTTGGACTTGGCTTCTTAAAAAAAACTGGACCATGTGGGCATTTTCCAAATTTGTTGTACACGACACAAATCTCTTAGATACGTAGAAAAATAGTGATTACTCTTTCTAAACTGACATACTACATAGAGTAAAATTTACTATTTTTAACAAATTTTGCCGACTTCTGCAAAGTACATAACGACGTCTGTCCCTTTTGACCAAATCTTCCAACCTAAAAACTCGAATTCTCTCGACCCTCGATGTTGTATACCGGCTTACCGGCTCCTACCGTTTCCCTTCGAAACGACCCAAAACGACCTTGAATCACTTTCAGCTTTTAAAATAAAAGTTAACACGTACCAATAAATAAAACCATATTTTCGTCGCAGTTACAAACTGGAATTTGGAATTTTTTTCTTTTACATCCAATGTAAACAGAATTGGGGAAATATTTATACTCGGGCCAAGGACGTGCTAGAAAATTTTTATACCATAAATATTAAATAGTTTAAGGAATTTTCTGCATTCTACAGTAGTATTAACTCATGATTTATCTAAGACGTTAAATAAGTCTTAGAATATGATATACTGTGTGGAAAACTTCCAGACAAGACGTATCACAATGGTTAATATAGAACGTCCTAAAGCTATATGAGACCATAGGTCAGATGTGAACAAAGAATATCCAAATAAACACCTGTGGATAAACTTAAAACATGATATAATTTCTTTGTAGATTTATTGATTATCCATGACACACTGTCATACATGCAAACGCACACACATGCTTAAAGTACATATACACACATGCACAGTCGCCAATCCACCATACTCCTACACCAAGCTCTTTCTGCAAATAACCTGATCCAGGTACTTACAGGCGAACCTTTATTACAGTATACTTTATTACTATCTATTTGCCTAGTATAATAGATCCAAATAAAATGTCCATTTATTGTTGGCGGAGAGCTTATATAGCAAATCTGCTGAAGTTCCGAAGAATAGAATGAAAAAAAATATATATATTAAGCATTTCAGTGACTTGTGTGTTGCGATAAACCTTACTGCGATTCATAAATAACAAAATATTCTCATTTGTGGATCGTCCAGCTTAAAAACATGCCTATTCTTTAATCTGGTATATGTTTTAATCTTTTCTATAACCAACCTTAATATTTTTTCATACAGTCTAAAATAACTGTCCTTAATGGATAGTCCCCTGTAGTTTGTATAGAAGGTATTGGCATCTTTTTTATATTGGTTTTATCTAATGGTTTTCTATTCCTGTTCGATTTAATTTTCATTTACTTCAACAAATTGTTTAACATGTAATTGTGTAACAGTTATCTCAGGTACTCACATAATTCTTTTATAGATCTCGTAAGAACAATTATAGAGTAGAATAAAAATATGAAAGCAACGAAAACCTGGCAAAACACAAATAACTCAAATTAAAGATAAAAACAACGAAGTGAAACAAAGACAAGAATATAATTAGAAAAATAATCAAATTTTATTAAAGTTTATATACCTCAAACAATTCATACTTAACAGCGTAAGATCGATTAATGTTACCAATGCAAGATCAGAAGAACAACCAGCCATTTTATATATGAGGAAATTGCGCACATTTTATTTCAAATGAAATATAACCGTGCCCCTGACGATGACAAAATTACTAAAACAAAAAATGCTACAAAAAGGAGGTACTACAACTTTAACGTTAAAGGGAGTTCTTCTGAATAAATGTTTAGCAGGGTGCCAAGCCATTTTATTGTACAAACAGGATGATAAACAGAATATCGAAAATTATCCACCTTCAAGCCTATTGACGCATCCATACAAAGTGCTCACAAAAATTATTACTAGTAGGTTATTTAATAAATTCGACAACTATCAACCTTCAGAACAGGCAGGTTTCCGCAAAGATTAAAGTACTGTAGAAAAGATTCAGATCAGCCGAAAATTGATAGAGAATTGCAACGAATACAACACTTCCCTAGATTTAGTCTTTGTTGACTATCACAAGGCCTTTGATTCAGTAAAATTGTGGGCCGTATCTGAGGCAATACATAACAGGAGGATAGACTTAACGCATAAGAACCTGCTAAAGCATACGGAACCGTTGCAGTAAAAATAAGAATTGATAAGAACCCAAAATCTAAAAAATACACATTCAGAGATGAGTGAACCAAGGCGATACGATTTCTCCGAAGTTATTTACATATATCTGCAAGCAGCTTAACAAGGAACAAAAAGGCTTAAATATTTACGGACGATAATCAGTAGCAAACTCAACCAGCTACAAGAAATATATTCAGAATTAAGAAAATGGTTCAGAAAAAATAGACTTAAATATGAACCTATGAAAGACCAAGATTCTTACTACACAAAAAAGTAGACCGAAGGATCCGCATGGCTTGAGCTACCGTTGGCAAACTTAGACTTGTCCTCAAGAACAATAGCACTCCCATAAATCTCAAAGCAAAAGTTTTCAATTTCTCCAGTGATGAAATAAAATTTTGACCATGAAATTCGCCAACAAAATTAAAATAACACAGCGTACAGTTGAGACTTATGCTGGGAATAACTTTAAAAGATCGCGTCCACAATGAAAAAATACGTAGAAGAACAAAAGTAGAGGACGTAATACAACACGGTGATTCATTTGGTCTTGGGTAGGATATGTTGCCAGGCAAAATAATACCAGCTGGGACAAACGTATCGTACAGTGGAGACCTAGGTTACATTATATATGCGTGGCTCGATCTACACAAAGATGGCTGGGTGATGTGAAAGAAAAGGTGGGGAGATAGTGGAACCAGGTACAGTAGTAGCAAGAGATAAATTAAAATGGAAAGTCAAGTGGAGGCTTACGTCCAGGAGTAGACAGTTAAGAGCTAGTGAAAGAGAAAAGAAAAAAAGAATTTCTTGAGTTTGGTTTGTATTCATATTAATCTTTTTAGTCATTATTTTCATGATTTTTCGTGGAATATAATGCTAAAAATTGTTAAGTCTTATCCAATATCATTTATGTTTGGCCTTACGAGTCTTATATACAATATTTCAGTTGTATAGTCAAAAGTTTAGGAGCAATTTAGGCACTAATTGATCCAAAAATAATACATACGTTCAGATGGCTAGAGTACACTTCCTATGTTGAAATGATAATCATCCACAATTATCCAATAAGAAGAATGGGTGAGTTTCGAGTTTATGGACAAAACAAAGACAAAACATGTCTGTGAAAGAGATTAATTAAGATCAAGATGAAACAAACCTATGGAGACATGTGATTAGTAAGACTAAGGTAATGTCTATGTTAATATCTATTCTGCCCTACTAAGAAAGAACCCCGTATCTCCAAAATTTGAAAAATTGGGATATTTGCACCATACGCATCATTATGATTTATATAACATATCCACATAGAGAAAAACCCGTATTTTACATTTCTAAACATTTTATGAAAGAAAATAGTTTCCCCGTAAACTCCAAAAATGACTATTATGCTTAGTATAAACCTGGCATTTAACGCTTCGTAGTAAGAACCTGGTATATGCTCAGCAGATACGGGTTTTTAACGTAGGATAAAACGATATGCGAGGTTTTTTCTAAGGAATAGATCAACACGGCTAATAGTTTCCACCACCAAGTGGAACTATCGTTAAAGAAAAAGAAGAAAGTTTATGATTATCATGATATCGTCGAGGCCGTTAAAACGTGTAATTTGAATCGTGTGGTGGTAAAAGAAATGGGGGTTTCCGATTTTCTTATCTGGAAAGACTTATCATCATTGTCAAAATTAAAGAAAACAGAGTCATGTATTTACCTTATCACAAATTGTTAAAGTAATTGTGAAGAGAGAGAGCAAAATTTTACACGTTAAGATTGACGATAGCGAGGAGTTGATAGAGATAGACTTTTTGCAGACCAGAGTGTTAAAATCTGGGATAAAGGACCCCACACCTGTGACGAAACCTTCTGGGATTGCTAAGAAGAGAAAAGAACAAATATTAAAAAACTTAGGTCAAATTATACCGGCGAACCACCATTAACTTTGGGAAGAATTGTCAACTTCCGATTAATAATAATTTTCATTTTATATTTTTAAATAAACGTTTTTCGTAAATACTTATGTTTTATTTAACAAATGTTTATCAAAAATATTATTAAAATATTTAAATGTTTTGCCTTTCGAGGCAGTTATATAAATTTCATAATAATTACTGGATAATACGTGGTTTTAGCTAAGTAAACTTGACATAATTCTTTGCTTTGTTAGCCCGTATGTCGCATAACTACTGTCCATATGGTAATTTTGTAATTTTTTTTTTTGAAAAAAGTTAACTACGATGCTACACACTCTACCCTAAATGATTTTGTGTTATTATTGTACCAAAAACACAAGGGATTAAACAAAAATCTTTAATCGCGTTTTTCTCAAAACTCGCTATAGTGGAGATACGTGGTACTTTTTTAATAGGGCAGTATTATGAAAACAACATTAATACAAAACAGTTACACATAATAAATACCTGTTATAACAAACCACGGATCTGTAATTTGATTTATCAAATTCGCACCAGTATCCCCCAACTACCGTATCCTTTTAATTAGTGTCTATATTCAGTAATAATATATGAATGGTTACACTTATCGCGAACACCTTGAGAAATTGGTACGAAATTACTACCTCTTCAGATCCTTGCCTAGTTACAGGTGTTATTATTATAGTAATTATTTGTATCTGAAACCTCGAGTATTTAGAACTTTTTCCTTCCAGCATCAGTATAAAAGAGCGACAGACTGAGGGTCGAAGTTCTTTCAAGGACACCTACTTTGTATTAGTGATTACACTGGGAGAAATTTCATGTAGGTTTTACAATTAAGAAATATGCAGGAATTTTATTATTGATTATAGGTCTCTTGGGATTTTTCTTGTGTACAATGATTTGAGGTTCCCACATTTTGAAAATTCTAATCATTGTTATCCTAATTTTAATACATATATTTTTCATATATCGCGCCTCAAAATTGTTCTACTTAATATAAATGTATTGGGTTCTAGTGTACGTATTATTTTGAAACGCACAGTGTTTTATTTTTTTAAAGGGAGATCATTTTTGTAGAGGTACTATAATAATATACCTACTATATTATTATATTATGAATGAGAACGTTTTTTCTTAGTGTAATAAGCAACACTAAAAATGTGCATCACCTGATTTTGATCTAGATGAAGATTATTATTGTCCCGCTGTTTGTGTTCTGGCTAATGATGGACGATTTGTTGATTCGTTTTTGACTTCTTCACAGGGTATCTTGACTTCTTGAGGATTAGTAGCGATACTGAGGACCAGTAGCGTAACAATTATGGTTTTTGCAACTAATGAATATAAAGTCAAAATAATAATAAATAATATAAATATAAAATTTAAGTAATAATATAAAATTTCTCAGAAGTATTTTTGAGATTGAGAAGATTTTTACATCTTTTACATCGTCTTTTGTGGGACGTACATTTTTATTTAACACAGTATATTATTGTTAGCCATAGTAATGTAAAAGTATTTAAGATAGCAATAAATCAAGATAGTCTCTTTTTTCTAGTTTATCGATAGTAATACTGATATTCCTCTTGCGTACTATGACAAAGGAGAGTTACCGAGGAGAGTAACTGAGTTATCTATGCTAAGTTAAGTTTTCCCAATGATTCCCATTTTTTTCTTCTCTGAGATTAAAGATTTAAAAAAATTAAAGAAAGAGATATTAGAAAAAAATGTCGTGAAAAATCTCCATATCATTTAAATTACCTATGTATCAACACATGATGTTCTTAACCTGAACACGACGTGTCCCAATGGCTGGTAGGGAAGAAGGCTTCATAATGACGATTTTGCCAGCTTTCCTGTTTTCGATTTAGAATACCTGAAAGACTTTACGATTGGGATATATTAGATTAAACTTGCACCGTCTTACATATATATATATATATATATATATATATATATATATATATATATATATATATATATATATATATATATATATATATATAGATCGGTTTAAAACGTTCTCCTATGTCTTCCGATACCCAGCTGCCACTCCTCTCGATTCATCAATAAGTCTTCTTCTATGTATCTGTTTTTCATTTCTTTATTGATGCTTTCTCTCCAACTAAGGCGGGGTCTTCCTATTTTTTTTTTCTACCGTGAGGGGTCCACATTAAGACTTGGTTTGAGAGACGTTCTTCAGGTATTCTCTGTACATGACCATACCATCTGAGTTGTTGGGTACCAATATCGTCTAGGTACTATTGTATGTTTTACTTTCATAATTTCTCTTATTATGTTGTTCGTTACTATTTCTAGTCTAGATTTTCCAACTGAACGTCTCCAGAAATCCATTTCCGTTGCCTTAAGTTTTCTCTTGTATCTTTCCTTTATTTGCCATACTTCACTTCTGTAGGTAATTATACTTTTAATGATTGTATTATATATCTTGTGCTTGTTATTATTAGAGATTGATTTATCCCAAAGGATACTATTGAGAAGGGAAATTGCTTTTCTTGCTTGGTTGTTTTTCTCCTCGATTGTGTCGTCTACATGACCATACCTAAATATTTATATGTGTCGCAATGCTTGATAAATTCTCCATCTTCCAATATGAGGTCCTGTTGTTTCCCGCCGATACACATATACTCGGTTTTTTGGATATTGATTTCAAGTCATTAAACAAATTTGGTTTTTTGTTTAAATTAAACAAACAAAAAACAAACTTTGTTTAATTTACTAATGTTTGTATTTTGAGAACGATTTCCGAAGTGGAAATTGAAACGTCAATAAACGTATTTTAACCTTTAATTGTGGCTTATTCCCATTTAAATAGTAATTAATTTAAAATGCCACAAGAAAATAGCTTCAGAACAATATTAAGTTACCGTAAGTTCTCAAGTATATATACAACAATTTATTGGAATACGGTGGACTTAATGTTTTCACAAATATAAGCTGAAAAATATCCTTCATCACATTTTAAAGCATCAATGAAGATTTGTTGGGGATATTTGGAATTAGATTTTTAAAAGCTTACTGGAAAAGAAAAGGATTTGTGGAATCTTTAGGAGCTGAGTGAAGATTTGTTGGGGATATTTGGATATTAGATTTTTAAGCTTGCTATAAAAGGAAAGGATTTGTGAAATCTTTGGGAGCTCTTTTTTAGATACGCATCTATTTTTATAGATTTGATTATCCAGGGAGCGACATTTACACAAATATGCATAGTAAGACTGCATTGTTCTAAATTAACACCAATACGTTTCATTTGCTCAGAAAATGGTAGCACCTTTCTTTCAATTTTCCTGTAATAATCGAAAGATACATTTGTTCTGCAAAACATTATTTTGTAGGCTACGTTGGCTTTATTTGCTGAAATTTTGGCTACGTAATTGAGTGGCAGGACTTGCCTTCGTTGGCTTAAACGGAGTTTATTAGCCAGAACTTGTAAGCTACTTACTGGACTGTAATGTTAACTGAAAATTAGGATATCTTTATAGAAGAATTATTATTAGAACTTACAATTAAAGAAAGAAAGTTACAGTATCTCGGACATGTGATGCGGGGCGAAAAGTATGACATCCTGCGACTCATAATGGAAGGAAAGATAGATGACAGAAGAAGCATCGGAAGAAGACGAATTTCATGGCTCAAGAACCTGAGAGAATGGTTTGGATGCAGCTCAAAACAACTTTTTAGAGCTACTACCTCAAAAATTAAAATAGCTATGATGATTGCCAATCTCCGTAGCGGAGATGGCACCTGAAGAAGAAGGATATCTTTTTTTTCTTAAAATTAAATAACGTATCTTTTCAAAAGAGCATATAAAATCCGTATTTTGAGACCAGCTTATAATTGCAGGTAATGCAGTAAATATGTAATCCCAGCGTTACATTGTTTGTTTTAGAAAATATATATATATATATATATATATATATATATATATATATATATATGTATATATATATATTTATATATATATATATTTATATATATATATATATATATATATATATATATATATATATATATATATATATATATATATATATATACATTATAAGCGAGTCTTCTGCAGCTGGCGCCGTTTCTCGCATCCTAATTTCCAGCGATTTCTGTAGAAGCAATCTTTAGTTGTTTTATCTCTGGCGCCGTTTCTCGCATCCTAATTTCCAGCGATTTCTGTAGAAGCAATCTTTAGTTGTTTTATCTCTGGCGGCCATTGCATCTTTGACATCTTCTCTTCATGACTGTCTTGGTCTATCTCGTTTTCTTCTAGTGGGCGGAGTCGTCCATTTTGTATCTTTTTTGGACACCTATTTTCAGTCATTCTCTGCAGGTCCTTTGGCTTCGATAGCATTTATTATGTCTAGGTCAATTTCCATTTCTCTCCTAATGTGTACGTTCCTCACCCTATTAAGTCTAGTGTGTCGGTAACATCTTCTTCAATAGTCCATTTTAATATTCTTAATTATTCATTTGTTTCTTTGATTGATTTCTCAAAGTTCGTTGCCGTAAAACGCAATACTTTCTATTGTTATTATTGTATTCTAGAATTTATATTGGATTATTGTTTTATAAATTCTTTTTTTACTTTTTTTATTATTTTATTATTTCACAATAGTTAGTGTAGCTGTCTAGTGGTTGATCTTGCTTGACCAAACCTAGAATGTATTTCTTCGTTACTCCCTGCTTTTGATGTTATTTGGACTCCCAAGTATTTGAAGCTGATTTTTGTTGATTTTTTATTTCCCATTTCAATTTGTAGGCTTTCTGGTTTTTCTCCTGCAAGTAAATACTGAGTTTTATGTATATTAATTATAAGGCCCAACTTGGTATACTCCTCCTCCAGTTTTTTAAACATATAGTCTATATCAGTCTAGAATGACTTGGTCGTAAACAAAGTGCATCTTGTACCAATCTTCGATTGGAACGCCCATATTGCAGCATTTTCTTCTCCACACTAAGATCACCTAATTCAGATATATTTTAAAGAGTGTAGGTGCTATGCAACAGCTTTGCTTTAGACCCTTAGTAATGGGAATTTCTCTAGTTAATTTGTTTCCAGTTTTATTGTTTATCGTCATATTTTTGTAAAGCTGTTGTACTGCTTTTATATTTTGTTATTTATTCCTTGTTTTTCCATTGCTACCTAGATCATTAAAAGTAGTACACTATCGTATGTCTTTGTCATATCTATAAAGACTATAGCATTTTTCATATAGTATTTTTCATATAAAAATGCGTGCACGTCACAATTTATATAAAGTGACGTCAATTATATTTAAAATTTTCAGAACGTCAACGTTAGAGTTCAAATTTTCCTAACACAGCTAACAGTTAGTAAGTAAGGAATTTTTAAAATGTCAACTATTTGTCAAACTATTATATTAACAGTAAATTCTTTTCACGAAATAGATACTCTGATAATTCTCTCATTAATTTGTTTCCAGCTTTTCAGGTTTCCTTTTAAGTCTTTTTTTATCAATATTGATATCCCTGCTTGTATTCTCTTGCCTTTCTCTACTCCACTATAAATATGTAAAAAAACCCATATGTCTTCACTACTTTGGCTTTTTTTCTTTGTTTCGGTGAAAACTGTGATATCTGATTTGAATTTTTTTTATTTATGCTATGACTTCGTCTGACTTCGTTCTTCACATCTGGATATTCCATGTATTTATATTCAAAGTCCTTGTTCGTTTGCTACGTCGTCTTCGTTTTTTTTTCGTTCGTGTTCCGAGGCTGCCCGAGGGCCCCAACCCCCTACCAGAAGGACCTGGATTTTCTGTTAGGGTTTTCTCCCTTAATCAAGAGTTTGCAGTAAAAAAAATATAGTGACCTTTCTTCCCTCAGAAAACTGAGAGCCATTCAGGGTCGGAAGAAATAAGAATTAGCCAAAAGAGGCTGATAGGAAAAATTAAAGACATTTCACTCAAGACAAGTTGAAAAAGGGTGAAATGTGAAGGCCATTATGATCCGCCAGTTGCGTTTCATAAGCGTATGAGTATTAATATACTTAGTGTTTCCGCTCTTACCTCAGAGTGTTGAATACATACTGTATGACTCGTCCAGCATACCATTGCATGGAGGATAGAAGGCACGTCGGATTTATTATTTAGACACCCCACTCCATTGCCTGACCAAACTGTTTATTGCAATTAAAAAGAGTGTTGAACTTAGATCCTTGTGGTGTGTTGTTTTGAAGTACTGGTCTCGAAGATGTAAATACAAGGATTGGAGTTATAGTTGCCTGCGACCATAGATCAGGAAAGTCATAGTGAATAAAAATATTGTTAAACATATTAACTTCAGTTTCGCATTCAGAGGAATATTTCGCTAGAAAAGAGAGTGAATATCATCAGGTCCTGGCGTCGAATTTTTTACACTTAACAAAATTCTAATTCCTGAAGACTTACCAGGTTTATTTATTGGATTGTCGCTCGTTTGTTGTTCTCGTTTTTCTTTTTTAATTAATTGTCGGCTTTGAACTCTGAGATTTTTAAAAGTTAAAAATTATCATTAGTTTTATGTTTTTTGTAAACGTTGAAAGTATGTTTGGACAAAGTGAGTACTTGTGCAATTTCGTTATTCCACCAAGGAACTGGCTACTTTCCTAGGTTTTGTTTTTCCCACTGCGACTGTTGCTGCAGAAATAATTATAATATTAAATAATCCAAGATTTTGGTTTGCACTATTGGTTAAATGAAAGTTGTTTGATTATTCTTCGTGAGTGTTTGATACAAATCCCAGTCAGATGACTCTATTTTCCATGTCTGGTGAGTTAAAAAAGTTGATTTATTATTAGTGTTTATGGCTACTGTGATAGGGAAATGATCACTATCATCTAAATACCTCAATGTGTTCTAATATAATAAAGAAGCTAGCGAAGGACTGTATAAAGAGAGATTTATAACAGAAAAGGTACCATTGTATGAATATTGTACCTAGTGGATTTGCCAGTGTTTAGTAAAACTCAATTTAAATTATCAATGTAGTAAAATTTTACCAACCATTATCCTCTACTTTCTGAAAAACTTCAAACACTGTTGAAATAGTCAACAAGGTTAATAAGAATCAATAATTAAATAACCAATCACTATTTAAATTTTTAGGTCTTTTAAAACAAAAATGAGATACGTCGGTGCACTACCACATGTTTTTTTTATTTTTTAATAACATACAATATAAAACATAATAGGGGTATTATTTGTGAGGCAATTTCATCTGCTTTAATCGTCTCAGTCGTCAAGTACACGAACAAAACGATACCATTCTTAAACGCATTTAGATATTATCATGTAAATGGCATGTAAATAGGATTTTGTTGCAGTTTATTCCGGTAATCAATCAACAAAGTATTCAAGTGTTAGTGGTGGCCCGCTACGCTGGTGAGTGGTGCTTCTGGTATAGACAGACTGTCCATCCGCCTAGGTGTGCATATATCTATAAAGTGGCGTGTAGTTCACAAGAAATCTTTTCGGGATGTCGTGCTGAAATATAATGATAGAGTTAGAAGTGATGGCTGTGTAGCTCGTGAATGCTTTTGAAGGATTGTGGATAACAATAAGGTGAGTTTTTTTTTAAGTTTGATAATAATTTTATACATTTTTTTAATCTACAAAAGCACACTAAAAATATATTAAAAAAAGAATATGTATTATTGTATGACTTGTTCAAAACTCACTTGCTTTTTACAATCATAGGTTTTAACAAAATTGTTTAATTTATGGAAATAATATAAATCTGGCAGATGTTGACAATAAGTGCATTTAACTAGAGATGAAAGTGAAAGCGTTAACAATTATATCCAACCTGTTATGATTTAATATGAGAAAATATCTAAGAAAATGATTCATTTTTGTTATGATTGATGACAATCCGTTGCAAGACCATTTTGGTCAGTTATTTTTATTTATCTTGTATTTTGTATTACTTATTTTTTGTATTAATGTGTACATACATTTTGTCGATGTTTAGAAACCCAGTTTAAATCGATGTACATGTTTTCCGGTTTACCTAATTTTTCATCTCTAATCTGGTAGTGTATTATCTGATATTCTTTATATGTAGCGCTACCAGTAGCAGTTTCCTTCCTTTGTGATACAATATTATTGTATTATTCTACATACCTATACGATTTGTGTGGAAATAGAGTCACAATTTGGATTCTCATTTTGCCGTTTTATCAATGTTTTTATTTGCTGCTACTTTTACTACTATTGAGTGTTTTTAAATATTTATTCCAGAGCTATCATAGATAATTTCGTATATAATATCATAAGAGAGAAAATTTTGCCGGCAATATTTTTGACTCGTATAAAAGTTTGTTGCCTGGCAATTTTCGGGAATTTAATTTTGACAGTTAAATCACGGGACGTCAGTCGAGTGATTTTGTCAAAGATTCATAAGCGAAAATTGCCAAAAGGCAACACACTTGAATAAAACCGGAAGAAAATTTTGCGGTAAATAATTTTCTCTCGAATGATATTCGACAACACTATTTCACGAAACAATTAATGCACCATATTAAAGAAACATACTCTTTATTTATTTGTTAACAATATTAAATGTACAATTATTATAAGCTATTGCCCATTCTTTTCTATCAAAGGATGATTTTGTGTATTATTGACCCGTAGCATTTGGGAACTCGAAAGTCCAGCTTCATTTGTTTTTCTGAGATTTTCGATCAACTTCTGGTGGTGACTGGAATCAAGCTGCAGATATGGTTTTAGAGAGCTTGCATTTGAGTGAATTGTTAAATTAATTAAATCCTGTTCAGAAACACCTTGCTTAAACAAGGCTGATACAGCTGAAGATCGATGAGAATGGTTTCTTATTTTATGTTTTTTTGTGTCTATTACAATTTTTTTCAGCTGACATTTTTGTACAATTAGATACGGTGTTGATTCCAAGTGGACAGTTTTTGAACCAAGATCCATCCTTCCAGTTAGGGCGAATGGTAAGAAAGAGTCTGTCTGATAAAATCTTTGGTTTCCTTTTTTCCATTTATTTCAAAAATAATCTAACTGGACATATATTTTCGTTTGATGAATTTCTTACCAGCTATTTCCTGCTTGCCAAACTTTTCGAACCACCTTGATTTGTTTTGGAAAAAATGTTGTTGTATTCAATTCGGCCCGAAAATTCTCCCATAACCTTCTGGAAATTTGCCTCTCTTTGCCTCATTGCCTCTCCAAGCAAGTTGAAATGAGCAAAGGTTGAAAATTTTTTTGTGCTCCATCGGGGGTTTCCTCGTCGTAGCTTTGAAAGATTTATCTGTGAAAGAGTCAATTTTTATGCCATACTCGGTAAAATATTTTTCATGTACCATTTTTGCTGTAGTATTACACATTGACTTTACAGATGACTCTTTATAGTCTTCTCCATTGCGTTTTTTATGTTAAAGGCATAATGCTCGAGAATTTTTTCTAGTTCCGTTATGGTAGTACACAAGCGTAAAATTTCTCACCCGTAGGAACTCCGAAAATTGGGTCCATTCAACTGACTGGCATTCAAATCTTGATTTTTCGTCTGGATTCAAAATTTATTACGCCTCAATGACGGTTGTCAAACTGACAACAATAGAATTACCAGACACCTTCGTGACGGATTTGTCAATTTTGTCGCTGAGAAATCACGGTCCGAAAGGAGTTTTGTCAGTAGGAAATGTGGCGTTGCTATAACGTTTTATCAGTTAAAAATAGTGTAGTGAATTAGTCGTTATAATAATATCTAATCTAGTCTCACTCTAAAATACATGCCAAGTTTTCTAGTTAATGTTTTTAGTTATGTTATACCGTTGATTGAATAACCCGTTAATAATTTGGGTTATTCAATCAACGGTTATACCTATTGATGGACCCTTTTTTTATTTCGAATTAACGTGTCTCAACATCTTAGGTCATTGACACGGGAGCATGCTATGGCCTCCAAGCAAGACGTAATTGCAGTAGTTTTTGATATAGAAAGTGCTTTCGATACAACATGTAAGTCGGTTATCCTTAAAAAACTGGTAGAAAATGATCTTACGGGCAACATATTTTGCTTTATTAACAACTTTTTAAATAACAGAAATTTCAGAATCACAGTTAACGGAGTATTATCTGACAAATATGTCACTGAAAATGGCGTACCTCAAGGTTCTACTTTGAGTTCTACCCTCTTTCTGCTAGCCATCAATGATATTTGCTCTCATATAAAATCTCCTGTTAAATTTGCCCAATACGCAGACGAACTTATTGTATACTGCCAAGGAAAATCCACAGCTGCAACCTCATCTTTATTACAAAATTCTGTCGAGTCCCTTACAAACTGGCTTCAGGTTCTCTTCCAATAAATCCAAAATAATTAAATTCACCAGGAGATACAACAGCACAAAAATACCCAAAATAACACTAAACGGAGTAAGTTTAGAGTCAATTGATCATTTCAAGTTTTTAGGACTAACTGTCGACAACAAACTTACCTGGCGACGTCATATCGATGAAATAAAAGGAATCTGTTTAAGCAGAATAAATTTGTTAAAGACATTGTCCCACCATCAATGGGGTGCCGATGAAAGTGTACTACTCAAAATATATCGAGCTATAATCCGATCCAAATTAGACTATGGTTGTATAGTTTACTTGTCTGCATCCAATAATTTATTACGATGGACCCTTTAAATATTTCTAATATTATGAATGAGTAGGAATAGTCTACTTGGCTTTACTTGTCAGCTTTCACTATGATTTTAGATTATATAAAGAATGACAAATAGAAGGAAGTAGTATTTTCAATTTGATGAATTTTGTGTTTAAAATTTTTACTTGGTGAATTTTTTCGATGATCTGAAACCTGCTTAATTTTTGAGGTAGTAGAGTTGTTATTTAATTGGGTTTTTATGACTACGGACACTGAGGTAGTAGAGTTCTAGGTTAGCGCAAATTGTTAATATCAGAGGAATCGTTTGACCTCTTAAACCATTTCACTCTGCGACTTAAAATATCTTTTTCGTATATCCTACAGACCTATATGCTTTACTCCAAAATATCTAGTTTTACATGAAAATCTATTATCGGTTTCGGAACTACGTTTGCTAGCTGATCAAGTTCTAAAAAGGTCTATTCCAGGTCTTTATGACCTTGCGAACAATTACAGTATTAAGTAGATTATTTTCTCTGCATTTTCGCATGTTGCTCTTATCACTATGCCCATTGTTTGGGATAATATTTACTTATACTAATATCGCCTAATAATTATGGTCCAATAAAGGGATTAGTAACTCCCCACCAGCAACCTCGTTACTAGAAATTCCTTTATGCCCTAACAACCGTAAAGAAAGTAACTTTTCTCACCAGTTTCTTAAATTATTGTTTGCAATTCCAAGCTGTTACGCACTTATATGGTGTAGATTTCGGTGTAGGGTTCGTCAGAGGCAATAAATATTGAATCGACTTTAGGCGTTTTTCAGTCACTTTTCACCATAAAAATTTATTGTTTTTAATTATGTATTTCATTTTCCGAAATCTGCTGATATATTAGTATTATTAGGACCATCATCCCCAACTTACTACTTCTTCGAGTGCTTTTCAGCTATCAGTATATTAAGTAACCACACTTCTTGTAGTTTATTATTTAGTCATAAAGTTCACAATTATTTATTATGGAAATAAGTGAGAATACGAAATCTTGTTTTGCAGCAATAAAATCTCTATAATATAGCTCTAATGTCATTTTATTGTAAAATGATTAGAAAAAAGCTCTAAGGCCAAAAGCAAATTTGTTCCAAAATTTTTAGTTATTTTTGTTTATCACTTATTTTTTATTTTATGATAAAAAGTAATAGAAATACAGTTTGCAATATGTAATTTTATGATAAAAAGTAATAAGAATATGGTACAATCTAATTTGCTACAAATAATAAAATTTTCTGTAAGGTTGCTAAATTACGAGATACGGCGCGACAACCCTTTACATCCCTTTTTCCAAGATAACGGTCAAGGGCCAGGATAAGGGTGGCGACCCCACAAATTTAAACTTAGGCTTATTCTTACTTTCCCAACACCTTAAAAGAATAAAATTGAGTATTCTAAGAAATGCTCGCTAAGCCCTAAAAAATGTAACACTTCTATAGACTATATTATCAGCTGTGCAAAAGTGCAAAATCAATCAGTTAAAATTGTACGGCATTGTTTTTTTTTTTCATTTGTCTACCTTTAAATAACTAGATAGTCACAGTATTTAAAATATAATATAACATACACCACAGGGTACTTTAAAAATATGTTAAATTTTCAAATTTTTGTTTTCTATTTTTTTTTCAAATTTTTAATTTGTACCATTTATTATAATCGGCTCTGAATAAGTTTTATACTTTTTAGTTATATTTTGTCAAAAAATGACTACCGTACAAGAAATAACTACACTTCTCAACAATTGAAGTGGATATTATGAAAATGTGTATTTTATTTTTTGTTCATAAGGTCAAATAGAAAAATGGAGTGATATAAATAAAGATTTATTTTTACTTCGTTTTTTCATACAGATGAACCGAAAGAAAGAAATTCTTTACAAGAAAAAAAAATAGAAAATAAATAAAAATTGTAAAATTAACCTAAAATTTCTATTCCTGCTTAATTTCTAATATCCCGAAAAGAAAAATTAATAGTGTGTGGGTCCACCTCTGTGTCGCCTTAGTGTTCTAACTCTATTTGGAAGACCTCTTATTAAATTATTAATGAACTGCTGCGGTATACGTTCCCAAATCGCGCGTAATGTATTGGCCAACTGATCTGAGGTTTGGGGCGGTTGAAGGAGCCTGTTTCGTTGCCTGGCCATTTCGACTCAAACATGTTCAATGTAATTCATATCAGGTAAACACGGTGGCCACTCCATTTTTGTAATGCCATGAGCTTCTATACACTCGTTGACAATTCTCGCACGGTGAGGGCGAGCATTATCATCAATCAGAACAAATTGTTCGCCTATGGCACCAAAAAATGGAACAACTACTGATACTATGACTCTGTCTCGATATCGTGTAGCAGTCATTGTCTCATTAATTAAGACGACTAAGTCCGTGCAACCGTCAAAACATATGCCTCCCCACACGCAAACGGACCCACCTTCAAAAAAAGTGGTTGGGACTCTCAGATTTTCGTTGTAACGCTGTCCTCTTTCCCTCCACACCAATATTCGGCCATCATTCGTATACAAACGAAATCTGGACTTGTCAGTAAAGAGATAATTCCTCCCATTTTCTAAATTCCACTGATAGTGTTCCATCGCCCAGCGATATCTGCATACACGCTGCTCTCTAGTTAGTCGTGGATGGGTAGAGCGCCGTCTAGCCCTTAAATTGGATGCATGTAACCGTCTTCTGACAATTTGACTAGAAATCGCTCATCCAGTAGCATGCCTGAAGATACTGTTAATTTTGGAAGCCGTGAATGATGGATTTCTTCTTACCGTCAAAACTACAAAACGGTCTTGTCGACGAGTTGTAGATCGTTCTCTTCCTCCTCCATGCCTGTATGTTGCAGATCCAGCTGCTACATACCGATTCCATGCGCGACTTATCACACTTTGCGACACATTTAGCCTCATAGCAACCTCTTGTTGAGTTATGCCTTGTTGGATCCAACGAACTAATTGCTCAAACTGCACTAGTTCTAAACGTCTTTGCGGCATAATGTGTTTGTGATAAATAGATTTCTTGACTTATTGACAACTGGTAAAGCCAATACAAGCACTTTTATACGAATAATATATTCATGTTTGGAACAACATGTCTCTCTTTATACGAGATAAGGGCCGATAAGAATAGGGAGAAAAAAACTATTAAAAAACTAAAATTTTTGTTTCCAAAAATTCTTTTACGCATCAAGTAGTCATTTGGAATTAATGCCGTAAATTTTTCAAGAAAAACAAGGGTTGCAGCCTAGATTTCTCACCACTGTATCAACCGATATGTGCGGCACTGCAAAAAAA
Source organism: Diabrotica undecimpunctata (assembly GCF_040954645.1). Lineage (NCBI taxonomy): Eukaryota > Metazoa > Arthropoda > Insecta > Coleoptera > Chrysomelidae > Diabrotica > Diabrotica undecimpunctata. The sequence continues at coordinate 106,911,463 of NC_092805.1, forward strand.
GTAATCTCAATTTTAATTTAAAATGACTCGGCAACTATTTTAATTTTTTAATCTAAAAAAATTTTGCCGGGCACCCTTCAGATTTGTGTAAAGGTGATATTTTTGAACAGGAATCCGTAAAGGAACTGAATAAGAAATATTTTTCTTACGGTAGCGGTCTCAAAACCTGGACTACAATACGTTTAAAGCCAATGTCAATATTAACAAAATATATTAATGTCGTACAGAATTTTTTTATCGTAATATCCCACTTATCAGAGAAAAATTAACTTGCCTTTCATAAGCACATGTACCGTGAAAAATGTACGGCATGTACAAAAATGTTATTATTTTATGCAACTAAATTTAAATCAGTGAGTTTCATATTCATATTTCTCACCCCTGTACCAGCCTATATGTACTGCATTGAAATAAAGGCAATCTAAATAATAATCCGAAACTATGTGTATGAATGTGGTACACAATCAAATGGCCGAAAATGGCGTGAAAAATTTTCCGAAAATCACAGATTGTCCCTGCTACCGGTACCAATATTTTTATACGCCATTAAGTTGCAGGTCATTATTTTTGTATTACCTACCTAAGTTATAAATGCCGTACATATGTTTGACCAAAATGCCCCCCTCTTGAGCGGTAAGTTTAAATTACCAGTGTATGTGGATAAAAATTGACGGCATAGTTTCTAAAGTTGTTATTACATATAGTAGTAGTAGTAGTATTGATTTTGATATTGATTTATCAGCAGAATATAAAAGGATCTTATTAAGCATATTACAAAAACAATTTCCTCAAAAAAAATCATTAACATTAGTAGTTAATAAATAAAAAAACAAGCCTATCATGGTTACATTATTTATAAATTTATAATATTACAGTAATATAATTCAGTAGTACAAAAAATATATTTTTTTATCGATATACACAGTGAACTAAATATCAGACTGAATACGTATTGTATCCGAATAGTATCACGCGTTTTTATACTTAATATACAGTAATAATTAAGTATGATGGATTCGATTTGGTGTTTTTATTACAAACCAATCACATGCTCTCCTTATTTGGGTCTGAAACTATTTTCTTGTGACATATTTTAAACTGAATATTTTAGAAGTAGGTTCAAACCGCAATAAAATGTATTAAAAATTACAAATTTTTTAACTTTTCGATTTCAAATGCGGAAATCGTTTAAAAAAAAAGGAATAAAAATTGTACACAATTTATGTAGGCTGTAAATTTTTTAACTTGAGGTAAATAAAATATTGTAAACTAAAATCTGAAAGAAAATTATTGAGGACCATAATAATTATATTGCGGAGTTAACGAACAGGGTCTGTGGAGAAGGCGATATAATTTATAAACTCTATAGATTTTTTAAAATCTACATATCAGATTCACTTGGTCTCGGTCTTGGAGATATCAGCCATGTAGACATTTCTAGGGCTGAGTGTTAAAAAGGTGTTATTATACTCTCTATTGATAATAAAGTCTAATTTTTGTTGCTTTTGGTAGCTATTAGAAAATTAAGGATAGCAAATAAATACATTACAACATTATTTACAACAACCTGTACTCTGAGATCTATTTTATCCAAAATAAAACCTAACAATATACCTTGGTAATGGAACAATTGGTAGCTGGATGAAATATTACGTTCACTAGGTGTAAGGATAACACTACTATGGGTGGTATGGTAAACTTATATAGGACAACTTCAACAATTGTTGTACAAGCGATAGCAGGGATTGTACCAATCCAATTAATGGTAAAGAAGAGAGTGACTATGTACAATAAAAGAAGGGGGACAATGAGGAAAGCAGAAAAAATAGTGTGAGACAGTGGCAGAGAGAGTCGTCCGAATAAAGAACCAAAGCAAATTAGAGGATGCTTATCCTCAACATAGAACCCTGAATACTGTGCAAATTTAGACATACCAAGTTTTATTTCGTACAATTTTTAGCTTGCTAAGGGAACTATACTTATAAAATAAAAAAGGCAAACGATGATCGATGCGTAATGTGTGCGGTGAAGGATGAAGCAGAACATTGCGTTTTTGCATGCAGTCGATGAAATTATTTCCCAATTTACATCTCAAACAAGTTAAATATACCTTCAAAAATTATAACAAAATGGAAAATTACTGAAGCAAACTGGGAACTTTTTAGAGTAACTGTTAAGAGAAAAACCAATAAACTACTCTTTAACAATAACATAGATACAGATTTAAGACTATTAAATAACTTTTTAACTGAATCTGCTCGGTAATGTATTGGCAAATGCCCGATTGATCCTTCCAGCAAACATGTTCTCTAGGGGAGTGAATCATGTAAAATAGCAGTCAAACAATGCAAAAAAGCATTAAATAAATTCTGGAAGACCCGTGTGACCACAAATCTAATACATTTTAAAAAACCTTAGGGTCAATTACAGGCGTATTTTAAAAGAAAGTAAGAAAGCCTCATTTTATCAGTACGTTAGCTCAATCACAAAAGCCACTTCACACACGCAAATGTGGTCAAATATATGACGTATTAAATGTCACTATACATCCATAAAAATTGCCGCCAGGTCCCTATATGATCAAACAATTACCAATGATCAACATATTGCAGATAAAATCCACAAGGAAAATAATTCCTGCAGCTGGCTATATACCACGTATCACAAAAACGAGGTTAATCTTTGTAAATGGGTATATTTTATAAAAACCCTTAAAAGGGCTACATCAAAAATACGTTTTCGGAACAACAGTTCCATCATCAGGTTAAAAATACCTAAAATAAGTTTAAACCATTTAATTAAAGCAAACGTGGTTTAAAATTTTGACTAAGGTTAAAAAAGCAAAATGGTTATACTTACAGGTTACCATGCCTGAGCCACCAAAATATTAGGGTAAAAACCCTTTAAAATATATAATGTTACCAAAGATTGTACATAATGTTATTAATATTATTTGATGTTTAATATTTTAATTAAATTTTACTTCAGGTAACATACACCATACACCCATGCTTTAAGTGAGTTCCGGTGTCCGGAGAGTAAACCTCTTCAAACGGACTTCAGCTGGTAACTGATTGACAAGATACCCATGAACGGTGTCGAAAACACAATGTCAATGTACCATGAAACAATATTAGTTAAACATAGCATTACTACAGCCAAAAGATTCAAAACTTTGATGATGTTAAAAGTGATAACAGCAATCGAGGTGTTGGGATTTAAAATTTTTTTAATTATTTAATATTTGATATAAAAGATGTAAAATTACTGATGTTGTTAAAGGTCATGTTTAAGAGAATGACGTATGCATTAGGCAGCTTATATTACTCTTTGTCGTATGGAGTGTGGTCTAAAAAGTGTAATTTGTGACAAATTAGCTTAGATATATGGAATTGTCCTTTTATGTTGCTCACATCTAGGACAGATATTGCAAATATCTTTGCCTCCCACTTTTCAGATAAATAAAATATTCCAAATCTTCCCAATAACTCAAACGTATGCAGCTCCAAAATGTTTTTTAACACTAGTTCTATTAATATTCCTTTTAATCTCCTAGAATTAAATGAAGCCATCTCCTTATTAAAAAACTCACCTGCCGGTCCAGACGATATCTTATAAATATTCTTAAAAAATCTTCATCCAGATACACATCTCAACCTACTAAAGTTATATAATAAGATGTGGTCTCAAAACCAGTTCCCAACGTTATGGCGACAAGCAAGTACAATAAATTCCTATCATATTTCTCTCATTTGTTCACTATGTGAACTGAAAATCTGTTCAATAAACGCTTGCTATGGTATCCAGAAAGAAATAATATTCTCGACCCCTTACAAACATGCTTCAGATCAAATCGAAGTACATTGGATAACTTGATCACATCAACTGTAGATATTCAAAGTGCCTTTGGCACTATAGAAATATCTCTAATTCTCAAAAAATTATCAGAATATTAACTGGTAACAATAAAAATAAAATAAACAGTTTAGATTTGATTTTGTTACAGAGCACCATCATTCACTGATATGCATATTTCTGGCTCTGGGCTTCATCAGAGCGAACTTATGCGAAATAGCGAATGAGCGAGATCAAAACTAAACCGTCTATTTTATTTTTATTTTTATTATTTTACTCTAGTATGGACTATTAGGAAATCGTTTTCACGAAGGGATTTCTGTCTAGATAAATTGGCATGACGCGACGTGCATCAAATTATAAATCCCCATGCCAGTGCATTTGTCGTCTGCTAGCTTTGCAACGTTTAGAAAGCACATATTTAGGCTGAATCGTGAATATTCAATTTCCGATTTATATTCTTATTCACTGGTAACACTTATTTATTTAAAATTTTTTTTAACAATTTAGAGTATTAACAAATGGAAAAATATACCACACGCTTTGGATAAGAGTTTACCTCAGAGCTTCGTTTTAAGCACTACCTTATTTTTATTTAGCATGAATGACTTTCACTCATATAAAGAACCATCAGTCAGGTACTAGATATACGCCATTGATATTATAATATACTAACACCAGCACTAGTCACAGCTACCACCAGCACTTTGCTACAAAATACAATAAACAAAATAGATACCTGGTCTACGCGTGCTGGATTTGTGTTTTCAGCTTCTAAATCGAAATTAATTCACTTTACCAAAAAGCATAGACCTAATTTACCTTCTATATCTCTAAACAGACTTCTTTACAAACAGTTAACCGTTTGACACTTCTGGGTGTCACCTTTGGTAAAATCTTTACCTGGAGACAACATATTTAGTTTAAGCATATTTAGGCATAAGGAAACTGTGCCCAAAGAATCCATTTGCTGAAATCTCTTGCTAATTACTCTTGGAAAAATGATGAAGAATCTCTCCTTAAAATATATAGAGCGTCAATCTAGTAGCTCCTCACTAAGGTCCCTAAACACAATTCAAAGAACATCCCTACGACTATGTCTTGGTGCTTTTAAATCAAGCCCCGCTGAAAGTGTTTGTTTTGGAGGTTTAAAGCCACCACTCTATTTAAAAAGGCAACAACCTCTATTTTCATACTTTGTAAGAGTACCAACAAACCCAAGTAACCCGGTAATAAAACTAATTAATCTGATAGAGCCCCCTCCAGAAAATGCATTCAATCACACACTCAGTTACCACAAATATTATCGCTTTTATTGGATTCTATCAACCTTTTAAATAATGTTACTATTTACTCACCTAAGACAGCTCCATTGATGCACAATCGTCCAATATTTAATAGTGATTTATGCAGATTAAATAAAACAGAAACCACAAATTCAATCCTAAAAAATAATTTTAAAACATTCTCAACTTAACACAATTTGATGAAATTTTATACACCGATGCGTCCAAGACTGAAAACTGTTTTAGTGACTGTTTTTGACTATTTAACCAAGTAACTTTTACAAATAAACTTCAGAAATGCCCACCTGTATACTTAAATAATCAAGATAAACCACAATCCGATAGTGTAAATTACCATCATCTTGATAGACGAATTACATGGAGAAATCACATCTTCAATAAAAGAGAACAACTTGGATTAAAATTAAGAGAGCTTTACTTGTTACTTGGAAGAAGATCTGAACATGATCTGAACTATTATTAAAAACCAAACTATTAGTGTATAAAGTAATTCTAAAATCCGTGTGGACCTATGACATTCAACTGTGGAAGCATGCAATCGAATGAAATATTAAAATCCTGCAGAGGTTCCAGTCGGAGGCCCTTAAACAGATTGTTTATGCACCATACTACGTTCCTAACCCTTTTAGTTAGTATCGTGTGCGAAGAAATAAAAAAATGTAGTATAATGTTTAATGTGGTTCGAAGTCCACCCTAATTAAAGTGTTAAATCTATTACACAACACCAGAGAAATGAGAAGACTCGAGAGATACAAACCTTTAGACTTATCGGATACATTTAATAAGTAAATAGTCTAGAAGATAAGAAAATCTTTTAAATGTACTGGCAGGTAATCTTCGCTTATGTTCGCTCTTTAAATAATTTATCAAATTTGAGGGCCAATTGTCCAAAGAGGGCAGATTGCAAATTTGTACGTAAGAAATAAATTAAAATATTATCTGCAACTGTGATTAAAGGTAAAAGTTTCTAAGTCGACAAATTTCCTTAGTTCAAAACTCTTGAAAGTAAAAGTTGTCTTTATTTATTTATTTATTTAAAATATGTTATAGCTCTAGTAATTATTTCATACAGTGTGTCCGTAAAGTATGGAATAAATTCGATATTTCCTAAATGAAAAACCTTTTTAAAAAAATCTAAAACACGTCGATTTTTAAATTTAATGTTATACATTTTTCAAAAAAATTTCATTATACAAGGTGATACACATTACAGTGATGACGTCATCGGATCTTTTTTTAAATGTAACACATTGTATTTTAAGACATTTTTAGATCGATAAAAATGAGCTGATTCCAAAAAGTGTAATACTGAGTGTCTAACGGATATAATTTGAAAGATAAACGCTTAGAAAATTGATTTTTATTGATTTATAATATTAATAAATTATAAATAAATTATAATAAATAACTTGAAAGTAATCCAGTAATTAATACATGACTTAATCTTAAATGTTCGAATTGTAGCCCTTGTTGTATTTGACAGTAACCCAAACGTTGTACAAATTCCTGTAAAACCTTGTTTATGCTTTCTTGAGAAATATTGTTTATTTCTTTACAAATTCTTGTTTTTAAGTCTCCAATATTTGCAGATTTCGTTTTATAAACAACATTCTCATAAAATAATCCAAAGGATTGAGGTCTGGCGACCTCGCTGGTCAATCAATAGGTCCACGTCTTCAATCCACCTGTTCGGAAAAAATTCGTTTAGGTACCTCCGAACATTTAAAGCATAATATGAAGGTGCACCATCCTGTTGAAACCATAAACTTTTATCAAAACCTCCAAGATTAATAATTGTACTGGGGAATAAATTAACTAAAGTAGGTACGAGACACCCACTTAAAAACTGAAGGTATGCTGGCCCGTTTAAATTACCTTCGAAATAGTCGGGTTCAATGGTTTTATTTCTTAAAATGCCAGCCCATACGTTTACCTTTTGCGGGTATTGTGTATGATGTTCCAGTATCCAGTTGGAGTTTTCTTTTGCCCAGTATCTACAATTCTGATGGTTGACCTCGTCATTTAATAAGAATGTAGCCTCATCAGAAAAAATAATATTTTGAACCAAGAGAGGTTTTCGGTGGCTGTTATCCATCACTATTTCGCAAAATTTCATTCTTTTATCTGGATCATCCTCGTTTAATTCCTGTACAACTGTGCATTTTACTTACTTTACTTACTTTTACGTACTTTGTGTACCGTTGTTTTGCAAACATCGAGATTACTACTAACCTTACGAACAGAAGTGTGCGCATCTTCTTCAAAATCAAGTAGAACATCTAATGTTGTAAAATAATTTACAGAGGAGCGACCTGATTTGCGTGCATTTTCAACCGTACCAGTTTCTCGAAATTTCTTTTCAATCTTACTTACTGTTGACTACGTAATGGGTATTTCTGGATATTTATCATTCAATAAATTACACACTTTCGTCTGAGTTCGCGATTTGTCTCCATATCCAATCATCATGATTATTTCAATTCTTTGCTTTACACTCAAATTCATTTCTACTTAAAATTAATTCTAAGCAATAATACAGAACATTCACGAATTAATACAATTATTGTACTACTTAATTGTTATTGAACGTTACTAAAAATAATTACAGTTTACCAAAAACTACAAGCAGGCTACTTTTTTGCAATTGATAATAAATAATTTATTTTCTAAGCGCATATCTTTAAAATTATATCCATTAGACCCGAGTATTATACTTTTTTGAAATCAGCTCATTTTTATCGATCTAACAATGTCCTAAAATACAGGGTGTATAATGTGTATCACCTTGTATAATGAAATTTTATTGTAAAATGTAGAACATTCAATTTAAAAATCGACGTGTTTTAGATTTTTTTAAAAAGGTTTTTCATTTAGGAAATATCGAATTTATTCCATACTTTACGGACACACTGTGTAATATTTACCTAGATTCTAGCTTGGTTTAAATTTTTAAAAATTTAATTACATCGACCGTTTTTCTTATTTTACTAGTTTCTCCTTGATAATACAGTAAATTGTTTAAATTGAAACTTTCTTGAATACTTAGTTCTTTTCCTTTAATTAAGTAAGTTGTATTTTAATATACCTTACATATATTTTATTACTCTTAATTTAATTATTTTATTTTAATTATACGAATATTTTTAGAATAACATTAATCCAGGAACACGTGTGATAATTTACGAGCGTTTCAAATAAGAAACCTTTCTGTTGACATTGGTCTGTCAATGACTGGACAGAAAGAACTGTCTGTTAATAAAGGACAGCAGGTATGGCATTATTGCATTAAAACTATTAAAGGATACTTCTCTATAGGTTTAATTTAGAATATCGCATGTGGCAGTCACATATTGACCGAACTAGCTGTGATATTGCGGTTAACATTAGACTTAAGTCTTCTCAGGACTTTATTTGTCTATTTTATTCACCTTCGCCATGCGAATGAACTTAGAAACAGGATTCTCAGTATAAGTCTGACGTAAAATCATGTTCCTAAGAATGCTAAGAATCTCCCGAAAATAAATCTACGTAATAAAGCATGGAATATACGATCTTGGTATGTACGAATGCATATATCAAGGAAAAACCCCTTCTCAATGAAACAAGGCAGTCATTGTTTTATTACACACGAAAGCAGACATAACCGACCTAAAAAACTACCGTCCCATCAGTTTGCTGAAACACACACACACACACACATATATATATATATATATATATATATATATATATATACCTAAACTTTTCACAAAATTATCAAAAAAAGACTGAAAACTAACTAAGGCTTCTATCAGCCCAGAGAATAAACTGGGTCTACATCGGTACACAGCGCTAACGACAATTTACTAGTGATAAAGAGCCTGATAGATAAGTCTGCAGATTTCAATAAACCGTTGGCACTGATACTCATATTCTTAGACTACGAAAAAGCATTCGATACTATAAGCCAGCAGAAAAAGCTAACAGCATTGATAGAGGGATGAATAGACCAAAGCTACACTAACATAATCCAATATATCGACCAAAATTTCATGGCTAGCGTAAGACTAACTGAACAAGAAACAAATAAATCTTTATATAACTAGGAATACGAGAAGGAGACACCGCCTTTTTAAAGCTATTCACGATACTTTTAGAACATACTTATAGAAGGCAGACCTAAATGAGTGTGGTATCAACATAAATGGAGAAAAACTCGGTCAGTTGAGATTCGCAGATGATATAGTGCTTATAGCCGATCTTATGGATGATTCAATTATAATGTTGAAAAAATCACGCTTGGAGGTCTGACTAAAGATCAACATAAACAAGACGCTAATGTTGACTAATCTGGTGCTAAATCGTAATATTGCTGGAAAGAATATTAACCAGACTGCATCATAGAAATACTTTGCATGAAATTCTGTTGGGCAAAGATAACCAGATATGTGAGCTCCCATGACGCATATGATTATCCTCCTAATGATTGGAAAGATTAAATTGACTACTTTTATGCTGTTTATATTGCATTAATAAGAAGAGTATATAACAGTCCTAATCCCAGCTCACTTGAAGATTTATGGAATCATCAAATAAGAAGTCGTAGATACTAACTTTTACAGTTGTAATCAATGAATAGTAGGAACTTATTCCCTGGAATACCATTGAAAAACCAATCTTCATAAGTATGTGACAATTGAGAATTTTATAAAATAAACATTACATTGAGTTAATTAATTAACCTATGGCACTTTATGTGAATGATATCACAATTAACCAAGACCCATATGTTCGTACCAGTGGTTACATTTCGTCTGTTCTGCTCAGTTCGATATCGTTCATTTGGTTGAGCTTCTTGTTATTCCAACGAAAGGTTCTAAACCTATAAATGTTTCTTTTACTCCTTCCTTAGTAAGAAGGTATGTTTTTTTGTTCCCTTCAATACCAGTATGTCCAGACACCTAGAGTAAACTTCCTTTGTTACTTTTCTGATTTGAGTCATATTCTGAAGACATTTCCAAACTAACTTGGAGTCAATTAGATTTAATTTCAGTGCTTGTAATGTCGCCTGGCTATCCGACATATTTTTTATAGATCTGTGCCTGTAGTTCCCCTTTATTAATTCAAGCAGGCATATCTCTCTAGTATCAATTTCTGCTTGGAAGATAATTACCTAGGCTTTCACTAAGGTTTACCCTTGGTTTCTCTCCGTCCACTTCAGCTCCAACCCCTGTATTGGTATTAAAGCCATCTCTATGCCAGCATTGATCTGACATTTTAAGATTCGTTTTATTCCACTCCCATCTTCTGGAGTCTTAGTCGACTTATGTAAGGAAGTCTTACCTTTGCTTCGTTCTTCATCTATATTTGCAATTGAGGTACGTCAAGTATGACCTCCATGGAGGTGGTTGGAGTAATCTACATTGCTCCTGTTATGATAAGGCATGCTTGTCGTTGAAACTTATTCAGCTACTCTCTGGTAGTCACCATAATAGTAATACATACGTAATCATAGGTCTGACTACAGTGACATATAGCCAGTACATCTGTTCGGATTTCATGCTTCATTACTTAACACATATCATTTGACATATCCAAAGCCAAAACTTGCCGTGTAAGCCGCTTATCTAGTATTTGACTTCATTCGCTTCTTTCCGAGCAGGTTTCCAGATGTTATATAGGTTCCATTTCCTTATGAAACTGACTACTACAGAGTTAAGGATTGACAGATAATTTTTCCCTATCGCTTCACCTAGTAAGTATATTTAATGTTTGTTAAAGTGTGCTTGATAGAACATTTCCGTATTTTCTTCTTACCACAATTTCTAGATCATCCGTATAGGCCTGCACTTCTACCACCTGCGCCTCAAGGAGCCATATCAGGTCATTTACCACAAGTGATCACAGGAGGGGACAAAACACTTCTCCATGTGGGCATCCCTTTGCTGTTTTAGCCACAACGTCCTCTCCATACAAATCTGTTAGAAGTAGTCCATTTTCCAGCATTGATTTTATTAATAATGATGATATCAATCATTAGATGTTTGACTGTACATATGCTGTTGATGCAAAGTATTCGATGCATACTCTGACGAAAGAGCAAATACCTCTTCTCCAAAATCAAACTTCCCTCTTACATTTTTCATATAAAATTTTTCACATAAATCAAATCCTTTGTGGGTTTTTAAAAATAACTAAGGAAACAATTAATACAGAATGGATTTATATAGATAATTAATAATATGTAAATGTATTAAGTTTTTGCTACCCCCGCCTACCTTTTATTATATACCACTCCTATTTGTTGCCCGTTTTGTATAGCTTGAGAAGTATCACTGACTATTTCTTTATTGGTAAATACAGTTAAGCTGGTTAGGGATCTGAATGAAAAGTATATCTACTGGTCGATCTAATGATTAAACTGCGATTTTTTGAAATACCTGTATTTAATATGTTAATAAACAGCACAACGTACTATTGATTTAAGCTCTCCTTTAATTTCACATACTCAGCTTTCCTGTGTCAATATGTTAATTCCAATCGAGTATATATTTATTACTTTTTCTACTTTTTTAGATATTTCGTATCACTTATCTTTAATAAACTTTTAATGTCTTGAACACCACATTGTTAGACACCGTTTTCGTCGAATGGTACTACTTTTGTTACTATAAGCGTTCTGCATTCAGAAAGAGTTGACTTATCCAGTGTATCTCAGTTTTCCTATACATTATGTAAACGATATTTAAAGGTTTAACGTAATCACTGATATAAATAAATTTTAATAATATTTGATTAACAGTAAAAATGGATTGTTAGTGGATATTTTGTTTTTCAAATTGAAAGTCATCACAATAATTATAGTTGATAATTTGGTTTCTTATGAAAATCTATAACTCTTTCTATATCTATAGAAAATTTTAAGCCAGATAAATGACTTGCATCCAATATTAAACGTTCTCAGTAATCTGACTTGATTTTAAACGGTTTTTTTGCTTCTATGTTTGTTGCTTTGATTTATTGATACAAGCTCTATTTACAGACTCTATTTTTATACATCTGACTTAAAATATTGGCCAATAATATAGATGTATACAGGGTATTCCAAGATGCTTTTAACATCTTATAATTAAGAAAGTAATGAATATTTTTGTTTTTTTTTATTTACAAAAAACCCGCTTTAACCCAATAAGTTTATTAGCGGAACGATAGCAATTAATTACACTTTACTTAATAAATTACAATCTTTTAAAAACAGAAGTAGTTTATCAATATTGTTATTTGAGTTTAAAATGTCTTTAAGATTGTTTGGTAGATGGTATTTATTTCTATGGATATTAAACTTTTCGCACTTTTCCACTAGCACATGTTTTACTGTAAGGGGTAAACCGCACTGATCACAAATTGGCTGTTCTTCTTTTTTAAATACATGTTCATGGGAAAACTGGGTATGTCCAAGTCGTAAACGGGATATGATCATTTGCTTTCGTCTAGATAGATCGGGTGGTTGCCATGGTCCAATTTTATTTTTTATTTCCTGAAGCTTTGATGGTGTGGATTTCCATTTATTGTCCCAGATCTCAAAAATATGTTTTATAAAGTAGCTTTTTAGATCCATACTAACAGATTGGAGAGACATTTGGGTACTGTTATCATTTATGGCTTCTTTGGCATTTCAGTCGGCTGCTTCATTACCTGCTATTCCGACGTGTGATGGGACCCAGAGAAACTTGATACTTATATCTTTAGTATGCAATTTATTTAGTTCTTCCTTTATTAGTAAAGCTTATGGATGCTGGGTGTATATTTTCTTGATTAGGTGTACTGATGAAATAGAATCTGTCACGATTAACATTTTGTTCTCCTTATTCGCATTTGCATGTAGTAATGCTTGGTAGATTGCATAAATTTCTCCTGTGAATACGGTTGCAGTGTCTGGAATTCTATGTTTGAGAATCTCTGTGTTGTTAATTATTGCCACCCCGACTCCATTTTCAGTTTTAGACGCGTCTGTGTAGTATACTGTGTAATCGGAATGAGAGTTAATTAGATCTCTGAAGTGTTGTATGATAAGATTGGGGTTAGTGCTATTTTTTTGGAATTGTACTGTATATTTTTGTCTTGATATAAGGGTGGAAATTGCTTCCAGTTAAGTAGTTTCATTGCATGATGGATTCTGCGGGAATATGGAAAATTGAAATTTGACAAGTCATTCATCATAGATATGTTTAAAATGTTATTTATTGGAATTCTTTTATTTACTGTATGTTAGAAGCGTAGTTTAGCGTTAACAGCTGTCTACGAAGCTTTACCGTGGGTTCACCTATTTCGGCTTGTATGCTATTTATAGGAGTTGTAGTGTATGCCCCAATTATAATCCTTAGGGAGGTGTTTTGTAACGTATCCAAAGGTTTTAACGTTGTTTTTCTGGCAGATGCATATGTTACACATCCGTAATCCATCTCGGAACGAATTAAGGATCTATATAACATGAGCAGTGTTTTACCATCAGCACCCCAAGTTCTGTGAGCTAGGTACTTTAACAAATTAAGGCCATTTCGACATGAAAGAACTAACTGCTAAATATGACTTTTCCAATTTAACTGTTGATCAAATCTCATTCCTAGGAATTTTATTTCGTTTGTATACGAAATATTTTGATTCTCAAGAGTAAAGATTGGTTTATCCTCGACATGTTTCTTTAAAAATAGTATACATTTTATTTTATTAGAACAAAAACTAAAACCAGACCTTAGGGACCAATTTACTAGTTTATTTAAGTGTTCTTGTAATATTGACGCCATATTATTAACGTTCTTACCTTAGATGTAAAGAATCAGGTCATCAGCATATAGTCTTGCCTGAACAGGTTTCGCAATGATTTTTATTATATCGTTTATTGCTATTAAAAATAGAGTAGGACTGATAATCGATCCTTGTCGGATTCCATTTTGTTGTTCTCTAATATAAGATATAGCACCGTTTGCTCGAACTTGAAATGTTCTCTGAGTTAAAAAATTGCTTATGTAGGCCAAGATATTTCCTTGATATCCCAGCTTTTTTAGAATGTTCAACATACGGTGTTTCCATACTGTGTCAAATGCTTTAGTTATGTCAGAGTAAATCGCCATATATTTTTACAAGCTTCGCGGATAGCGTTTTCCAGATCGATAAGTTGTCGTTTGTAGATCTACCTGGTCTAAATCCAGCTTGTTCGATGATAAGTTGATCATTGTGTTCCAAGTTCCACATTAATCTTTTGTTAACTATTTTTTCCTTAAGTTTACGTGAGGAACATGTTAATGAGATAGGACGATATGAATCTGGATGTAATTTATCTTTATTTGCTTTTATAATCGGGATAACGATGGCATTTTTCCAGATTTTTGGGAATGATTTTTGTGACCTAATAATATTAAAAATTTTGAGCAGAAACTCTTTTGATACTATGGGAAGTTTTTTGATAAATTGTATTGGTATGTCATCTGGACCTGGTGAAGTGTCTTTCATGCTATTAAGTGCTTCTTTAAACTCCCCATAGCTAAGGGGTGTATTGATTGGGTTGAAATCGTCAGAGATTGTACTAGGTACTGCCTCCTCCTCTTGTTTGTAGATTAGTGATTCGTTACTGTAAATTTGGCTGTTAATTAATTTTGGCTGTAAATTAACTAGTAACGTTTTTTCTTTCTCCAGACTTACAATTTGTTGGTAGGTGTGCTGTCCGGTTATTTTTTAAACTTTTTTCCAAACGGATGAAATATCTGTACTGCTGTTTATGCTAGAATTTCTGCCATGATTCTTGCTTGCTTTTTTTTATGATTCTTCTGGCTTCAGCTCTACGTTTTTTGTACTCTGCTAATAGATCAATACTTTTGTACTTTTTGTATCGGTTCCAAATTGTCTTACTTAATTTAATAGCGACCTCACATTGTGTATTCCACCAGTAAACTGGTTTGTGTTTTTTTAAAAGTTGAGATTTTCCTATGGCTATATTAGCAGTATAAAGTATAAGCTGATTGAAGTACGTGAGTGTGTCATCAATGGAGTCTGAAATTTTAATCTGATTAATTCTGTCTTGTACAATTTTCTCAAATTCAATCCAATTTGCCTTTTTTAGTTTCCATTTTTTAGTTGGTATTGTGTTAAAAACGTTTTCTAACATATTTCCCCTCGGTGTTGTTTTATTTGATCCACATGTAATGTTATGGCCATTAAAATCTCCCGTGATTATTCGAGGTGAGGGAATTTGTTGGAGACGATTCAGTAATTCGGATTTAGTAAGAGTTTGATCTGGTGAAATATAGATGCTACAAATATTGAACTTTAGTAGGGCCAGTACTGTTACGGCTACTGCTTCGATATTAGTTATGAGGTTTATTTTTTGGCCAGGTATATTTGACTTTATATATAGAGCTATTAATTTAAATAAGTACGCTAAGTTTTTAATTTAATGTTTATTTTTAACAATAATCCATAACATTCAAAATGTCAAATAATTTTATAGGTGGTGTACAACATATTAAGAATACTAGACACATTGCTAACTATGAAAATGTGGAAGTACTAAAAAAAGTTGACAACCAATTTAAGAGAAATTTCATAGAAATGTGCTACATCCATAACTGCAGCTCTTCTATGAACTGTAAGAAAGATGTTGAAAACTTAAGTTATATTTATTCTTTTTTGCTTAAGCAGGACTTGACAAGATGTAACAGGTTGAAAAATGAAGGTGGCTTACCATAACATACACATATGACCTGCCTGCACTTGAGAGCAGACTTCATTTCCCTACTATTTTGGTTCTTTAAAAGATTATTTCCAAGTTCCATTTTATTGCACGAGGTGCAGATGTTAATATAACCTTGTTACATATGACATCTAGGTATTGACAGAAATCAGAAACATTGTCATCAAAAAAGAAGAAAAATTCTTCTTTTATAGTAAATAATAAAAGCGACGTTGCCGGCTATTGAAAAATTTCTGCATTAAAGCCGAATCATTATTACGAAAATCCAAATCTGAGTATAACTCTAAAGTGCTGAGAAGGGTTGAAGCTCCGGCAAGTCGATTGGGCAGACACCCTTACCGCGGTACAATGGAGCAGATACTAGAAAAATTAGAGAAAATCGACGAAAGAAATGTAAGAATCGAAAGCAAAATAGATAAAATGCAAGTAGACCTGGATAAATTAAATAAAGAAAACGAACAGTTGAAGGCAGATAACAAAGCAATGAGAACTAAAATCACAGAACAAGAAGTTAGAATCGAAATACTGGAAAGACAAGCTAGAAGAAAAAACATAGTAATACA
The DNA here is from genome assembly GCF_040954645.1 of Diabrotica undecimpunctata. Lineage (NCBI taxonomy): Eukaryota > Metazoa > Arthropoda > Insecta > Coleoptera > Chrysomelidae > Diabrotica > Diabrotica undecimpunctata. The sequence goes on from NC_092805.1 coordinate 106,927,914, forward strand.
GGGGGTCGAAGAAAACCAAACAGAAAGCGAACAAGAGACGATAAATAAGATAAAGGGGATAATGAAAAAAATCGGCGTACAAACAAACCTAGATGAAGAACTGGTAGAGATGAGAAGAATAGGCAGACAAGGTGATCCCCAAAATGTACCCAGACCCATCATATTAGAAATGAAAAAGGAAGCTACGAGAATGGAAATTCTGAAGGCTGCTAAAAACCTAAGAGGAACTAAAATATATATCAATGAGGACTTCCCGAAGAAAATACTACAAGAAAGGAAGCATCTTCTTCAGCTCATGAAAATGGTACGCCAGGAAGGACACACAGCCGCATTAAAATACAACAAATTATGGATAAATGGTGAACCGTTCTCACTGGAGCAACTAGAAGGCATAGATGTAAATTATTGGAAGAAACCTGAAGAGAAGAAGGGTAACGCTAGGACAATAAACGACAGATCTCCCATATCTGATAATATAGATCCAAGAGGAAAATTGATGAAAATGGCGTCAAAAAACTGACAAAAAATATAACAAAAGACGGCGACAGTATAACGGAGTTGGCAATGAATACGGACATGAAACCGTTTTGTAAGAAAAGACGCAAAAACAAAATAAAACAAAATAAAGCAGAAAACAAAAATAGAAAAATAAGAATAGGAACGTGGAATATCAAAACACTTCTAAGACCAGGCAAAATGGAAGAGTTGGCAAAAGAAATGATAAAATACAAGATGGGAATACTAGCGCTACAAGAAATAAGGTGGGCAGGAGAAGGGATGATTGCTAGAAGAAATTACACAATGTACTACGCAGGAGAAAGCAAACAGGGGCGCAATGGAACTGCCTTTCTAGTTAGTAATAGCGTAAGAGACAAGATTATTAACTTTAAAGCGGTTGATGGAAGAATATCATATATTAGAATGAAAAATAAACAAGCAAATTTAAGATTTGTCAACATATATGCCCCTACTGAGAATGCTCCTGAAGAAGAAAAGAATGAATTCTATGAGAAACTTGAAGAATTGTACGAAGAAATACCAAAGAACGACATACTAATCCTGCTAGGAGACTTCAACGCAAAGATAGGGAAAGAAGACACGAACAGAGAAATCGCAGGAAAAGAAACGATCCATCAAAATACGAATAACAATGGCAGGAGAATATGTAATCTAGCAGCAGCAACCAATACTTTTATTATTAGCACTCAATTCAAGCACAAAAAAGAGCACAAAGTAACGTGGCTAATACCTGGAACAACAGATGGAAACCAAATAGACCACATCCTAATCTCAAAAAAATGGAGAACAATTGTACAGAATGTAAGGTCATACAGGGGAGCAAATGCTGATTCGGATCACATTTTGGTGATAGGCGACATGAAATTGAAGATACTTAAAGATAAAAACGACAGAAAGAAAAGAAAGAGGTGGAATCGGTCGAAACTAAATACAGATAATGCAAACAGAAAATTCTGCACTAAATTAGAAGAAAAACTACTAGTCCTAAAACCATCAAACATAGATAAAACATGGGAAGACATAAAAGATAGTATCTTAACAACAGCAGAGGAGACGATAGGACTAATGGAAGACAATAAAAGAAAGGATTGGTACGATAAAGAATGCGAGCAAGCTAGTAAAGACAAGGACAAAGCAAGACACAGGTGGGTGGCCACAGGGAAACAAGAAGATCTCCTACACTATAAAGAGAAGAAGAAAGAGTCAGACAAATGCTGCAAAACAAAAAAGAAGAAATGGATCGAAGAATTACTGCAGGAACTCGAAGCCAATAGTAATGACAATGCAAGACTATACAAATACATAAAATCACAGAGAAAAAAAGAGATACCAGCAAATATTGGAAAAATGGAATGGGAAACACACTATAGAGAACTGTTTAAAAAGAAAGACGAGGCTGAAAATGCAGAAAATGAAGAACAAACAGAAAATAGGAATGGAGAACAATCAGAGCCTCCCTCATACAGCGAAGTATTGGCGACCATAAACAGATTAAAGACAAGGAAAGCAGCAGGACCAGACGACATTATAAATGAGTTCTTCAAGAAAGGGGGAGAGGAACTAGCCCACAGAATCCACAACCTAATAGAACGAATATGGGAAGAAGAACGCATGCCGAACGACTGGAATTGTGGTCTGATAACACCAATCCCTAAAAAAGGCGACAAGACGAAATGCACTAACTACAGGGGAATCACGTTATTAAATACAATGTACAAAATATTAACTAATTTGATCAGACAAAGAATAGAAAAAGAAACTAGAACAAAAATAGGTGAATACCAACATGGATTCAGGGAAGGTAAGTCAACAATAGATGCAATACACATTATAACGCAAATCGTCGAAAAAAGTTACGAGCACGGAATATATCTACATATACTGTTTATTGACTACAAGCAAGCTTTTGACAGTGTAATAAGGGAGGAGCTAATTAAGGATATGAATCAATTAGGTATCCAAGAAAAACTAATAAGTCTCACGAAAATGACGATGAAGGAATCCAAGGCACGAATCTTAACAAGGGAAGGCCCGTCAGATGAAGTACAAATGGAGGTAGGTGTCAGACAGGGAGACTCCCTGTCAACAACATTATTTAACATTGCCATAGAGGGGGCAGTAAGAGCAGCCAAAATTACGGGAACGATTATCGGATCTTCAGCCCAACTGATAGCGTATGCAGACGATATTGCACTGGTTACTAGAGATTTAAAAACCATGCAGAACATAATATTAATACTAGATAAAGAAGCAAAGAAGAGAGGGCTAGTAATAAACCAAAGCAAAACGAAATACCTCAAGTGTTCAAGAGAGAATACGAACATAGAGAAAGAAATTAAGCTTGGTGCATATACATTTGAAAGAGTACACCGTTTCAAATACCTGGGAGTGATGGTGAATGACAGAAATGATAGAACGGATGAAATAAATTAACGCATCCTACTGGGTAATAAAACCTACTGGAATTACCAAAAATTCCTGAAAGAAAAGTACATTAGTAAGAAAACCAAATTAAAAATTTACAAGACTGCAATCAGGCCAGTGATCACCTATGGTGCAGAGACGACGTGCCTAACACAAAAAGATGAAATGAGGTTGGAAATCCTAGAGAGAAAGATAATTCGACGAATAATGGGACCGGTGAGAATAAGTGTAGGCGAATTTAGAAGATTAACCAATGAAGAAATTAAAGAAGTCATTGAGGGTGAAGACATAATCAAGTTCGTGAAGACGCAAAGGCTCAGGTGGCTGGGACACACAGAAAGAGCTAACCCAGACTCTACCCTAAAGCGAATAACTGGATGGAGACCAACAATAAAGAGACCAAAGGGGAGACCCAAAACAAGATGGAGAGATCAAGTCTTAGGAGACATAAAGAAGCTGAGAATCTACAATTGGAAGGAGCGCTTTAAGGACCGGAAAGAATGGAGGAAAATTGTAGACAGGGCCAAGTCACACACGCTGCTATAATAATAAAAAAAAAACAACAGCGGACTGATTCTCCGCAATAAATAAATCAGAGAGCCCAAAAGGGCGGCAAACACTCCGCCAGGAGTGAATAAGCCATGATGATGATGATGATATTAGCAGTATAAAGTATAAGCTGATTGAAGCACGTGAGTGTGTCATCAATGGAGTCTGAAATTTTAATCTGATTAATTCTAGGTGGTGTACAACATATTAAGAATACTAGACACATTGCTAACTATGAAAATGTGGAAGTACTAAAAAAAGTTGACAACCAATTTAAGAGAAATTTCATAGAAATGTGCTACATCCATAACTGCAGCTCTTCTATGAACTGTAAGAAAGATGTTGAAAACTTAAGTTGTATTTATTCTTTTTTGCTTAAGCAGGACTTGACAAGATGTAACAGGTTGAAAAATGAAGGTGGCTTACCATAACATACACATATGACCTGCCTGCACTTGAGAGCAGACTTCATTTCCCTACTATTTTGGTTCTTTAAAAGATTATTTCCAAGTTCCATTTTATTGCACGAGGTGCAGATGTTAATATAACCTTGTTACATATGACATCTAGGTATTGACAGAAATCAGAAACATTGTCATCAAAAAAGAAGAAAAATTCTTCTTTTCTACCTTAAACATGAAGATGCGGTTTTTGTTTGGTTTTAGATGTTTTTGTGTTGTATTTGTAAAAATACCCTTTTGTGTTGTAATGTTTTTATTGAAAATTTTAAATGTATTTTTTAACAATTTTAACATATTTATGACAGTGTTCTTCACCACTAAGACCAACTGAACATTTTCAATGTAGATTTTTAAATGTTAACTTCCACCATTTGTACTAAATAAGTATTTCCATTTAGGTGCTGATGAAGGTGACAGCCTATCACCGAAAATTTCACATTTAGAATAAAGTTCTACACCAAACTGGCTTATACCATCTCTAGCCGATCCTTGACTTGACGCTTTTCCGAAAGTTACCTACCAAAGAATTATATGCATATATATATATATATATATATATATATATATATATATATATATATATATATATATATATATGTATATGTATATATATATATATATATATATATATATATATATAAAACCAAACTTTGAACACTTTGTATATAAATTTTTAAAAAGATTTATTAAACAATTTTTACAAGTACAAGTCTATTACAAGAAATGACTATTTAAATGGGAATAAGTCACAATTAAAGGTTAAAGTACGTTTATTGACGTTTCAATTTCCACTTCGGAAATCGTTCTCAAAATACAAACATTAGTAATTTAAACAAATTACAAAAAAACAGATTCTAAACTGAATTATAGAAATTAAGAAGTATACCCGTCTTGAGCAATGTCCTATAACTATTTGCATATACTGCCGATTATTCACTATAACTCCTTTCCCCTTAAAATAAAGCTCCTTCAGGAAGTTGAATTTTATTTTCTTTTTTTTTTGATGTTCTTGTTGGTTTCCTCTGTTGTTTTTTGTTTGTAAATAAAATATAATAAAGATGGAATAATACCAATATTCAGTAGAATAGTCCATCCGCTTGGAATGTGGAATTTTGTATTTTCGTCGGAATAGGAAATGGCCCATTCGTATGCATTTCTTCAAGTTCCAGTAACTTAAGGTTAATTTTTATTGGTAAAATTTTGATGGTATTAAATTAAATTTTTGGATTGTTTATTATAAGTGATTGTCAATATGTTTTCTTCTAAAAAGACCAATTCTTGATATTTCTAAATGTTATTTTCTGTAAGATATATTCCGTTTAATGTTTTAATTTCTGTTCATTGTTGACAATTCATAGTTAATTTTTATGGCGAAGGAAATATAGTTAAAAATTGGTTTAGGTTAGGTTTAGGTTAGGAAATCATCCCTACTTCTGGGATGATTTCTATATGATTTTTTTAAATTTTGACTTGGATATATTAGCATTCAGCTTGAATTTTATTTTCTTTTTTTTGATGTTCCTCTGATGTTTCCTCTGTTGTTTTTTGTTTGTAAATAAAATATAATAAAGATAGGATAATACCAATATTCAGTAGAATAGTCCATCCGCTTGGAATGTAGAATTTTGTTTTTGTTGCCGGAATAGGAAATGGCCCATTTCTTCAAGTTCCAGTAACTTAAGGTTAATTTTCATTGGTAAAGTTTTGATGGTATTAAATCAAATTTTTGGATTGTTTATTATAAGTGGTTGTTCATATGTTTTTTCTAAAAAGACCAATTCTTGATTTCTAAATGTTATTTTGCAATTCGAATTTTCTGTAAGATATATTCCGTTTAATGTTTTAATCTCTGTTCATTGTTAACAATTCATAGTTAATTTTTTTGGCAAAGGAAATATAGTTAAAAATTGATTGATATGATTTTTTTAAATTTTGATATGGATATATTGGCAAGGAAGGCTGAATTCTTGGAATTCAGAAGAATTTCCATTGGTTATTATTTGTTCTTCACATTTAAATTTATTATTCCTTTGAAGGTGGTCAGAGCATTGGAATATTTTAACTTTAGTACATATGTCGTTTAGGGGTTTTATTAGATTTTTAGATTTCTAACTAAAATTTGGTTTTAATCCTTGTATGTATTGTTATTCATAGATGGAGTTGCATACCAAGCAGCTGTTTGGATTCCGAATGCAATATTTTCTAACGCAACTTCTATATCATACTGTGATATCAGGTAAACATTTATTTCAGTTGTTTCGTCTAGTTTTTCTCTAAAAGCAACCCAATTTGTGTTTTCGTTGGATTGATGTGGATCTTTTGGTTTTTGCACTATCTCAGCGAAGTAGGTTAACATAATTGGAGACTAATCGGATGAAAGATCAAAGCTGGATTCTATTTGTAGATGTCTGGTATAAATACCCTTGGTGATAAAGAAGTTAATGGCATTTGGAATTTTTTAGGATCTGAAAGCTATTATGTTGGTTCACCTGGTGTTATTGAGTTTAAGCTGTTGTTGGTGATAACTAACAGTGATCATCAGTTTTCTGCCTTTTGTGTTTGTTAATCGGAATCTCCATTCTTGGCGTTAAAGTCTCCGCCGCTTATGAATTTATTTCCAAGCGTTTGTATATAGCTTTCATATTGATTTTATTTATCGTTAAATTTAGGTGAGCAATAGGCTGCGGATATTATCAGTGTGCCCATAATCTTTCCAGTGCTACTGATATGTGGCTTATATATGTTTCTTCGTATAATCTTCCAGATAATAATGTTTTGTAGAATTACGTATTATAATTGCAGTTCCAACATGGGCTGCATTATCTAGGTTAGTCTGATAGATATTATATTTTGGTATTTTTAGATAAGTGCCACTTGTAAAGTATGTGTCTGCAACCAGTAAAATATCAATATTGTTATTAATGATAAATGTTTTGATTTTATGAGCGGCTGAACTCATTCCGTTGGAATTCCATTCAGTTATATTTAACCGTTGTGTCGTCATTTCGATATTTTAGCTACAAATGTTGTGATCAGCTTTATCGTTTTTCCTTTTTGTGTTATAACATCTGTCTTGATAACTTTCATGATAACAAAACTTTCATGTTAACAAAATCTAGATATATTACTTACATTTTAGGAGACTTTAATGCAAAAATTGGAGTAGGTACAGCTGAAAATATAGATGGACAGTTCGGATTAGGAACTAGAAACGAGAGAGGAGAAAGGCTCATAAAATTCTGACAAGAAAAGAATATAGTAATTGCCAATAGTTGGTTTCAGCTTCCTACGAGAAGATTATGTACATTGACGTCTCCTTCACATACAGAAAACCACATTGTCAGAAACCAGATAGACTTTATACTCGTAAATAGCAGATATAAAAACTCTACAACCTCAGTTAAAACTTATCCTGGAGCAGATGTTAACTTAGACCACCACCCGTTAGTTGCTGATGTGAAAATAAAATAAAATAGAATTGAACTCAGAAAACAACAATCGAACAATAAAAAACGAAGAAATAAAAAACGAATTAAAAAATAATGTGAATGTTAATATGCAAAAAACACTAACTGACAACAAACAAATTAGGGATGTAAATAAAAAGTGGTATAATATAAAAAACACATTACTGAAACCAGCTCAAGAAAGTTTGATACAACATAGGTCAGAGGCTAAAAAACAGTGGATGACAGAAGAAATACTATTACAGATGGAAGAAAGAAGGAAATATAAAAGAAAAGATCTACAGAAGTATAAACAATTATTACAACGAACAATTAAGGAACAAATCAAAACAGATAAGTAAATCTATTTGATGAAACAACGTTAAGAGATAGAAGAACTAGAAACAAAATATGATATGAGAAATATGCACAAAAAAATAAGAGACGTGACTGGAATGGGTCGAAATAAACAGCAAGGACACATAAAAGACAAAAAAGGAGTACTACTAATAGAATTACCAGAGAAATTAAGACGATGGAAGGAGTACGTTAGAGAACTTTTCCGAGATGAAAGAGGTGAAATGCAGAAAATACAAGAATTAAATCCTCTAGAGAGACAGATCACGATAGATGAAATCAAATATGCTATCAAAAACTCTAAAGACAATAAGGCAACTGGATTAGATGAAATACCAGTAGAACTGTTAAAACTAGTGGAAGAGGATAACTTGGAAGTATTGGCAGATTTATTCAACACGGTGTACGATACGGGAATAATACCACAAGAGTGGCTGAAGTCAGCATTTATAACCATCCCTAAAAAACAAGCAGCAAAAGAGTGCTCTGATTATCGAACACTAAGCCTCATGAGTCATACTTTAAAAGTACTGCTAAAAGTAATACAGAAGAGAATATACGAAAGGCTAGAGGAGGATATTAGCGAGACGCAGTTCGTATTCCGAAATGGAATGGGTACTCAAGAAGGACTATTTGCCTTCATAGAATCAACATTGATTCAGCGATGTCGGGATGTAAACGTTGATCTACGCTTGTGCTTTGTTGACTACGAAAAAGCTTTCGATAAATTAAGACATGAAAAACTAATATCAATACTTATGAACAAGCGCATTGACAGTAAAATCATAAATATAGTGCAAACATTATATTGAAACCAAAGTGCCATAGTTCAAATTGATGAGCAACACTCAGAAGAAATGAAGATCTGTAGAGGAGTTAGACTGGGATGTGTTTTATCGCCACTTTTGTTTAAATTATATTCTGAAGAAATTTTCCAAAACACGCTTAATAATATCAAAGCGGGAGTTACCGTTAACGGAAAATTAATTAACAACTTACGATATGCAGACGACACCGTGATCACAGCAACGAGTATAGAAGATCTATAACATCGTATCGAAAGCTTAAGTATGAATAGTGCTGAGATGGCAATTACTATAAACGCTAAAAAAACTAAGTACATGCTAATTACAAAAAGACCACAAAATATACCATATACCATATAAAACGTTCAAAACTGTCAATTGTGACGATCAATTATTAATAAGTGAAAGTGTACTTGTATCAGTTAACAACGGCAAAACAGTGGGCTTTGAAAAAATGACAGTTTTCATATTAGTACCTTTTTAATCGGTCTGTGTGCTTATCTTTAATTTTAAAAATTAATTTTTCTGTTGAAGGATTAACAGATATTAAATGGGTATTATGAAAAAACCAGAATACATCAACAGCCATATCCTGAACAGATAGCTAAACGTAAGAGCTTTTGAAAAATTAATGAATTGTTTTATTCGCACTGGGTCAGTTGGAATGAAAAAATGAGAAAAGCAAAACTGTTATAAGTGAAGAAAGGGAATATGATATACTGTTAACTACTACTGAGGATACGCACACCAGCAGTCGTGAAATTTTGTAAATTTACGTGATATTATTTGGCGGTACAAATCCTCCGTAAATATAAAATGCATTCCTACCCCATTTAATCAAGAATTGACAGTAGATAAAAATTATCGCAGATTAGATTTTTGTCAATGGTCTCAGCAACAAGTATATAGCGACCAATTGGTTTTTCGATTATGAAAAAAATGGAACAGTGAATTGGTATAATATTCATTACAATGCCTCAAGCAATTCCTATTTTATTAACAGTATTAACAGTAATAGTTAAACTAGGTGGTCTATAAAAGTGTGGGGTGGTATTGTTGGAAACTATGTGATTGGTCCAAATTTTTTTGATGGCCGTTTGAATGGTGCTATATATAAAACATATTCTACTTAATATTCGAGAAAGAATGTGGTTTTTATACGACGGTGCTCCAGTTCATTGCACTGCCCTTAATTACAATCATCTAACTTATAACTTTCCTGCGAGGTGGACAGACAGAGGATGACCAACTGTTTAGCCGCTGTGATCACCGGAATTGTCAAAAGTATTTTTTCCTGTGAGGCTATATAAAAAACCTTGTGTACCAGAAGCCTTCAACAACGTCCGATGATATGAAAAATAGAATAAGAGAAGCTTTTAATAATATTGACTTACAAATGTTAAGAAACGTGGCTCGGTGATTTGAGTATTGGTCAAAAACTTGCGTAAATGTTGGAGGTGGAAATTTTTCAACATTTACATGTTAAGAAACGTGGCTCGGTGATTTGAGTGTCGGTTACAAACGTTGGAGGTAGACATTTTTCAACATTTACTTTAGACTTATTTAGTTAATATCACATCAATTGTTACACTCATTGCATATTGTGATGGTTTATTTTTTGCATTTGTTATTTATTAAATAAAAATAATTTTGTTATATTATTTAGGAGACTTAAGACTAAGTTACTACTACTTACAAAATTAAAGGTAATCCAAAAATTTAAGGAAACCCTAAAATATCTCGGAAAATAATGAGTTTAGGTATAGAAAATGCTTTATAAAAATGAAAAAGTATTGTAAATGAAATATTTTGAAAAATAAAATATAGGATTGTACATTTAAAAAATATGAGAAAATCATAATTTTCTTTTGTGGTTCACCATGTAGATACCTATACGAATATTCGTCAATGATTTCTGTAAAACTTAATTTGAAAACTAGAACATATTGTTTACCTTAATGTAAAATGAGTAATTATTTATGTATTCCTTTTTTATCTACAGGGTGTTTATTTCACCCTCACTTATCACGTTTTAAAATAATGCTCACACAAAAAACCAAAAATTTAATGATTTTAAGTACTGTGGTGACATCTGTTAGGCAATAGCTACGGTTTATATACTGTGGCTTGTCGCGTTCATAAGGATATCTGGGAAGATTTGACTTATCATCTTATTACCATGGAATATTAGACATAATGCATTATGCGTCTATATTTTTTGATATTACAATATTAATTCTCACAATTGATATTGTATTACAATTATAATTTTATTACAAGTCCTTCATATATTCATATATAGAATAAAAAAGAACAAAACAACTGTTAATTACAATAAAAAACAGAGTTTTCTTGTTTTATCCACTATTTTCGTATATTTGTTGTCAATTAATACAGGCTGATGGTAAACTTGGAATAGAGCGAAAGAAAATGTCTTGGTTAAGGAACAAAAGGTAACGGATGAGCCTCAGAACTAATTTATAAAGACGACGAATAGAGACTGATTCGCCTGATGATTGAATTTGTATTATAGGAACTAACTGCTAAGTAGAACAATTGATTAAGTATTTTTAATCCCTTTATAACCGCATATAATTCACATATCAATGAACTTTATATCCGCATTATTAATTTTCCGCATTTGGCAATCACACAAATAAAATAAAATCATAAATTTTACGTTTTGTTTATACACATCAACAATCAAAACAAATACTTGATACGTCATGTAAATAATAGGCATTATCCTAGCACTTAAATAAAATAATATGTCTTTTCATATGCTTAATAATTATACAGCAGAGATAAACATTATATATTGGGAGGTATTATTCTAAATTTCAAACACCTATTTTTCATTTGTTCCACTTCTTCTTCTTCTTTGTGAGCCGTGCTTGTTTTTCATTTGTTACTCTTTTGCGTGTGCATGCTTGTTTTCAAGCGTTGGCTATGGTCGTATTAACAAGCTGATGAAATGTTTCTCGGTCGGCAACTCGGCAGCTAGATGAAACAATTCCTCGACCCTCGACCTTTCGACCTATTCTTTAATAAGGCGAAAAGCTCGGGTTCATTCGGAAAAATATTCCCATGAGATTTTTTTGCATTTTTCACTTTATGAGATACTCCAAAATTAGTTTCTAGAGGTCGCCCAGGTGAAAATTTGATTAAATTTTTTAAAACAAATTGTAATAATAAATTTTTTCGGACCGGGCAATTTTTTTTTTATTTTTTTGATCATTCTGAACTAAATAGGTATTTGGTAAATCTCTAAACTTGATCGTTTTCGTGTTATAAACGATTTAAAATTAAAAAAAAAAAACGCAAAATTACGATTTTTAAAGACCTTTTTTGTTCATAATGATCCAAAAAACCTAACAAATTGTCCGGGCGGAAAAAATTTACTTACCATTTGTTAAAAAAAAATTCTTCAAAAGAATTAGAAACTGAAACTGTGAAAAAAACTTGAACCTCTTGAACCTTATTATACTATTATTTTATTCTCATGAAATTGATTATGCAAAAAATTTTATTTGAACATTTTTCCGAACGAACCCGAGCTTTTTGCCTTGTCTATGTCTAATATTACTCAATGAGGACAGTTGTTTTCTTTACAAGAATTAAATATTCGTTAAGCACTATTTCAGCAAATAGTAAAGTCCGCTAATTTTATTGCCATTTAGCGAAACATACTTTTTAAAGTTAGAAGATCATTTAACGAAAGAATTGATAAGCTTATTGAGGTAAACGAGGATCATATTGAACAGTTTTGTTATAAAATCTTAAGCTAAATGTGTTTTTTGATATTTTCGTGTTATAAAAATTGTTCTTGTATTTAAATTATAACAAAACGGTTCTTTTTAGAACCACAATTTGTTTTTAAATGTTAACTGCATCTACTCGTTTCAAGAAATTTCAATAAATAACATTACTTATCTTTTTTGTTACTAGCGATTAAAATTTCATTTGCGTAATAAATGCAATCCTATGACACCGACATAATTAATACATTAATCAAAATAAATGTGCGGCTTCATTTTTAACTTTAATTATCTCGAAAAATAATGAATTTATCGTTACAAATAAAGAGTACGTTATTAACATAAAAAATATTGGATAATCTAAGAATTGCACTAAAATAGCAATTTCGCCAGTGGCGTAGAATTTGGGAAGGGTCAACCATGCACTTTCCCTGGTAATAGCCAGAAACGTTTATTTAAAATAATTTAGAACAGTCTACAGTATTTACACTTCCTGATAATTATGACTAGGATATGTTAAACAGTTTTAAAGTAAATACTTTTTAATTAAAACATCCTGTAACTCAGTAAGGAGGCAGATTTTATTTAAGTGATTTGAGTTAAATTTGCATGTGTATTATATATATATATATAAATATATATATATATATATATATATATATATATATATATATATCTCGGTACCTCGGAGGTAAAGGACACTATGTCCATTTTCTTACTTTTTCAGGAGAGCAGTTTTAAAATTTTTTTAATTTGTAATCAGTAAATACTCAAATGTTTCTTATATTTAACCAAGATTAATATATTATTATTGTGGTGTGTATAATCGTCTTCCATTCCATGAAGTGTTATATACCTGAGGTATACGGTTCATTATTTAAAATTTTTTTTAAAATGTGTAGTTGGACATAGTGTTGTTTACCTCTAACTTTTTTAAATAATGTGGCATTGCATGTTAAGGTTTTTACGAAATAAACAATACAAACACATTAAACATCCTATACTATTATTTTATTAGAGGTAAATATTATAATGTTATAATAATTAAGTAAAATTATAGACGACAAGTTTCAAAATTGTTAAAGATGCTCCATATCATCTTCATCTTCTTGTGGGTAATCGTTTGTGGCTACATCGCTATGTGTTAAATTTTGATAAAACGCATGACAAACTGACGGAACAAAAGGCAGTAGTGCAATTAAGTCATTGTACTTTTGTTTTGTGATTGGTAATGGGATTACTGAGACTTGATTTAATTGGACTGGAAACGTTACTTGCTGTCTTCGATACCTCATGAAGTCCACTTCATACATATTTTGATTATTGAAATCGGTCTTATAAAAGAACTTTCCAATGTGTTCTTGTTGGACTTGTAGGAAAACACATGTTGATAGTAAAACAGGGTCTTTATTAACATTTTTTTTTCTACTTACAAAAGGAGGATTAGATGACAATTTCTTATCGAACAGCGTTTTGAAGTTTTTGAAATCTGCAAGTTCCATATTGTGCACTGTGTATTTACCTGATGTTTGCCTAACTAGTTGTTGCCAGTCCCATGGTGTTAAAATGGCCAAATTGGAGAGTTTCTTTCTTTTTCTTTCGATTAAAGCATGAACAGTGTCTGCTTCCATATGTGTGTGCCCTTTCAGTAAACACTTTTGAGTGATCGTCTTTATTTGCAGTATCCAAAAATAGCTCATTATAATATTTATTATATAATACCACTTATATTTTGATTTTGTCCATAGCAGTTATCGGTCCAAAGAGTGATGTCTTCTACTTGACTACCTGGAATTGTATTATCAGCCCATTTTAAAATTGACGAGGAAATTTCATTTGCAGCTCGGGCCCCTTTCGATTCGTCCCACATTATACATTGTACAGAAGAATCACTGGCATCATGTAATGTAAAATTTAATGTCCAAAGCTTCCTTTTCTAGAAACTAATACAATTGTTTGTTAGTGGTAAAGGCAAACATTTTTGCAAATCACCAGATAGTACTTTGTATTTTGGTGACTCTTTAGCTATTATAAAGTCCAATTGTTTTAAGTTATACCGAGTTTTAGATTCAATTAGGTAAGCATCATGATCAGCCTAGCCTGTACACTGGTTAGTTCATCTGCAGTAAGATTATTTTTTAATTGAGCGGTGAATGTACTGCATGTATCGCAAATGTCTCTTTCGGGCGGTTTAAACGACAACTTGGGGTCTTTATTAGAAATATCTGCGTACAACCACTTTTTTGCTCTGAGCTTTGGATCTACATGTCTTTCATTGCATTCATCAATGTACAGTTGATACATCTTTTCTATTGTAAGTTCTGTGCCCAGATAATCTCTCTTACTCCTTTCTCTGGAATAATGACTCTCGTATTTTGGGAATGATTTAATATGTTGATGTATACTATTTATGGTTTCGGTAGGAGTTTTATTGGTTAGCGTGTGTCTACCTCTTTGATCAGCTTTTATTAAACCTCCTGGCTCAATTTTTTTCAACATATTTACTACTACTAAATTAGATATACAAAGTGTGTTTAAAAACATAACCTTGCCTACCTTCAATAGCTGATTGTTCACTGTAAAATGGTAGTGTAGTGTATTATTTTTAGATTTGGTAGAATTTAGATCTTTTTTTCTTGATCGAAGAGTAGGTTGGATGTCGATACATGAGAAGATAAATTGCTTTTTAAGATCTGAAACGTTTGTCTCAGTCCAGTATGAGTTGAAAATTTTTTGTCTTTCGTATTCTGGCAATCTTTCAGAGCATTTCATGTGACACATGCAAGGAGGCTTTAACATTTTTGCAGGCATGTCTTTTCCTCTTTTACTGAGATACTCTTTCCCACCAGCTATTTTTCGTTTGCGAACATTACAGGCCCAATTTTGTTCATTTACTACACGTTTTTTACCTTTTTGTTTGCACTTAGTTATATTTTGTACCTTTCTTTTAACACTTTTCTCTTCTTCTAAAATAACTTCATTATGTTCATTGAAATTGCCTGCATCACTGCTTAGGGATAAATCGTCCTGAAGAAGATTTTTTTTATTGCCCCACTAATCGTAGGAGTAAATAATAGCTTTCTCTTTTACCTTTGTTTTCGCTGGTTTACTTATACGTATCATATCATTGTCGTCCGATTCTGAGCTTTCACCACTTAGAGGCTCATAGATTTTATCAATATCCGAATTTTCATCTCCAAACAAATTATCATTTTTGTCCACTCCTTTCTTATAACGAATATATTATATCAAACCAGCTAAAAGAAGGACTTGAATCGTGTTTTATTATAATTTATGAAAATATTTTAATTAAATAATGTTAAATAAAAAATTTAGACATGACTTTAAATTATTATGTTTAATTTCAAATCGAGAGCTGTCATTCGTTTCTCGTAAAGTGTAGCACAAAACTGTATTGAGTTGGGGCATACTAGAATAAATAAAACACACTAAAAAAATTAAAAATTTAATTTGAAGTCAATACAAAATGAATAACTTTTTCAGTGAACAAGTGTGGAATTTAAATATATGTATTATAATTCGAAACTACTGAAATAATAGTATTTTGTCATATCTCCATTATTAAAAAATTCTTCAAACATTTTGGACATTAACTCAACCGTCTCTCTGGTTATTAAATTTATTAGATACCGTTTTTTGTTGTTAATAATAAAAATAATATTTATCTAAACACATTTTTAAACGTTATTTTTTTTATTTAGATTTAGTGCAATTCCGTTATGTGTGATGGCAACAATGAATTGTTTCACGAACCATTGTCTCCAGTCTGAACCAGAGATATGTAAGAGAGACTCTCTTATATATCTCTGGTCTGAACACTGGTTTACATTGGGAAAAAAAGTGTACCATTTTTATATGACGGGAAGTGTACAAGGGTACATAACACTATGTCCGGATGGTAAATGACGGTGCACACATATAGTAGAGGTAAACAACACCAAGTCCACATGGTGTTGTTTACCTCTGACTGGAAGTGGACTTGGTGTTTATTAAAAAGTCGGTAACTTGCCGTAAAATTGTCTCTGGACATAGTATGCTTTACCCATGTGTAGAGCCAGAAAAGTTATATTCAAAAGTGCAATAATCTAAATTGCGATAAAAATGGACATAGTGTCCTTTAATGGGCCTGCGTAGCGCAAGCGGTAGGATGCTTGCCTCGCACGCCGGTGGTCCGGAGTTCGAATCCTACCGCCGGCAAGAACAACTAGACATTTTTAAAAAATGTCTATAGGCCCCAGGTCGACTCAGCCTGAATAAAATGAGTACCTTGGGTAAAATCAGGGGTAATAATAGGCGGTTGAAGCGTAGCACTGGCCATGTTACCTTCCTTGTATACCGTAGGCCCTAGATATAGCAGACTACCCTGCTATACTCTCAAAGCCGCGCAGCGGTATAAAACGGGAGACTATTATTATTATAGTGTCCTTTACCTCCGAGGTACACACACACACACACATATATATATATATATATATATATATATATATATATATATATATATATATATATATATTATATATATATTCAATCCTGACACCTGACACCCGGAGGGAGTGTACTGGTAATCGTGATGTCGTGTATTGGCTTACTACCTTTCCTTGAATAATAAGTGTTTCCATGTTATCTGTGTCTGCTATCATACCATGTCCAAAGTATCTTAATTGTTGAAAATGGACTTATATGCCCGATGCTCAATAGCCGTTTGCTGACTTTTAGCACATGTAGAATGAAGTAACTAAGTCTAATGTCACAATGGGCGGGGTTTTTAAAAACCTTTCCAAACATTTCTAATTTATGTGTGTCCCATAAGAAGTTGGAAATATTGGTTTTTTTAATTGTTTGAAGAATAAAGAATAAATAAAGACTTTTGGTTATAAACATTCATTTTGTGTTATTGGTATTATTTGTTGCTCGTGAATTTGTGAGGCAACAATATCAAAGTATTAAAATATTTACTACGAATGTTCCTATTTTAAGGTTATGTTATTGTTTGGTTAAAACTTTAATTATTTTTTTACTGTATTTCAAGGTATTTTGTTGTTGTTTTTATCAGGGTTATAATAATATAATATAATAATTATAATAATTTTGTATACATATATTTAGAATTATATATATATATATATATATATATATATATATATATATATATATATATATATATATATATATATATATACAGTGGTGTTAAAAAGTCCTGCATCACCTAAGAGCCTTATAGTTTTTGAGGTTTAACACAAGTTTTTTGTATATTTTCGCTAATTCATTTTAAGTTTGTGCTAATTAGCATTATTGGTATACTTACTAATGTTTTTTTAATTACTTACTAGCTCAAAACTCTACAGAAAAAAGATTAAAATAATATGATTGAAGGGATTTCCCTTAATCCGAGAAAATTATGAGGTGATTATTAAGTCGTTAAAGTACTATTACATTGAATATTAATGACAAATTTGCCACATATTGTGACTATATAAACACTGTAGTTACCCTCACACATTTATTCGCTCTTTGATTTTTGATAAAAAATTCAAAATGTCATCCCAGACCAAACAAACTAAATCATCGGACGAAAAGCATTTTGAAATTATTTTTCACCATAAAAACGACAAATCTAGTCGCGATATAACATCCGCAGTAAACTGTAATCAATCTACAGTAATTAGTGTCATTAAGAAGTATGCTGAACAAGAAAAAATCGACGACAGACCGCGTAGTGGCCGACCAAAGAGTGGTCTGAATCTACAGGTGTAAGCGTGTGCACTTCCACTGTAAGAAAAAGACTGCTTAGTTTTGGACTTAGAGGATGTAAGGCACGGAAGAAACCATTGCTTTCAGAAAAGCAAAGATTGCACCGTTTGAAATGGGCAAGGAACATCGAATCTGGACAGCAGAGCAATGGCAGTGTACTGTTTAGGGATGAATCCACTTTCAATATTAATAATCAAGCTGGAAATGCCTACGTCAGAAGATTTCCTGGTGAAGAATTTTCTCCAAAATGTGTTTTTCCCACAATTAAACATCCAACCTCTGTTATGATATGGGGCTGCATGTCCGCTCGAGGAGTTGGTCGCCTACACGTTGTCTCTGGGATGAGGAATACATTGAGGTACTACATAATAAGATGCTGCGTAGTGGAAAAGACCTGTTTGGCGAAGAAAAAATATTTTTCAGGATGATAATGCTCCTTGCCATAGCGCAAAATTGATTAAAGCTTGGATGGAGAATAATGAAATTGATAGGATGAACTGGCAAGCGCAATCCCCGAACCTCAATCACATCTAGAATTTGTGGCAAAGGATATCAAACATAATTTCCAAAAGTAAACCCACAAATAATTATTCGAAATCGAATCTCTAATCCACGTTTGGCATCACTGTATTTCCATGGAGGAACTGCAAAAATTAATAAAATCCATGCCCAAAAGATGTGAACTAGTTATTAAAAACAAGGGCTGGCCAATTAAATATTAAAACTAGTTTAAATTACTTCAATGTGATGTACAATATCTATCTAATGTCTGTATCTGTACTAATTTTTGTAATATTGAATAAAAAACTTTCCGAACTACATTTTTTTTATTAATCAAAACTTTTGGTGTGTTTCCATTTTATAATATTGTGTGCTTGTTTGATGTAGAAAGTAAATGGTTAAAAAATATTTAACACCACTGTATATATATATATATATATATATATATATATATATATATATATATATATATATATATATATATATGTATATATCTATATTGTACAATGTTTTTCCGTTGTTTTAATTTAATTGCATTTCTCTTCTGTCGTTTTTTTCTCTTAGAGTTAAATTCTTTTAACTTCTCTTCTTTTTGCTCCGTGATTTCTGACTGTTTCTTGGGCTCTATTATTTTGCCTTTCCAGCTTTGATTTATTTCTTAGCAATATAACTCTTGTACACTCCTCGTCAAACCAATCTTGTTGTCTTTTCCCTACTGTATTGCCTTAGCAAATGTTTGTTGCTGTTTCGATTTTATTACATTCTACTCACACTGTATTTGCCTGTATTTAAGTTATTTAAGTTTCCATTGTCTAATGTTGCGTTAATTTCCATTTCTAACCTCTTTGCTACGTATTGTTCCCTAAGATGTATCTTCGTCTCCTTTTATAATTTAGAACCTTTTATTTAACACGTAGATCGTATTTAAATTTAGCTAATACTACATATTATTTTACCGATCTTCGAAAGATTTTCTGCAACTTATCTGTAAGTATCAATATACGCATACGGATTCTTAAATGTTACGTCTTTAGTCTTTATTGTCCTCCTCTAATAAAGATAGAATCTTACAAAAGATGCCACAAAACTGATAGACGCGTTTAAAATGTGGTGCTACCGATGTATGATAAGGGTCTCATATACACCACACAACTAACAAAACTATTCTCCAGACGCTAAGAAAAGATAAAGAAGTTATTAACACTATAAAGAACAAAAAATTGGCTTACTTCGGCCACTTTATGCATAATAATAAATTTTTACAGTTGATTCTACAAAGCAAGATTGAGGGCAAAAGAAGTCCTGGACGCACATGTACATCCTGGCAGCCCTACTGATCTATCGAGCTGCTATGAATAGAATAAGATGAACCAATATGGTCGCCAACATCACTAAAGGATTAGCACCTTTAGAAAAAGAAGATTACCAATATGGTCACCTATATATCTGCGCCTGTATAACTTCTGCAGCCTGTGATGGATCTCGCATGTTTACTTTCAGTTAATTTGTGCTCAACTTAATTTTTACTCTGTCAATCTGGAGAAATTCACGCCATTCTAAGAATGTCTTTATGGTCAATTTGTGTACTGATTATCTTCATCCTATCCTTACTTTCCAGGACCGAACTTCTGTGAAATACATTTATTATTTATAAAATTAACCGGCCTAGTTAATTAATGCATTTTTCACATCACTGAAAGGCTTTGTATAGGCATAGCAAATGCTTCAGCTGAAAATGTACTACAATAATATTTATAATAAATTTTAAATTATTTTTATTTAAAATAAATACTTGTTTGATCATTTTTAATATAAAAATTGCGTATTAATAGCACTATCTTAAACGTGTAAATTATGTCGTTGGTCCTCTCTTAAGCTTTTTAAATCAAACTTTTTTGAAATATTAATGCATGTAAAGTAAATTTATATTATTTGTGATTTTTTTTAAGTTTAGTTTTAATTTAAATTCCTAAACTTTAATATAAGCCAAGACGAGAAGCTTCTGACTGCCCTGTACACTTTTTTACTCCTTGGATACTCCAATAAATTTTTAAAAAGTGTTTTTTAACTGCTCCTACAAAAGAATCTATTCGTTCAAAAAATTTGAGAACAACGTTGTAATTGGTAGTCAAGAGAACTTCAATTTCTGAATTTATTTAGAATTTTTAGTGCGCTTCAGGGCTCCATAAAAATACTTTCGAAAACAAGACTATTTTACGATTTTATATAGTGAATCAAAAAGTTTTAAAAAATCACATTGATTAGTAGTTAGTATAACTCCCTATCTGAATTCTCAATAATTTTAATTGACTACTTTTTTTATATATTGTTTTTTTTTGCAGAACTTGCTTTATAAACTTCTAAGGCTATTTTTTTTTATTTAAACAAATATACCCGCATCAACCACTAAGGGTTATTATCGGGGGGACATACACAAACAGTAAGATACATATTGTTACATAAAAAAATATTTTTTACAATCTGGTATATAGTTTAGTCATTTTAAGATAACTTAATAAAGACTGTAAATTTGACGTTAGTATACTTTTTAAATTATCACTAAGGGCACACGCGATTCTTTCGTTCTGGTACACTGGACACTCAACAATTATATGTTTCACTAACAACTGAGTGTTCACTTGGTACACATCGGAGCAGCCTCCTGGTTGAAGATATGCTTGTGTGTAAGGAAAGTATGTCCTATTCGGAGTCGGTTGATGATGACTTGGTCTTTTCTATTATTTGGTAAGATGAGTTTGGTTCCTACTTGACTTAGACATTCTTTGAGTTTGTTAGCAGTGTGATCCCAGTAGT
This sequence comes from Diabrotica undecimpunctata, assembly GCF_040954645.1. NCBI lineage: Eukaryota > Metazoa > Arthropoda > Insecta > Coleoptera > Chrysomelidae > Diabrotica > Diabrotica undecimpunctata. Next base: position 106,949,321 of record NC_092805.1, read on the forward strand.
TTGCCACGCTCTGTACACGTGGGCTTTGATATTTACTTTGTGATCAGTCCAAGGCATTTGATTTATGATAGCAATACTTTGGTCGGTGGTTGCATTGCTTGCCAGAGAGTCCACTTCCTCATTACCACTTATTCCCATATGGGAAGGTACCCAGATAAAGGAAATATCTTTTTGTTGAGTCTGTAGGTAAGATAACTGAAATGGGTCTCTTCTAGGTATATGACTAAAGGAAGATATTCGTGTATAAGAAGCTTAATGGATTCTATACTGCTGGCCATTAACTCTTTATGTGTTAACTATTTATTGTTGAGAACTTGATTCTTAGTCAGTTTCGTCAGTAGAAGAAGGACTGTTGGGAAGCAGTTTCTTCTTCAATCTGGTGATATTGTTTTTTAAAGTTTTATTTTGTATTTGAGAATATATAAAGTTTAAAATTTCGTTTATTTCTTGGCTTTCATTTGAATACTTTTTAACAATGCGTTCAGGATATTTTGAGTGAAGGGAATTTGCCAGAAAATCACATATTTCATGAAAATATTTGATTTAGAATAATTGGAATATCTTCTTGGGTTTTAGGCTTTTTCTTAGGTTTTTTAGTATCGGAAGGAGGTAGGTCATTTTCAAGAATTTTAGGAGAGGATAGTTGTCTTTTAGTTGCAGGAGTAATTTCAGTGGTTTTTCTATCGCTTTCAATTACCAAGGAATTATCTTGTAATATTTTTGGTTGGTTCAAAATTTGTAATTCATTGTTTGTTTGTGAGGAAGTGGTTTGGTCCTTTGTAACTGATGCGTGATTTTGTATGGTATTGGGTTCTGGTTCCATTAATGTTTCGGTATCTTCTTGGTATTGGTTTCGTGGTTGATCTTGTAGCTGATTATATTTTTCATTGGTAGAGTTATGTATATTCACGTGGTGGTTAGTTTCCATTTGATTAATTGAGTTGCTTGATGATGATAAAGAAGGACAGTCAGAATCGTGATATCCGACAATCTTGCATCTGGAGCAGTTTAAACCATCCATGGAAATGTATAATCGATATGATGTATTGTCGAATGAGATTAGAAATGAGTCAGGAATTGATGCATTTTCTAAAGGACTTATGAACATTTGCCTCCTAAAGCTGAGTACGTGGCTGTATTCTGAGTCTTGCATGCCTACTCGTAGAAACGTCATGTTGGAGGCGGATTTTATACCCATAGTTTTTAAGTGCTCTTCAATTATGCTATTAGGTATAGTAGGACATACATTAGATATGATGAGTCTCTGGGCAGGGGTTATAAGTCTTCTTACTTCAATCTGTTTACCATCAATATTTATATATTTGTGGGAGCTAAGAAATTGATCAACTACATATTTAGAGGAGAGGTAGATGCAGATGCGGTTGTTTGCTATTCCAACAGCTTTTATATATATATATATATATATATATATATATATATATATATATATATATATATATAACTTTTATTCCTTGTATGGTTGAAAGTATAATACCTTGGTCTTTTGAAGGATATTTGAAACTGTTTAATGCATTGGAGTAAGATATATGTGACGTAGTGGGTATATTTCGTGAGGTAGTAGCTGATTCCGGTTCATCCATCTTCCTGCTGAAAATTTACGTACATTGGCACAGAGGATCTGAAGCCGGACCGGGCCACTTAATAAAATTGAACAGCAGCCTAGCCTAATTACTTGTTAGAAGCAAGAACCAGCAAAAAGTTGTTGTCGATAATCGATAAGTTGAATTGAAATCGATAAAATATTTTGCCTTTTAAACTTCTGATTTTAAGGTTATTAATAATGCAATTTTGTACTCACAGAATTCTACGATTTTCAGTACACTGTCACACATAACTTAGTTGCCAAACAGTATAAAAATTAAATTATATTTTTAATTTTAACTACCGGTCATTAACAAATTTGTCAGAACCGATATAAAGGTGTATGATCTGCTATAAGCTACAGCGTTCCACGTTAAGAAAATAACATTAGGCTTATGGAGATCAGTGTTGCCAAAACTCTCAGGCATACGGTTTACTAGATTGTCGATATATTTTTCGAATTTCCATTTTCAATTAACATTTAACTGTAAAGTCAGAATAACAACTGAAGAACCACAAAAAACCTTATTATCATTATGTAGTCTCAGAGAACGACATAAAATCGCTGACATACGTACACCGTATTATTTGTTGCAATTAGTAATTAGATATATGCATTCCAAGCGGTCCGTTTATTTGCTTTTAAATTTTTAATAGCCGGAAAAGTGCATGATCTAACTAAGCAATATTTTCTACTGATTTCTATGATTCATGGTATATGATATTCTTACCGAAAAACAAATAAACTATCGTTACTATAATTAAAATAAGATAAAATAAAATTATCTTTTGTAAATACGATTTATTTAATTAAAATCATTTTCACTACTTTTCATCTCTTGTTTCGAATGGACACTTTTGGTCAATTACGTTAAAAAACATTAATTTAATTCATGTCTGTGAAAACGAAAATACAAATTATACAACCCTGAATCGCGCTTGTGTTCATCGTGGCATCGCTGCGCTTATATCGTCCATAAGAAATACATGGCCCTATCTCCGCAATGTTATTTTCTTAACGTGAAACGCTCATTAGATATCGGGGACGGACTCCTCTAAGGCTAATTTATTTATATTCATAACTTTTGTTTATGTGCGCTTCTAAACTTTTATCATAGTTACATAAAAATAGTATTATTTCTAAAAATTTTCCATGATTTACTACAGGATCGTCAAAACTGTAGGCACTTTCAATTTGTTTTTTTATTCCAAGACCATGTTTTTCTATCAACTTTAAAACAATAATGGTAGTAGATGCAAAATAACTTATTTTGGATACTCATTTTTTCCATTCGTTTAGCGATTGCTTTCAAACAACCTACAGTTGACCATTGTTTCCTCGGTATAAAAAATATACGTTTTTACAGAATCTATGAGTAATTTCATGCTCATTTCTTGTTTCAATTAAATGTCTAAATCGGTTAAAATCTTCACCAAAAATTTTCAAACCATCACACAAAAAAATACTGCACTACAGCTTTTTTTTACTTCTATTGTAAGTAAGCCAGTGACGATTTAATTTTTGAGCAACAGTTAACTAAAAATAAAAACACTTTGGTAACAACAGAAAGTAGCTCATTATTGGATTACTTTGAATAGTATGGAATTAAAAAAAATTTGTTTGTCTGACACACAAGGTTTTTTGAAGTAATTTTGGAAATTCGGCTCATCAAAAAGTATTTATTCTATTTCATCTTCTGCTTTATATCCCCCTTCTTCTTTTGAACCTATTTCTTCTACTAAAGAAAACATTACTATCACAAAATACGCCGAAAAATAGTCAGCATCTGCTAGAGCAGACTACAGTTTTCGCTGTGAACAGCGATCAATAAAATTTAATTTACTTACCTATGTTTTTGACCCATTTGGGTGGGTCTAAACTATTTAAAAAAGGGCGGCATCAAAAATAGAGCAGCAAATATGGTAATCCACCTCTGCTAGGAACAGCAGATTGTTCTTTGTACTTTCATCTATTTTACGAATTATTATTTATAAAAAAAGTAACTCATACAAAATGTATAAAAGAAAGATAAAATTAAGCTACACAATTTGTTGTAACACTTTCAAAGCAGGTGGTTAGCTTGTAAATACATACAAGTTACGCGATCCGATGAAGACTTTTGTATCATAGACTTTGGGACTTTGGATTTGTTGGGTCCACAGTTTTGTTACAGAGTAGTTGACGCTTACTATTATACCCCAAAACTTAAAGTGTAAGGGTGTGGTTTGTTATACCCACTGACTTCGTTATGTAGTATTCTGGGGCACAACAGATTTTTGGACCAATTCATATAAATATGTATAATGAATTTAGCGAGCGTAGAAAACTGCACCTGTATAGTTTAGACCAATTCTTCTTCTTCTTCCTCTTTATAAGCAATTCTGCTTGTTCATTGGCGGATTAATGCCTCTATGGAAGGTTGCCACTCCATCTTTTGCGCGGTCGTCGTATACTTCTTCCGCCGATTAGTGACTTACTCCTGCTATTTTGACGACACTGGTCTCCTCCATTCTGCTTATGTGGTTATTCAATTCTTTTTTTCTATTTTGTTTCCACTCATTTATACACTGTAAGTTACATTTTCTTCTAATGTCTTCACTTCTCTTTCGATCTGTCAGCCTATTTCCTGTTATTCTTCTCAGTACTCTCATCTCTGCCGTTTCCTGTAGACTTTGCGTTGTGGCTGTGTCGGGTTTTGTTTCTGAGTCGGGTCATATGTCATTATTGGTCTTACACTGGCTTTATAAATTCTTGACTTTATCTCAGTGTTAATGTGTCTGTTTCGCCATACAATCGAAATGCTATATAGCATAGCTATATAGCATATAGCATAATGCGAATATAGCATATAGCCATCCTGCCAGTCTCTTTGCTTTTTATACTTAATCCCTCACTTTTTTGTCCAGCTCTCCATAGATAGACAGTGTAATTCCCAGGTATTTTATTTCCATAACTTGTTCAATACTGATGCCATCAATTTCTATTTTACATCTGGTTGATTCTTTGCTGACTACTATTGTTTTAGTTTTCAAAATTCTTTTGCTCTTATGTTAAATCTGTGGACCAGTCTTTTTTATTTCTTTGTTTCCATTCTGTATCCTCTTCCTTTCTTAACGCTTTTGATGATTTCATCCATGAGCAAATTGAAGAGCATGGGGCTCAATGAATCCCCTTGTCTTATTACGCTGCCTATTTTTGTAAGTTGTCCATTTATTCTAACTTCCATTTTGTTGTTTTGTTAGATGTTTTCAATAGTTTTTATAATATTTAGGAGAACTTCTCTATTATACAGAAGATGGATTACATCTTTAAGTTTAGACCAATTATGGGATGAAATACAAAATATTATAACAGAATCAGCAGATATTAATCCTAACGGCACCCTAATCATAAAAATGGTTTTCGAGGGCGCCGCACATCGCATCTAAGCTACTAACATAAAAGTCTGGGTGTTATTTTCGAGCTATATGCTTTGGCCATTGCGAATCTGATACTTGATACGAGTTGTAATTTGCAAAAACACCATACTCAATCGATCTTTGCATAAATGAATAACCGTAATCTGGAGCTAGTTCAAAAATTAGGAGAACGGTAGCTGCATCATCTTTGGGTAAAGGTTGTACATTGTTTTATGGATAGATGCTAACAAAGACGCACCGGACAAACCAGACCTGCTTCACTTTATTTTTGATATTCGTTGTTATTGTCTTTCACTTAGACTTTATGAATTATTATCGTCCTCTTTATATGTATTTAAATTACTGATAGTGTTGTTTCTGCATCTTCTCGCCATTTACAAGTGTGTCCTTTTTTTTTTGATAAAAATGATACTGCTCGTTTCACGTTACTCTTTGCCTTTTGGTTAGTAAGCTAAACACTAGTAAATTATGTTAAATATACCAAAATTTTTTATTTATCCAACTTCTCTTTATTACAACTTTCACTCTTAAACTGCTGGTTCAGTAAAAGTTCGCTAATAGGAAATGCATGTATCTTTCTCCTCGTATTTAAAAAATGTTTCTATATTTTTCGTGAACTATTATTACTTTGTTGCTTTAGTTTTTATTGCTTTTTTACATTATGTAGTTTTTTATAATATATATTTCTCATGTCGAGTTGTAATACATTTTTTTTTCTGTTTTGACTAATTTCACAAAGAGAATTTTTCGCTATAGAACTATACATCGTAAGTATACATCTAGGGGTACATTTTCGTCTGAAATAACGCAATATATTGCAATTTTATACGCACATAATATATTAAAAATAATGAGGTCACAGTTCATTGGCAATGATTTATTTCTAACCAAGGTGACTCTTAGAATCACGCTCAATTTGTACCCCGTGTCATATCGATATGTTAACAATATAAAACATTTTTGCATGGTATAATAACGTTTTATTGCAGATTGCATTTCAGATTGTCGCCAAAATATCAAGGACAATATTAAACGAATGCAAACGTATAGTAAACATAAAATTAAGAGTTAGTGATGAAATCGAAGTTGTAATATATAGTAAATAATAATCATATTTTGCGAAAACTGTTCAAGGATTTTGATTTAAATTCATTTAAGTTTGATTTATAAGGGTCGGTGTAATCGGTCCTTTTGCTAAATAACAGCGTCTAATAGATTTTTTTAAAGAATTATCTGTTGCCGTATCCTTGTTTTTAAAGAGTGTCAGAGGAAGGAGACCACGTCATATTATAGTACGAAGAGTAATAATATGATACTCGCGTAATTCGCCGTGATAATTTATTGTTCGCATTTTTTAGGTATTTTTATTCTTAACACGTTCGCTGACACGTGATTTTTTAATAACATATTTTAATAAGAATAATTAAAAGTTTGTTTAATAATAATATCTTTAACAATAATGTTTAAAATATGTTTTTCATTTGTATAATTCAATATGTATAATTATTAATTTTAATATCTGATTGTCCGAATTATCTCGTAGTTGGTTATATATAATAGGGTATATTTTAAACAGCGATGACTAAGTCATGTATGACAAAGTCAAATTCTTATTTTTCACTAATTATAGTCACACTTTATAACGTAAATAGATTAATACTAGTCTATACAAGATACAATCTGATTTCTATACATATATGTTAAAATCAGGAGAAATCCCCCATTCACTAAAAAAGGCCTCCATTAACGAAAGGCAAATGATCAGCCCCAAAACTACCGAGCGATTGCACTGTTGAGCTATGTCTATAAACTGTTAGGAACGGTTAATCTACAACAGAATTAGTGAGCAAGCAGGGTTCAGACCTAACCGCAGCTGCACAGATCAGATCCTATCCCTAACAACACATATTGAAGCAGGTTTCTAAAGAAAGCAAAAAACATTTGTTGCTTTCATTGACCGATCAGCTGCATGTGATATTGTCAGAAGATCAGGACTAATCTGCAAACTAATACGTGCCATACCATGTCAAAAGGTAACTAAACTCATTGATAGCATGCTCACCGACAGACCTTTTTCAAGTCACAACGGGCAATTTTAAAAGTGTCCAAATGAAGCTCAGCAATGGACTGGCACAAAAATCTGTGACAGTCTTACTGTTTAATTTATACATCGAGGACTTACCTGGGACAACTTCGCAGACATTTGACTACGCTGACGACTGGGCCATTGCAGCAAGACATAATAACATCGATATTACAGAAACAATACTAACGGATGACCTTGCCCTTATGGGAGAATACTTTCGCAAATGGAGGCTACGGCCCAATCCAACGAAGACCAAAGTTTGCTGTTTCCATCTGAATAATGCCTAAGTTAACAAAAAACTCTCCGTTCACTTTGAAAACAGACTGCTCACTCATAACTCAACACCAAAATATCTTGGAGTGACTCTGGACAGAATATTAAGTTTTAAAGAACACCTACAAAGAACGGCAGCAAAACTGAAAACGCGAAATAATGTAGTCCAAAAGCTATGTGGCACCACATGGGGGTCCTCAGCCTCCGTATTCAAATCATCCGCTCTCGGACTTGTATACTCGACGGCTGAATATGCTTCCCCGATATGGCTCCATAGCAAACACACGAAGATTATTAACACCCAACTAAACCAGACAATGCGAATGATCTCAGGTACAATTAGACTCTCACCAAACTATTGGCTTCCCATTATGAGTCACATTCCACCGCCGAAACTGCGAAAAAGTCATTCTCTTCTCAGAGAATATCGAAAAATCGAGGCTAACCATCAACTAAGCATCCACCATGATAAGCTTGATATCGAAATAAACAGACTGCGCTCCAGATATCCTCCATTGCTAAGAGCTAACTCCTTACATCAGGAATCTTTTAACTTCACTAACGCTTGGAGAAGACACTGGAAGAGCGACTCGACTCACCACAGGAAGCACACCAAATGGCCTGCATCGATCAGAAACCGCCAGACTTTGAACTCTCCCGCAATACATGGACAACGCTAAACAGAATAAGAACAAGCAGCGGTAGATATGCTGACAGCTTATATAGATGGGGAAAAGCCTTTACTCCTGACTGTGACTGTGGTTCGCAACGTCCGTCACATTGTTAAAGAATGCCCCCGAAGGTGATTTCCTGGAGTTTTCGATGAGTTCTTGAATGCGACCGAAAATGTTTTACAGTATAATATGTAAAAATAATACGTTTGTAATACTCCATGTAACGTTTTATATTTATTTTTAATTATGTGTTCTTATTGTATGCCATACGAAAAATAAAATAAAATAAAAATAAAATGGCCTATACAAGTTGTGATATATGGCACATACTCTATTATTTATGTATATTTCGTCACTTGAGCAGATCTTGAGCAGATCTTGAATCCAGTTCTGCTGTATGCGCTTGATGTCATCTCCCATCTCGTTGGAGTACGGTCCTCGGTTACGATAAGCATCTTGTCTGTGTCTGTGTTGTGAACGGCCGTAGCTCAGCGGCAAGATACTGGCTTCGGCAATGATACGAGCCGTTCACCGTACTTCTGAGGGCACGTTAAGCCGTCGGTGCTCCTGGGCTAGTATGTGCATCGATACTAGCTACTTGATACAGGGTTAAAGATGCAAATGTTGTCGGAATCTGTCCGAAAGGATCTTCCGGCAAAAATGTCATACGATATTATTATTATTATTATTATAGCATCATGTCTAGGTCTTTATTCTAAAATTTTCTTGGTTCATCTTACATTTCTGACTACAGCAACATGGTCTGCCCAGTTTAATATCAGCGTTGCCATTCTTTTAATTGCGACCGTCATTGACCACTCCATTGCTTTCTGTGCTACTTGTATTTTATTGATTACTTTTCGGGTAAGGGTCAAGGGTCGTACATTAGAACGGGGAGTACACAGTGATTCAAGACTTTATTTTTTAAGTAGGAATGCATTTAACTTCTAAGATACTTTTAGTCTTAAAGAATCCTATGAAATTTGCTAAATGTGTCTAGCATCATTCATAGGGCAAGTTCAATAGTTTAAATAATTAGCCTTAGGGATAAATAAATTAAATAACGTTTAAACTATTTGACCGATGGGGGGAAATTTCGCACAAATTTAAAAGACGGTAATTCCTCGATGTTCAAATGTATAAATATTTTATTTTGTTAATAAAAAAATTAATAAAAATTATAAATTAGTGCAAAAAAACTGCTTTTTTGCAAATATCTCCGTAAATTATTTATCAATTTTAATTGAAAAAATGGGAAAATATAGACAAAAAATCAAATTGTGACCATAAATTATTGTTTAAAAAAAACGCAAGGTAAAAATACGAGTACGTTTTCATATATTCGTCATCTAGTAACCCCCACCTATATCTTAAAAGCTTCAGATATCTGCGAAACATTTTTCGATCTTTTTAACCAGACTGGGCTATAAGTTAAAAACGTAAGCGGAAGTTTCGCAAATGTGTTCTTTTGCATTAGAATAATGCATCCAGTCAAGGTCTGACTGCATTTTTTTTTATTTGCTTAAGTAGGCTTTGACTTAGTATACCACATATTCTCCAGATTTAGTTCTCAACGATTACCGGCTGTTTCCAAAACTTAAAGAAAACTTGCATAGTAAACGATTTTCATTGATAATGATGTCATCTATGTGCAAAAAATCAATGGTTTGGAGTGATCAAACAAGCTTCCTTTCGATAAGCATTAAAATGCTAGAATAAAGTAGTGAAAAATGTGTTACTTTTAATGAAGGCTGAAGGTCTAACAATAAAAGTGAGATATTGTTGAGTGTTCGGTTTACATCTAAACGTTTTCAAAAAAAAAATTCTAGTATTTTCAAAGATACCTACACAATACATTTGTATGCCAAGGGACAAATAGTACAACAGGTAACTTCCATGAAACATATGAGAGCAAATATCAACAGCCAATCTAACCCAAAAAAAAGAAATCCTATCAAGAATCAAATAAGCGAGGAAAGCACTCATGAAGATTAAAACATTTTTTAAAAGTTTAGACCTTAGTTTAGAGCTCAGAATTCGAATGATCAGATGTTACGTTTTCTTTATTTTGCTTTATGGCTGTGAAAGTTGGAAAATGGACTCTGAACCAGAAAAAGAATAGATGCCTTTGAAATGTATATATACAAACAAATGCTGAGAATTCCATGGGTACAAAAAGTTACCAACGTGAGGTACTTCGGCGCACGAGTAAACAAATAGAATTACTCGCCATTTGGATCGCCAACCTTCGAAAGGAGATGGCCCAATAAGAAGAAGAAAATTGGTTAGTGTCAGTGGATCAGGGGTAGATCAAAGTTAATAATTACTTTAATTTCTTCAAAATAACTTTAAAATACTCAAATAAAACGCAAATTCAAAACTTATGAAATATGTTTAAAAATAGGTGACGGAAAGAAAAAAAAATACATAAAAGTGAAAAAAAAAATAATAACTCTTCAATGGGAATACAAAATTAAATCGATTTCACTTTTCTGAAAAATAATACAAAGAAAAAGATGAAAAATGATAAATAATGAATATTTCTAACTTAAAATACTTGAAATACCGGATCCAACCCTGTTTATTGACGATTTGTGTTTCTAAGAGGCATTTAATTGAAGAGATTTAAATATTTATGTGGGCACATGCCTGATTATATTGTTCTGTGTGATTTATTAATCATTAATAAGATATAGCAAATATTTATTTTGATCGCTATTGTCCTTGCCAAATAAATCGCAAATCGACAAAGTCTGCGAATTATTTACGATATTTTTATTGATATATAAATTAAGTAAAGTATGGACGCCTCTTTAAATGGTCGGCCGATCTTCCTTTAGTTTATATTTTAGTGGCTAAAACTAAGTTATTATTATTTATTCCATCCATTATTCTTTTGTTTTTTAACTAATATTTATTCTTTAGTTTTTCTTTATTTTCTTTACTCTTTAATCAATTCCAGATTTCACATCGAACGTTTGATTTCGAAAGAAAGATCTGTTGTCCTATTATACATCTATAATAATATTAGTTCAATAGATCGTTTTTTGAGCTACGTGTATTACTTGATCAGGGTCTACAAAGACCTAATTTTTTTCTCACTGATCCCGTCTGATCCAAAAGACCTCCGTTATCACTGAAGCAGAAACTTATTGTATTTGCTTCCCATTGTTTTTTTTTCTACCCCAGGCTAAAATTCTTGAACCCTGTAGAAGTTTTACAGGTCTTTTGCTTGGTGTGTCCTAAATATTCCAGGGCCTTCCGTTGATTGCCAAGATTTTGTCTTCTGCGTCTAGAAATCGCATAATATATGTTTTACAGTTTCTGTTTCCCTAACACCGAGTCTGCAATTAGGGTCTTCATTGTAAATGCCTATTTTATTCAGAAATTCTCTTACTGCTACATGTCCGGTGAACATTCCTGTTACTGTTCTTAGTTTGTTGCTGCTTATATGAAGCAGTTCCCCTGTTCTTTTTGTTCATGGTCCACCAATGAAGATTTTTCAATTTGTGTGTTTTGGGATCCTCTCAAAATATCGCTCCTAACTCTTTCTGGTCCAGTTCTCTACAGCCCTACATACTGCAAATTTTGGTACTCTCAGAGTCACAGCCAGTCCGTTTGATTTGTTTGATCCTCTTCTTACAAGTTGAACTGCTTCTTCGTTGTCTTCGATGCCCTGATGACCTGGTATCTAGACTAGCTCAACCTTGTTTCGGTCTCCCAATTCATTCAGTTCTTTGATGCAGTCCCACAGCAGTCTGGGCGTCACTTCCTGATACGCTAGTCCCTGCAGTCTCACTACAAACCCAGAGTTATAATATGTCTGCCCTACCGCCTAAAATACAAGAAATACAACTATTTATTAGACACAAACAATAACCATTTAAATGTAAAGAATAATCTGATAATGACAAGGCGAGTAGTTACCACAAACAGAATAACTGATGTTATCATTGTACTTAATAAAACGGCGGTATCTATACAGTGTGTAAAAGCCAAATGGAATAAATTCATTATTTAGGTTACTGTACATATTTATAAAAATCCCGAAACACGTCATATTTTAATTATAACTTGACATTCTTTAACGTAAAAATGCAACCCCTACCTTCAACCCCCTTAGAATGACAGGTACAACCCCCAATTTTTAAAATAGGAAGTATAGGCTTGTGATATATCGTTTGAAAGGTCTTTTCATTCTCCATTCAAAAATGTTGTCGCTTTCAAGTTTATTAAGATTAATTAAGATAAAATAAATTAAAATCATGTGGTTACCGAAATTCGCTACAATACAATCAAAAACTAAAATGTAATGCAAAACGTAATAAAATGTAGAACACGAAAAAGAACTATGAATGTTAATAAAGTAGATGTTCAAAATGTTCACCGCGAACGTCTTGGCAACATCCTAATCTTAAATAAAACTGCCTTCTAACATTATTTAACATAACAGGCGTGATCGGCCTAATCGCAAGCGTTATTCGTTCTTTTAAGTCATTTAAATCAGAAGGTTTAGTTTTGTACACATGGCTCTTCACATATCCCCATAAAAAGAAATCTGATAATGTAAGATCAGGTGATCGCGCTGGCCATTCAATCGATCCTCGCCTCCCTATCCACCGATTGGGAAATATTGTATCGAGGTACTGCCGGACATTAAGTTGGTAATGTGGTGGTGCTCCATCCTGCTGAAACCATATCGTATTCGCTGGAACTTGAGGGTTTCCTGGATCAGGATATAAATTTGCCAACGTTGGAATGACATCATTTTGAAGTAGTGCCAAATAATTGTTGCCATTCAAGTTGCCCTCAATGAAAAAGGGACCAATGATATTGTTTCCTACAATCCCTGCCCAAACATTAACCTTTTGAGGGTATTGAGTGTGTTCTTCTCTCATCCAGTGAGGATTTTCTGTGGCCCAGTAGCGGCAATTTTGCCGATTAGCATGACCGTTAAGTGAAAAAGTACACTCATCAGAAAACATAACGTCTTCTAATTGGATAATATTGTCATCCAACATTTCCATCATTTGCTCACAAAAAAAAGTTCTCCTATCAAAATCGTCTTCCATGAGCTCCTGAGTAGGTATCATTTTATAGGGATGCAATTTATTTTCTTTTAATATGTTTACTATCGATGTATGGCTAGCATTGAACGTAGTGGATGCCTGTCTACTCGATGTATGTGGATTTTCCTGAAACTCAAGCAACACATCTAATTTGAGTTCATCACTCAGTGCATTGGCAGCTGCTTTTTTATCTGCCTTACATGACCAAATTCGCGAAACTGCTTTTCTATTTTATTTATTGTACCTTGGGATACAGGCGGTAAATTAGGAAATTTCTCATGAAATAGGCGAGTTACTTCCTGTTGTGTTCGGGTGTTATCTCCGTAACCAATCATTTGTAAAACTGTTATTTTATGCATTTTCGTTAATCTAACCATTTTTCTGAATTGAATTGAACGAACTTTTTACTTAAATTAAAATACTGACAGCTTAAATAAAACAATTTACTAATGCGTGTTAAAATAACGTTGCCACGGAAATTCTTTAAAGTTTTTTAATGGTTACCATCTAAAAACCACATTGCTATGGTTTTTGTTCACTTTCTCATTATCAAGACCTAAACGGGAAATAAGTTTTGAGTATATTTTAGCGAATTTCCGTAACCACATGATTTTAATTTATTTTATCTTAATTAATCTTAATACACTTGAAAGCGACAACATTTTTGAATGAAGAATGAAAAGACCTTTCAAACGATATATCACAAGCCTATACTTCCTATTTTAAAAATTGGGGGTTGTACCTGTCATTTCAAGGGGGTTGAAGGTAGGGGTTGCATTTTCACGTTAAAGAATGTCAAGTTATAATTTAAATTTGACGTGTTTCGGGATTTTTTATAAATATGTACAGTAACCTAAATAATGAATTTATTCCATTTGGCTTTTACACGCTGTATAGAGCTTAGGAAAAATGCTGCATGCGATAGGTAAATACTGCGATACATCGTACCTACTGCATTTTCTTTAAGCTGGTATGTAAGAATAGCTGCAGGTACTGCGCTGATACAAATAATATTTTAATAGCTGCAGATACTGCATTTTTATTACGTTGTATAAAAAGGGCAAGTTTTCCTGATTCCAGTGATATAAACAACTTTATATATGCAATTTTTGTACCTACTGCGTTTTTGCTTACGAGGGCAGTATTAATAAGGTGTGGTAGAACTTTGTTATTATATATTTCCGACAAAGATTATATTAAATTATTTTCAAGCTGAGTGAAGCTTATATAACAGAGCTAATTTGTAAATTGAAATATATTACATGAGAGCCTTGTCTAACATTCCGTAAGCAATGTGATGTGCGTAAAAAATTATTATTTAGCGTATAGCTTAATATATCAAACAAATACAACCATGTATGTAAAAAGTAACTACAGAATTTAAAATAAAAACACAAGCTTATGTAAAAACGAACACACAAGATAATACAAACAAACGCAAGGTTATATCTTTAGATTATAGTTTATTTTTATGAACGAGAGAGTAATTAGCATAATTTTAACTGGTAGCTCCGACCACTCCATGGGCGTGCTCAAGATTAATTGAAAAATTACTTTGAATAATTGTAAAAAATAAATGAATTATTTCAGTGTTATAAAGTGTTATGTGCATGTAAACAAAAGTGACCTCTTTTATCACACACTATATTAGAACTGACTGGCCTACATTAAAAAGGGTTTTAAAAAATTCACATTTTTTTTTAATTTTTAAAAATTACAAAAGAGAAAAAGAGTTTTTAAAACCGTCTAAGGTATGTTAAATAGATGAATAAAAATATTAATATAAAACTTACAGCTACTTGTTACAAATCCAAATCAGATTCAGAAGATGAACTTTCAGAACCAAGATTTATAATAACTGGCTCGATCATTTTATCAGTAATATTGTCCAGCTTCCACATTTTTTTCTCTTCTTTAATAGTGTGATTTACTGCCTTTTTCCAGTTTTCAGGTTTTACATTATTTACGGCCTCCAAAAACAACTGTTTAACATCATGAATTTTAAAAGTGGTATTTTTTCTTGAAACTTCACTCTTTATCTGTGCCCATACCAGTTCAATCGGGTTTAATTCACAATGATATGGTGGGGATCTAAGTACTGTCATTCCACGATTTTTGGCAATTTCATCAATTTCGTATTTTTTAAATTTTTCTTTATGAAGGGCACACAACGAATAAAGTTCCTTTCTTATAGATCCGGGATGGTACGTAATATTTTTTGAACTCAGCCAATTCTGCAAGTCTTTTTTTAACCACTTGGTTGTGGGCAGTCCTTCTATAAGTCTGGAGTGATAACTTGCATTATCCATTACTATTACACAGTTCTTAGGAAGAAGATCTATCATTTGTTCGAACCATTCTTGAAAGACATCAGCGTTCATGTCTTCATGGTAGTCACCGGTACGAGTTGATTCAAAAGTTAATAAACCACCTTCAACAAAACCGTCTGAACTGCCAATGTGTACTATTATCAGCCTGCTTCCCTTTCCTGATGGTGGGTTTAAACCAGTAGATAAGTTATTTACAAAAGCGTGCCTTTGACTTGTAACAGTTTCATCCTGCCAAAATTTATTTGGTGTATGACCCTCGTTGATCCATGTTTCATCAAGATAAAATATTTTTCTTTTTTGGTTTCTTATTTCCTTTATGGTTCTTAGAAAATGTCTTCTCCATATGACAATATCGCTTCTTTCTAATAAAATAGACTTTCTGGGATTCTTTTTCCAGCGGAAGCCTATTTCTTTTAAAAGTTTCCATAACGTACTTCGACTCATTTCTGGGTAATCCTTATCATCTCGAACTGAGACAAGAACTTTATCCAATGTTGGAAATTCTTGTCTAAAGAAGAATTCATGCACTTTCCGTCGAAGTCCTTCTTTAAAATGATATTCTATTTGAAATTTTGGTTTCCCTGGAGCTAAACGTGGCATTTGAAAACTACCACATTTCTCTTCTTTAATAACTCTGTAAATCGTAGATTTCCCAACACCAAGTGTACTGCTAACTAACTCAACGGTCTCATCAACACTTTCACATAAACGTTTGTCTGTAAATGATTTAAAACAATTAAATATTAATGTTTTTTCATTAACTGTTAGAGGACCAATTTTTCGGCGTTTACACGGCACTTCCAAATTTTCCATAACACTAGTATACACAATAAACTGCACCTTGCAACTGAAGTACCTACTTTTAGTGAACTGTTAAGAATTTTGAATACGCCACTTGGACCTTCCTATATACAAAATGGAAAAACCCACTATCACATTTTCTGTGGAATAAGTTTAGAAGGTAATTATCTAGTCAATTACTGTCGTAGATTCCTGGAATTAAAGAATTAAATGTTTGATTGTTGAAACCCTTACTTCGTGGAATGCACTCATTTCAGATAAAATAAAACGTTTTATTTTATCTAAAGAATTAAACTTTATTTTGCAAATAGGCAAAGAATTAAACTTTATTTTGCAAATAGATAAAATAAAACGTTTTATTTTATCTAAAGAATTAAACTTTATTTTGCAAATAGGTAGGTACTTATTAAACTTTTATTGGTTATATATAACCAATAAAATAAACATCTTACATTTCTTGCAAATTCATTAGTACCTGTTAACCTCCATCACTCCGACACTGGCAACCATATTTAGGGATTAGTAACCCTCACAACTATTGTATTCTATTCTGCTCCAACCTTTATACCTGGTGGTCATACTCAATTTAAAATTGTTTTCCTATATACTTCTGTAAACTTGTTGACAAATATCTGTTTTTCATTGAGTCACCCGTATCAACAGTTTAGGGATTTGCATACATAATTTATTGTTTTATTACTCTCTCATACATAAAAATACACTATAACTTCAGCTATTCATTCAAGACTTGAAGGTGAATTTGTGAAGAAGTCTTTTGGATTTTCTAGGTATGCTTTCATTTCACATATCCCCACTATATGTTGGATGATTTGATCTGGATCATTTATGTAGGTTGTGTGCGCATACTGTACATTCCTTCTAATTCGGTTAAGTCTCGTCCATAAGTTCGTGGGTGATCGAAGCCATCTGACTTTTGAATTGTCCCCACTATATGTTGGATGATTTGATCTGGATCATTTATGTAGGTTGTGTGCGCATACTGTACATTCCTTCTAATTCGGTTAAGTCTCGTCCATAAGTTCGTGGGTGATCGAAGCCATCTGACTTTTGAATTGGGTCAATAAGGTTAGATATTTTAGATGGAACTGTTACCTTTCACAGCCTGCGCTATCAGGAAGTGACAGTAAGTGTACAACATTTAGCTGTTGGGCCGCTACTAAATTATTATTTATATTTGAATACTCTTTTATCAAGGCGTCTTGCCTTCGTAGAGGAGGTGTACGTATATGGCTGAGGGTAGAGCCAATATAGTGGAGCAGTCTTGATGCAGCCGCTTATCATTTTCATTGTTATGGTAGACTGCCTATTCACTATCTTCATATAGACACTATTTAGCTATACCGGTGCACAGTACTTTGTCGCAAAGTAGACCAAACTTAGCACAGATGTTTGTAGCGTGTCCTCAGGTACTCCCCCGTTAGTACCACAGAGATCCTGATACGGTTATTTCTAGTACCTGTTTTATTGTGTTCTCACTTGTAGATGTTTCTTAAACGACAGAGTCTTTTCTAAGGTAACCCTAGATGTTTTGCGTAGGGTTTGCCTAAATATTCATATAATTTGTTGAGGTCGTTTGTGTTGTGCTGCCATTGCTAGATCGTTAGTGTAGCTAAATTTTCTTGTATCAGTGTCAGGTAGGTTCGATATATATAGCTTGCAAAGTATCGGGGCAAGGAGTGATCCTTGAGGTAGTCCATTATTTAATTTCCTCTGTCTGCTTATATCTAAACTAAAAAAGAGGAAAACAGTACATCGAAGAAAAAAATATGAATGTTTGAAAATCAAACTATGGAAGAGCTTTATCTAATAAAGATACACAACGAAACTATACACTTCTATCAGATCTTAAACAGGAAAAAAAAGAAGAATTTAAACCACGATTGAAGATGTATAGGGAAATGTACAATCATATTTTTAAGGCAAACGATGCAATATTAGACATATTGTTTGAGCAGTTTAAAGAATTATTCTGTTCCGAAGTAAAATATGATACATGACCTCAAAGGGAAAGAAACAACACCCCGTAATACTTCTATCAATGCTATAATAGTAATATTAATAGCATATGGTATTTTTACCAGGGAGATTCTTTTGAATTGTTCTGGCCCCAATTGTATCTTTCAACCTGTTTCAAGTAACTAGTAGTGTCCATGCAAACTAGCACAGGGCGACCGACAGCTTTACGTACCCTCTGAAGACCGCTGATGACTAGTTTTGACGTGATTAACATTTTTAGAAATGAAAATGGCTTTGTGGGTGCCAAGAAAACAACTCGTGCGCTATAGTTATTATATATGTAGATCCTTATAGATCAAATTTATAAACTAATGGTCAAAGTTTGGAACGACGAACAAATGCCAGAATGATTATTCATTTCCAGTTATATTACTGTATAGGAATTTAAAAGTACTCTTTATTTAGTAAAGTATTTAAAAAATATATATCTCATTACCTAACAGCAATGTTTAATAATATTTTATGTGAGAAACCACATGGTTTTCGCTCGAATAGATTACGTATAACCAATCTGCTGGTTTATGAAAAATTCGTGACCGTTGCCTTGGAGGATATAAGTAAAGTACATGCTATTTACACCGACTTCTTTAAGGCGTTTGATACAGTAAATTATTCTATGTTGATGAGTAAGTTATCTTTGGGAGTATAAGGTTCACTGTTAAGTTGAATCTCTAGCTTTTTCCCAAATCGTCATTAAATTGTTAACATAAATGGTGTTTTCTCGAAACTATTGGATGTCACCTCAGGAGTTACTCAGGGAGTCTCAACATTTTTTTAACTGCTTTATTATTGGTGTTACAACTGTGTCTTGAATAGCAATTTTTTATTATATGCTGATGCGCCAAATATCAACAAATTTTAATGCTGTTGTATGAGTTTCTCAAAACGCAAATCTCCGCTAAGTTATGATTATATATTAAATAATATTAAGTAAGTGCTATTCTGAAAGATGTATCAAATGTGTATGTTATTAGAATGGAAAGAATTCAAAGAAAGTCTCTAAGGACTATTGCTTATAGAATAAACATTCCCTATGATAAAATTAAGTTTACACCATTGTAATGACTTTTAAATATTCCACTTCTTAAGGATAGGACAACTAATTTGTGTGTGAATTTCCTGGTACCTGCAATTGCTACCCGTAGTTAAGATATTTTTCAGATTGAATTCCATCATACACTCTATGGTTAACAGTCAGCTATAACTAGAATTTGTAAAGAATTTATTAGTATACCTGATATAGCTTGAATTGGATGTACAGTTAATCAATTAAAATCGAAACTACGCCCATCACCCAGTCACTATCATAATGGCTATAAATATTTGGTAACTTTTATGTATGTTTTATAATTTTATCCTATTTATTTGGACTTTTGTATTTTATGTAGTTGTTCCATGTGTTTTTATTGTATTGGCAGGTTCGTAAATAAATAAATAAATAGTAATATTACCACTAATTAACTACAATATCATAACACTTCACGAGTATTAAGATTCCTTAATTTTATCATGTAAAAATCATTAAATGACTGCATGGCATATGTGATCTTTGTAATGCATCATGTGTTTACAAATTAGACATCACAAACAATAGATCAATATGATGAGTTTCATTTTGAAGATGTGTGCAAATTTTGCACAATTTTTGTGACTCAATTACTCCCAGGGTGTTCTATTTTATTGAATGTATAACTAAGCATTTTAGAAGGAAGATGTGTACATAGGTTATTAATTTGGATAAAGTCCAACATTAAGTGGTTGTTTAATTGACAACAGATAATGTATTGCACATTTTTACAGTATTCTTCGTAAAGAAAATCAAATGAACCAATCATTTATTTAGTACTGAATATTCTAAAATATAAAAATAAATGTGCAACTTATTACTATAATAAGTATAACTAATCTGGAAGAACAAGAAATTCTAATCGAGTTGAAAAACCATAACATTGATCCTTTAACGGATAAGGAGAATATACTATTGTAGAGGAACGAATGATTAAGACAAGAAAAAGGAATCAAAACATCAACAGGAAACAAAAAGTATGGAGCATAACGTGCATTAAGGTAATCCAAGTATGTCTCAAGAAAAACAAAAATTAGAATGTACAATACAGTTATTAGGCCTACAGCTATATATGCTTTCGAAATTCGTGTACTTAAGACAGCAGAAAAAGACCTATTATAAAGCTGTAAGAGGAAAATACAAAGACCAAAACATAGAGGTCTGATAATAGATGGCTAATGAAGAAGAAGAAATAATCTAAAAGAATTATTATAAAGAACCAAAAATAACGACAATAATCAAGAGTAAGACATTTGGGGCACATTGAAAGAATGGGAAAGAAATGAATGCCAAAAATGGTTTTCCACTTACAATTAATAATATTTTTATAACTCTTTAGTTCTTTATGTTGGGTATTGAACAGTGTTTTTCATTTTATGTTTAATTTAATAATACTTTTAATGTAGTTAATAGTTTGCGTAAATTACCGTCGACACAACATACAATTATTGTATGTTTATTACTTTTATCTTTGAGGTTTTAACTCTTAACTTGGCAAAACGTTAATTTTGAATCTAAAAATCTGAAAATTGGTATGTTTGCTGTTTGGGCATCATACAAATATTCTATAACAACAAAAAAAATATATGACATCTACATGTCAAAAATTTGGATTGTATACCAGAGTATACATCGCCAAATAGACCGAAAAATAGGTCTGTATAGCATATCATACATTGCCAAATTATGAAGGACAAGGAATATGAATAAGAACTATCAAAATTTAATCAAACATATTTATTTATTAATGTGAACATCCATAAAACAATTCCTCTTCTGCACTAAACATAGTCTAATATTACACTTGTTATAAAATATGGCAGTTTGTCCCTTCTTGCAATTTCTGCACCTGCCCATTGCACCATATACTGGAAAATGATCCAGATCATCTAATCTGATATCATCTTGGGGTTTAGGCTTTACCGGGTTTTAATTTTTTTTTTGAAGGTAGTACTAGCTACTCATTGCTGGGACGTCCTCTTTTTATTTTGTCAGCCTGCAGTAGACTTTTGGCAAGTTTAATTCTAAATTGTTTCAAAGGAATGACTGTTTTTTATCTTCTTGTAGAATGCTTGCATCACGTTTATATAGTAGCCAAGTATTATTAATGGATATATCTATAATTTGAGATAAATGCCCATATACCATCTATGTGTTTTGAAGCATATTCTATATAGAGCAATCAACATGTCTGCCAAATCCACACCACCCATATGACTGTTATAGTGTTTTATTAACTGTGGGCATGGAATGTAGATTTTCCTGTTATCCATTTTGGAGAATCTCCGTATGGTTGCCATTGGAATGGAGGCTACATATGAACTACATAAGGTTACGGACTTGTTATCGTACCACTTTACAACGACAATGCGACTATCATTGTCTACTTTTTGGTCAAAAGAACCTCTCCCATCTTTTTTCATTTTTTTTCAAGTGGGCAACCCCGTAGTCAGCCTTTCCTAACAGTTCCCAAAGAAAGTATTCCAAATTCAATTCGAAGATAGATAATTAGTTCTAAACTTGTAAAATAATTATCAAAATAAACCGTCGATAAAGGTTTATTTTTGATTGTTGAACATAGTGCTAAAACACATTTTGCCCCAAATCCCATGTTATTTTCCTCATCCGTAAAATGATGGTTTCTAAATGTATCGTTTCCTCCATAGGGAAAGAAATCATACACTATCCCTGATACGCCACAACGAACAAACATTTTGAAACATTTGGGTTTTGTAAAATCATTATTTTGTTTTGTTGTTACTTTATATTCAAAATCATCAGTCGTCCAGTTAAATGAAGACTCGTTTTTTTTACCCTTCCGTTTTATTAAACAACTTGCTTGTTTTTGGACTACTGGAGAAAATTGTGACACTACTGAGGGAGTACTTCCTTTACTGACTGAAACAGGTAATATTTCTACAGCTTCTTCTATATCTTCTTCAGAAGTTATATTTTCTTCAACATCATCTGTATCTTCTGTGAATTCTTTCAAAAAATTACGAGATAATAATGTTCTTTGCCTCTTGTTCGTCATCACTACTACTCTCTGTGTTATTTTCAGCACTAACTGGAGGCAAAAGAGCCATTATTCTATCAATTCTCCTTTTTTTAGTCTGAAAAAAAATTAATGTCAAATAAGCCATATCATATCGGGCGGTGTATACTATACAATACATAAAGTTTTGAATCGATTTGCTGAAAAAATATTTACATTACACCAAAAATTTGTTTATACATAAAGAGTATAATGTTTCAAAAATAAGTTCCCAAAAAATTAGCACTGTACAATGAAATACAATAAACTAATATAAACACTTACCACTTGCTGGTTGGAACAACACGCGTGCTCAGCCATTTTGTCGAGACTGTATCCATACCATCAGAACTAAATGCGCGAAATTAAGAATTTTCGGGCTGATTTCAACTCGGCTACTTACGGTAGTGTATACTTAACTATACAGTGCCAAGAACTGGGTTTCAAATACTATTGATTGTCAAATAAAAAATTTGAAATATTATGTATATTAAAACATACGTTGCCAAGTTAAGGGTTAACTCTGAAATTATAGGATACGCAAGGTGTAGGATCGAAATAATAGTAAGAAAATGAACTCTTGATCCTGTAGATTATGTTTGTCTGTCCGTCCGTTTATCTGTTCTTTCTTAGTTTGAAAAAACTGTAACACATAGAGAATTAACAACGGATTTCTATTCAGCACCTAAAGTTATTACGACAAAAATTTTCATAACGGAAATGCTTACTTCCCCCTTAAAGACAATTAATAAAAACGCTATTAATAGCAAACGACGATATAAAAAAAAATAGTTACATTTATTTTGGCAATGCATTCATGATCATTGTGCAAAAATTCGTCTAAAGGCTCGTACACATCTAGCGAACGCATGCGTGAAAATTTGGTCTTTTGTCCACATTACAGCGAACGAATTCGTTTGCAGTCCTTCGTTCAGTTTCGCGGGTATTTTTGGGGATTCGTGGCGCAGCAATTATGTAAAATGTAAAAATGACATCGGATGAGGATATAGTTATTGCAAGTATGTTGTATATTATTATTAGTGAGGTGGAAGCCGAAGAAGTAAAACACGTTCCCAAAAAACGACCAAAACGGCGCTGGTGGCCAACATAATTGTTCAAAAGCAGAAGTCGGTAAAGAGGAATAGACTTTACCAACGACACCTTTATCAACGTCTGTTTTTGCCTTGCAATTCTTAGAAGGCACAGATTAAAGCGGAATTCTTGAATTTGGTTTCGAAAATTAGTCTACGATTTTATTATCAGATGTCGCTACATTGCGTCTATACGAAGCCATGTTATAGTTGCTTCCTAAGACAGAGAAGAATTGTTTCACGTTCAGAGCGCTTGCGAAAGCCGTTCTGATGATGCCTATTGGGCTGAAATACGTATAAACGGATGCGCAAGCTCCCTATACGTGAAATAAAATCTTAACTGTCTTTTCCTTACGAATAGACTTATTTAATGATCTAAAAGCTGAAATGAAGTACGGGCTTTTTCAAAATTTTTGTAGAATGAAGTCTACTGATTTTGAATAGTTATTAAATGAAATTTAATAACCATTTATGATTCCATAAAACTTCCCGCTCTCGATATAAATCAAGTTTTAAACAAGAAGAATAATTAGTCCACTTCATTATTGCAAATTAGAAAATCAAAATAAAATCTCGACATTGTGCGACACTTTCACACTAAACACAGCCAAAAAAATTTCTTCTTCAATTTTCTTTTGTTGTACCGCCCGGTGAGCGAATTCTAGCGAAGGCAAACCTAATATGCGTTTGCTATCGTTTGTTGGGGCGTACACTCACATTTACCGAAGGCGTTTGGTCGCAAGGCTTCGGCCACATGAGTTCGCCAAATGTGTACGCGCCTTAAAAGCATGTTGGATTCCGGTTTATTTTTGATCTTTTTTATGTAGCTTTAGTCGTGGAACAAACGATTAAGTTGATTTAGATTCACCACTTTGCTTGTAAAATAAAAAACGCACAACAAACTGATTTTTGCATCGATAAAATTTTCGCCCCTTTTGTCCATTGATTAACTTAAGATACGAATAATCGTTAATATCGAATATTATATGGCATTACTTGTGAGTTTGAAGAAAAAAATTGTGAAGACAACCATAAATAAAGAAAAAACTTGCTTCCACATACCACTTATTCTTCACATCTGTCTGCCAGTGACTGATGGATGTTTGCAGACCAATCAGAACAAATTCTACCAAAAACGCATTGATTTATTGGATAAGCATGAGAAACTGTGTGGTCATCTTAAAATAAGATTGAATTTTCCTTAAATTTGCTTTATTTGTTAGTCTTGAAACCTACTGAGTGAAGTTTTGTATTAGTGGATATGAATAGAGTTCTTAGTGGTTCTGTGTTAGATCATATATATTTATTAAATAAAAAACAAAGATAATAAAGAATCTTCAAAATTTTTATGTATTTGCCCCTTATTGCCAACCTCAAAGTATCTGTTCGGTATCTCGGGCCTATTGACCTACAGACGCTATTAAATATTTAGTTTTGATGATAATCGTATTTATAGTATATATTTATTTAACTAATAAAAGATTAGTTTTCTTCTTATATAGATTATTTGACTATTAATATTGAATATTCTATTTTTATTTCGGAAATGATTAATTCTTAAAGAATACAATTTTTATCTGTTTTAGTCACTAAAATACGTAACACTAAGTAAACACAATGTTAAATGTACTAATTATTCATTTCGGAAATATTTTAGACTGTCTACATATGATTAGCCATTATTAGAGTCACGTTTTGTTAGTAATTTCGTAAAAATGTTTGGAAAATTCACGTTTTAAACATATTTATTTTTTGTCGTTATTCTAATTTTTTACGTCAATAAGATCATGATTTTCTACATTCCATTACACATACCTTTATTATGATATATATTTTTATTACAAATGTATGAACCACGTAAAAAATATTCTGTAAATTTTTAATCACTAAAACTCTGATTTTGTAGGTATATATATAAAAATTTAGGTTTTTTCAGTTGTTCATGTTTTTTTCAAAAATTTTGACACGTTGTTTTTGAACAATCATAACTTATTTATTTACAAATATAATTTCTTAAATTTGTAAAAACATAAAGTAAATAATGTTTTTCTAGGACATTACGTCGAAATACAGTGTGTAAAAGCCAAATGGAATAAATTCATTATTTAGGTTACTGTACATATTTATAAAAAATCCCAAAACACGTCAAATTTAAATTATAACTTGACATTCTTTAACGTGAAAATGCAACCCCTACCTTCAACCCCCTTAGAATGACAGGTACAACCCCCAATTTTTAAAATAGGAAGTATAGGCTTGTGATATATCGTTTGAAAGGTCTTTTCATTCTCCATTCAAAAATGTTGTCGCTTTTAAGTTTATTAAGATTAATTAAGATAAAATAAATTAAAATCATGTGGTTACCGAAATTCGCTAAAATATACTTAAAACTTATTTCCCGTTTAGGTCTTGATAATGAGAAAGTGAACAAAAACCATAGCAATGTGGTTTTTAGATGGTAACCATTAAATGCACTGCCAATGCTGCCAATGCACTAAGTGATGAACTCAAACTAGATGTGTTGCTTGAGTTTCAGGAAAATTCACATACATCGAGTAGACAGGCATCCACTACATTCAATGCTAGCCATACATCGATAGTAAACATATTAAAAGAAAATCAATTGCATCCCTATAAGATGATACCTACTCAGGAGCTCATGGAAGACGATTTTAATAGAACTTTTTTTTGTGAGCAAATGATGGACATGTTGGATAACAATATTATCCACTTAGAAGACGTTATGTTTTCTGATGAGTGTACTTCTTCACTTAACGGTCATGCTAATCGGCAAAATTGCCGCTACTGGGCCACGGAAAATCCTCACTGGATGAGAGAAGAACACACTCAATACCCTCAAAAGGTTAATGTTTGGGCAGGGATTGTAGGAAACAATATCATTGGTCCCTTTTTCATTGAGGGCAACTTGAATGGCAACAATTATTTGGCACTACTTCAAAATGATGTCATTCCAACGTTGGCAAATTTATATCCTGATCCAGGAAACCCTCAAGTTCCAGCGAATACGATATGGTTTCAGCAGGATGGAGCACCACCACATTACCAACTTAATGTCCGGCAGTACCTCGATATAATATTTCCCAATCGGTGGATAGGGAGGCGAGGATCGATTGAATGGCCAACGCTATCACCTGATCTTACATTATTAGATTTCTTTTTATGGGGATATGTGAAGAGCCATGTGTACAAAACTAAACCTAATAATTTAAATGACTTAAAAGAACGAATAACGCTTGCGATTAGGTCGATCACGCCTGTTAGGTTAAATAATGTTAGAAGACAGTTTTATTTGAGATTAGGATGTTGCCAAGACGTTCGCGGTGAACATTTTGAACATCTACTTCATTAACATTCATAGTTCTTTTTCGTGTTCTACATTTTATTACGTTTTGCATTACAGTTTAGTTTTTGATTGTATTGTAGCGAATTTCGGTAACCACATGATTTTAATTTATTTTATCTTAATTAATCTTAATAAACTTGAAAGCGACAACATTTTTGAATGGAGAATGAAAAGACCTTTTAAACGATATATCACAAGCCTATACTTCCTATTTTAAAAATTGGGGATTGTACCTGTCATTCTAAGGGGGTTGAAGGAAGGGGTTGCATTTTCACGTTAAAGAATGTCAAGTTATAATTTAAATTTGACGTGTTTCGGGATTTTTTATAAATATGTACAGTAACCCAAATAATGAATTTATTCCATTTGGCTTTTACACACTGTATATGGACCACTTTTGTAGAGGGTAGGATCCGTGAATTTTTATTAAATTTTAGCATATCATTTTATCTATTTTTTTACCCCTCGAGGTGCATCTGTGAGTGGCTGAGATATGTTACGATATGATATAAGGGTTAAAAATAGGCCTTTTTACCCTATGCTTGAAGAGCTACATCTCCGAGCCTAGAGGACCGAAGTTAACTCACAAGGTCTTATTTTTTGTAATGTCAAGTTTTTGACAAAATAATTTACAAAACAACAACATATAAGTTTTATTGTATGGGTATACTGTCACTTTAATTTCAAATACCGATATTTTCTTCACTTCTCCATTTAGTGATCTGATTTCGCCTATTTCCCCTTCAAATTTATTTCTATTCTCTGTTAATAGGGCTCTATATGTTTTAATTTTTTCTTGTTGATACCACTCTTTTAACTTCTCTGTTAAATCTTACATATTATATTTGTCTATCTTCAGAGTCTTTACGTCAAAATCCAATTTAGAAATACAGAACATTGAGAAATTGTACTTCATTGAAAAAAAAATTTTTAAATAAATTATTTTTAAAAATTTTATCTTTTTTAAAATAAGAAATAAAATTTGTTATACCATTAAAGGTTATATTTATTGTCAAAGTCAGAAACCATGTTGCCATGACATAAATACTGCATTTGCAAACGGTACAACTTTTATTACTGTTAGCTTTGTTATTTGTATTATCGTTTACTTAGTTACATTAAGATTAATTTCTTTAATAATCTTCTCGAAGCCGGACTACAGGTTACAAAGAAAACAAGAACTAAAGAAGACCAAAAATAAGCAACGAAACTAAACAACTAACGAAGGAAAGAAGACAACTACTACTCAAGCAAACTTAGAACTTAAAAAAATAATTAAAAAAGAAATAAAATGCAACATAAAAAATGAAACAAGAACTTAATAAAGCTAGTTATTGAACACAATAGCGGCTTAAAATGTCTACGACCAACACTGGGTGACTAAAAGTTATCAAAATTAAAGACACCAAATAATAAGGAAGAGTTAAATGACAAAGATAGTTGACGACTTCTACAAAATCTTGTACATTTCGCAAAGCTAGCCTAATGAATCAACAAAGAAGAACGTCAAAAGAAAAATAAAAAATATGGGATCAGAGGTACTAGCAAATATAGAGGGATTTGAAATGTAAAGAGCTTTAAAAGAGCTAAAAATTAATAAAGCTCCAGGATACGACGGTAAATTGCAGAGCTATTAAAAACAAGTAAGACAGTAACAATGCCTATACTAACAGAGCTATTTAATAGATATATTCATAATAGCAAAATTTCTAAAGACTGAAACGAGAGTCTAGTATTATCTTACAAAAAAAAAAGGGACGAATGTGAAAGATTTATAGACCTATATCGTTGCTCAGTCAAGTATATAAACTAATTAAAAGAATTATTAACAATAGGTTGACTTATAAAATGGATAATTACCAACCACTTGAACAGGCTATCTTTCGCAAAGGACATCGCTATAGTACATTAGACTATCTGCTAACAATAAAAATACTGAAAGAGAAGGCAAATAAGTAACAACTACCCGTATTTCTTGCTTTCAAGCTATTAATGATTGTAGAATAAATTCAAGATAGAGACAAAGATTCGAGATAGAGGCAACTGATACATAATATATATCAAAATGCAACTATGATAGTACAACTAGACAAAAATACAAATCCTGTCCCAACATGGCATTAACGTTAATAGCAACAAGTTAAACCACCTCAGATCGTAATTATAGGAAACACATTCGAGGAATTACAAATTATGATGAAGAAACTCGCAGATAGCTCCAAATACGTCAGCCTAAAAATGAATATGAGAAAAACAAAGACAATAACAAACACAGATGCTCACAGACGTATAACTATAAATCGCAGTGAGATAGAACAAGTCCAGGAATATAGGTGAAATTCTGAAACTTGACAAAGGGAATCAAAGTGCGAGAATCACTAGAAGAGCAAGACTAGCATAGGCAGGGTTTGGAAAACTTTGGAAGACTAGCAAGGTCTGATTAAAAGAAAGACGACTGGGTAAGATCTAAAACAAAAGTTGAGGATATCACAACAAAAATTGCTAAACTTAAATGGAGCTTCACAAATCATACTGCTAGACAAAAAGACCAACGTTGGAATACCACAATACAACATTGGGACCTTACAAACGTAGACGACCAAGAGGAAGACCGCAGATGAGATTGATAGACGACATAAAAAGAATAGCCAGAACAAATTGGAAGTATGTTGCTCCAGATAGAGATCGATGAAAGGAGTTGAGAAAGGCCTATGTTCAAAAATTAACGATAGAAGGCTAAGAGGATCAAGATAAATTATGTGAAGCCGTTATTTATTTCAGAATAAGTAATTTTAGCTACTAGATTAGAAATGTTTTGTTATTATTTGAATGGGAATGCCACAAAAATATTGTTCACTACGTCCAAGTATTTTCTTTACGTGCTCTTCGTGCTCTAACATGTATATTGTATGTATATGACACTATTCTTTATAATTCTACACAAAAGGTCTTTATAGTCTTTATATAAGTTTAAGGGTTGCTATCTACAAGGACCGTAACAACTAATTCACATCATATTTGTGTATCAACAAAGAATAATGTCTTCTTCTTTTGTCAATGACGATTTGTGCGACTATCATGCCTATTCTTGTTTTAGTAACAGCAAGGGAGAAAGTCTCTGTAGTATTTGTTTTAAATCATATTCTTCGGTTATTTAGCTAGGAAATTCTTCTTCTTCCAGGACTCCTTTTGTCAGGTATCTTTACTTCGAATATTAGATTTAACACGTTATATGTAGTATTTTTAATAATAGAAGAAGTAGATCTGTGCACCATTTTCCGGTCAGAAGTTCTTTTTGTTGACCATAATTAGTTTCTTTAAAAATTCCAAACATGTGATCATGTGAAAATGCTTTATTCGTACGTTGACACCGACAACAGCATCGTGAATTTGTTAAAAATTATACAAAGAAATTTATTTTTCTTCCAATTTAATTTATAAATTTATTTAATCCGTATTGGCCTTCGTACCATTACTTACTTCAAATCGAATGGTTATACAGAGGTTATTATGTATTATTGTTTTTGTTAAATTATTGCATAACCCAGTTTGACGCATAATATTGCCCCTACGTCACTTTACCAACCCACTTTTTAAATCCAATCGATTACGACCAATCTAGTGACGTGACAGATTCATCTGATATATTAAGTATTTATTAATAGAAACAAATTGTCTAAATTTGTCAACAATTACAGTTAATGAATGCGTTGTTTTGTTTATTTTATAACATTGATTCTAGAAAATATCGTATATGTAAGAATATACGAGATAAATCTAGAATTGAAGAGAAGTGCGTAGAACTGGTCAATGAACCAATACATAATGTTATGTTTCGCATATAATCTGGTATTACTTACATGATCAAGAAATAGTTAATCAGATACATATTTTAAAAATTTGAAGGAATTAAGCAACGCTATTTCTCACTCACTTTTATATTGCGCTATAACACCATACACCGCAAATCGAAAATTAAATTCTCATTTGACCATTATGAATACGAGAAAAAAACACAAAATAAGTCAGATGTAGTTCAATAGAAATTTTTGAACGAAAGTTATATTATAAAATTTCAGAAGTAGATATTTGGCCATTATGGATACGAGAAAATAAACACAAAAAATTAAGTTTTTAAACGAATGTTTCCTTAACAAATTTCAAAAGTAGGTATTTTGACCGGTTAACGAAAAGTCTTCCGGGTTAAACCGCGCCGATTATCCTCTTCGATATCTCTTCAGGGCTTCCCCTAGACAGTCTCCCGAGCCCCTAGACACTCCTACACTAATCACCAATTAAAGCATTGCTTGGTGTGGTGGATTAACGCGGGGATTGGTGCGGGGGTTGGTGCGAGAATTTCAGACAGTAGTATCTTGATTGGCGGGTGAAGCGGATGATATTTTCCTTATGAGAGGTCTCCATGTCGAAGGTAACCGTCACGTCATCTCTTTTATTGAGACAAATTGGCCTTTTTCAATTTCTATGGCTATGGTTCTTGACTTTTCAAAATCAATGGTATATGGATTGTTTTTTAATACTGATGTCCTTCCAATGTTTTTCTGTGGCCATACAATGTTTTTAACACCTTTTTATGTAAGTAGTAAAAAACCAACGTGTTCTTTCTATATATTAAAATTTTAACTTACTTGTTTTTTAATATTGGTATTTTTACTCTCTCTTTTAGTAAACTGATGATGGAATGATTTAATTCCGAAAAGATCTTCTTTAAAACAAAAATTGTAAGCTTTTATTAAGCATTTTTTTATACCTTAATACACACGAACACCACGTGCTTTGTATTCAACAGGTATACTAGCCACTACTGGATATCTCCACTTCATGGTTTTGTTCCAGTTTCACTTTGAATTTCATAAACTCCGTGTTGTTCATTTAAAATGTTGTCTTTGATTGGTCGAACAAGAGATGGGAGTTTTTGTTGGAGGGTAGATATTGTCTTTATTCCTCCTAATTTAAGAATTTTGTCGATTGTCAGTGATACTTTTGATGTAAGGAAGAAAAGCTATCGTATGATGAGGGTCTGAGTCTTTGGGTTGATATTGAGTGGGAGACTGATGTGTTTGGATGCTTCTATTGATGTGATTTTCGCGGTAAAAGTTTTGGATGAGGGCTTGTCCAAAAAGAAAGAAAAACCAATCCCAAGGTTTTCATCACTCTGTTTATCGAAAACCCACCCATACCAATTGTCATTAATACCCTTGTCTCCACATCAACACGGCTTTGCGATGATGGAAGTAGACCCGCTGGGCTCTCTAGATTAAACAAACCTTCATCCAAAACGGACCGCGAAAACCACATCAATAAGAGGATTCGCAGACATTAATCTCTCTATAGTAAACAAGACCAAAGCTAGATTATTGCCTAGACTGATTGATATTTCTGTTCGCGATTGCTGACAGTATTATCTACATTTACTTATAAGTTTCATTTTGTGTCTTCAATCTCTGGTATATGTTCTCGAAGAATAAAATCTCTCAGTCAACTGCAAATAAAAAAATTGTAACCAACATATTGTGTTGGTAAGTTTTAAAACAAAGCAGCTACATCATTTTACCAGAATTTTTAGTTTTTTCTCGTAAGTTGTTTTTAGTCTCCGCAGTTCAGATCTCTTCAGTTATTGCTTAAGCTGAATTTTAGTTTCGGAGATTATTACCAACGGCGTTGAAAGATACAGTACATCAAATCTAAAGTACAATTTATAATATTTGTGGATTCAAATCGAAATATAGGTCAAACTGGCAACAGGTGTATGTTCTTAAAAACTTGATAGTGTGTAAAATTTATTATTAAAATCAGCTGAGTACTTTCGGCATATAACATACCATCAGCTCTTTGTCTTATAGGTTACAAGTTACAAATACATCATGGGAGAGTGATTGTCAACACAAAACACATAAAAAACATTAGAAGGCCAACGCACCTGTTTTGAGGGGGAAACCCCTTTTAAAATTGTAAAAATCACATTTAAAAGGTGCTTGGTATACCAATGGCTAACTCGTTGAAACAAGAACATCCTTCTTTTCATATGGCTGCTACCTTGTCATACTGGAATTACTGGCAATGAAATAGCAGATCATTTTTCCAAAAACGGTACCAAGCGTAGTACAAGAATAGCCATAATTCAACAAGCCAACGATTTCAAAAAGTCAGTCGTTTTTAAAAAGTCAGTAGAGGATTCTTGGCAAAACTTACGGCAAAAGAGAAAAACAACACTTTATGAACTTCAACTGTTTATTGGTCATCTCTCCCTAGACTTCCTAACTGAAAGAGAAGCAATATAATTTTGTTAACTAAAACTTAAAAAGTCAAAGTTGACGTAAACTGACAAGTAGTATTTGAACATAATCAAAGTTGACGTAAACTGATAAGTATATCTGAATTAATGATAAACATGCAACTATGTCTGTCCCTCAGACCCCACTATGATGACAATAATTTTGGATCAGTGGATATATATATTAACTAACGAAAACAAATAATAATTATATAACTTTAATATTAGATTAAATCTTGTGCTAGATCTGAGCCGTTTTTAGAAACAGTATAGTTTTCTTAATCTCTGTAGGGTTGTTGAGCATTTCCTTAAGAGTAGGTTTCAAGTCCATTTATTTATACAGGTTGGTGAATGATTTGCAGTCGGTAGGGATGTGATTTACGGTCAGATAAACATTGCAATTATAACAAGTTGGACGAGCTCCTGAGCACACCAAGAAACCATGGGTAAGTTTGGTGTAGTTAATTTGGAGTCTTCTAATTATTATTAAAAATGAATTTGATATGAATGAACAAAAGCGATCTAATCTCGAAATGTATTTTAAAAATGGCCAAAGATTTAATGGACAATGGGATTACTCCAACCGAGATGCTTATGTTGATTTGTTGAGATGTTGAAGAATTTCCCAATGTTGCGGTCTATTATGACGTTTTTGCAGATTCATCGCGTTGTAGATGTTTATAGAGAAAGAGAAAGCGTAACTCACAAGCCAGGGGCAGGCAGGCCTGAAGTGAGAACTGAAGACAACATCGAACTGGTCGGAACAGTTATTCTAGATCAACCACATACATCAATTCGGCATTTTAATCAACAGGTAGATCTTTCATATGGAACTTGCCAGCGTATTCTTAAGCAAGATTTACATTTTCATCCGTATCGTTTACAGGTCTTCCATGATATCACCAGAAACGACTATCTCCAAAGCATAGCCTTCTGGAATTGGTTTCTGAACAATCCCAATAATAATGATGATGTATCAGGCAAAACCTTTTTTACTGACGAATGTTAGCTTCATCTTTCTGGGTACACAAATTCTCAGAATATGATAGTGTAGAGTGCAAATAAACCGCATTATTTCATTTTAATGCCTTTATATCCACAAAAACTTGGAGTTTGGGCTGCTATAAGTAAGCGATGTATTGTAGGACTCTCCTTTTCGAAGGGATTCTAAATGCTGAAAGATGCCGTCAAGAAATTTTAACTCTATTTGTAAATTAATTGATAAATGATGAATTAATAGAAGGATATTTTCAGCAAAATTCATACAACGCTGCAAAATTTGAATTTTATTATGGACTTTTTCGACAATAGGGTCATAAGTTTAAATACCCCTCTTATATTCCCCCCTCGATCCTGTGATTTGACTCCCTGAGATTTTTTTCTGTGGCTAAATTTTAAAAAATCGATTTTCAAAACTCCTATAGCGGATTTGGAAGTACTGGACAAACAATAGAGATAATATTGAAGAACTAAATAATACTCCGTGGGCTCTAAACAATGTTATAGACTCAATGAGAAGAAGAGTTACGCTATGTAGAGATATTGGTGGTGGACATAGACAGTATCTTCTCTGATTTTATTTATTATTGTTACTTACAATTTTGTTATTTTTTTTGATTTTTCATTAAGTATATTAAGTCATAAAGTTCTCTGTGTTAAAGCTTTTTTTATGTTTTACAATGTTAATCAAAATTAATTTATAAACCAATGATACAATTTCAGATTAAAACAAAACATACGTAATTTTTTGCTCGGATAGCTTTGGTGAAAATAATTGTGGATCGTTCGCCAAAAGCCTTGCCCACTTTTCTTCTTTTCCATCTGTCAAGTCCTCTCTCAAGTTATTGTTCCACCAAGTATATTACTGGGTTCAATTCTTCTATTCTGGTATTCATATTGCAGCAATGCAATAATTTGTAATTGTTTTTTGGAAACTAGTAAGATTAACCATACAAAACTGTGTTTTCCTTTATTATTATTGTATATTCGAGATTTGACAAAACTTGCGTTTGACAAAAAACTAATATTGCTTTGGTTGTTTATAAATTTCAGTTATACATTTAGTCTTTTATGATTTGGGTCTCTCATTTTTGTATGCTTGC
The DNA here is from genome assembly GCF_040954645.1 of Diabrotica undecimpunctata. Lineage (NCBI taxonomy): Eukaryota > Metazoa > Arthropoda > Insecta > Coleoptera > Chrysomelidae > Diabrotica > Diabrotica undecimpunctata. The sequence continues at coordinate 106,984,562 of NC_092805.1, forward strand.
ATAATATTCCGTTGTTTATTTCTAGTGTTTTTAGTAACATACAATCAACTGTTTAGTAGTAATCTTTTTAGTTCGATGTCAAAGTCGAAACGTTAATCATAAATATTATATTTAATAATTTGTGATTGATTTTAAAAAAATTTATTTAACATCTATCGGTTGGATGTAATGTCCCTTAATCTCGCGGTAATCTTTATAAGTATATCATATTTATCATTTGATATGTTTTTCTTTAAGATTGTTACTATTTACTTTTAGATTTATGGAAAATTACCATCAACACTAATCTCTAAAAGCTAAAAAGATAAAAAATAATTCAGATCTTTTAAATGCATTCCATTTGGTATTGTCTGTGATGCACGTAATATCTTTATAGGTTTAACATATTTTATCGCTCACTTTATATTTTTTAATCGTATTCAGTCGAATTTCCTGTCTTGAGAACTTGGTTTAATATGAAGACTTGATAACCTGGTAGGTACTATGAGAGGAGTAGGTCTTTAACGTAATAACCAATATTATCTCGATCTACATTAAATAACAGCTAATCTTGTTAAGAAAAGTCTTGCGGTATCTCGCAAAGAATAAAGATATCATGACAAATGACAAACAAAAATAACAATTTTCAAAAATTCTAAACATATTTCCCAAAAATAATTGAAGATAATGAAGAATGATTGTTAAAATAAAAATATAAAATGAAAGAACTTATTTTTCTTCATCTAATGCCTTCTAAGGAAGATCAGCAACAATTTTAGTAGATGTTCCTCAGCAAATCGTATAAGCCCAAGCCTGTCCAGCTCACGTTCTTTGCCCTTTCGACGCAAAACTTCCAAGTTGGTGTGGGCAGTAAGAAACTTATTAAACTCCGGAAAATGAAAGAAATAGCAAGAAAGAAATATAAAATTGATAGGCCAAGAATACAAGACCTACATCAGGGGAAGAAGGTTATATATGGCAGGTGAAAGTGAGATGTATATATAGATATATAAAGAAAGATAGTGAGCAGGTGAAAGAAAATGGATAATTTAGCTGTATTACTTTTAACATCGTCAATTAATTCCAAAATATAAATATAAAATGTATTGAATCAATAAATAAAAATATGACAAGATGCTTATGATATAGTTGTCATTTCAAGATGTAAGAAATAAATAGGAAAGAATTGAATTCAGATTAAGAAAAGAAGCGATTAAAAGAAGATTAAAAGTAAATGCAAAAATATATGTGTTGAAATGAAAATAAAAGTGTGAGATCAAGGATCAAATGTAGAAACTACAGATTTAAGAAATTGGTATTTCTTAATAACCTAGAAATATTGGTAAAATGTAAATAAATAGATAAATAAATAAAAGAATTTGAAATTGATACATAATGTCTTAACAAAATATGTAATCGCTAATGAATATGTACTAGCTTAATAATATAATAGAGTAAAAATCTTGTCACACAGCAAAGAGAGTCCACCACAATGAATTGTATTATAATGAAATATTTTTCGTTTTATTTTGACATACAGTGTACATACTGTATATATACAGTATATTTTGAGTACAGAAAAATAGCGATATAAGAGGACAGAAATACAAGAGAAATACCAGCACGAGATAAGCGAAGAGTTTCAAAAATTATGAAGTAAAGAAGTGCAAAGAAATCTTGAAGAAAATGGAAAAATATTTAAAAGAACAATAACTTGCAAACATTATAAAAGAACAGAATGGACTAAAATTCAGGACTGTAAGAACTAAAGCGGGATAAAGTTATTGTCGTACACAATGAAACTTTAAAGAAAAGCAGTTTGGGTTTATGCCAGTAAGGAGGACATTGGATATCTTGTTAAAGGTCTACATTTGGTATTTATAGATCTTGAGAAGGTATACGAAACAGTTTCTAGATAAGAGATATGGAGATGTATAAGGGTGAAATGGTTTCCTGAGAAGTACGTAAGGCTTGTGAAGGATATGTATGGGGGAGCGTACGCCAAAGTAAGGACTTGTGTTGGATTGGTCGAAAATTGGTGACGGTTTATATGCATCAAGGCTCTTTACCGAGTCGCTATCTATTTATTCTTGTTGAGGATGTACTGACAAAGAAGGTAAGGAAGGTGGCTCAATCGGAAGGGTTAATCAATGTGCTTTTCTGATGATATCGTGTCAGCAGAGGAGAGCAACGAAATGTTGGAGGAGAATTTGAAGGGTTGGAGAAGAGCAATTGAAGAGGAAGGACTTAAGGTTAGCACGTGAAAAACGGAGTATATGTGGTCGAAGAAACAGGAATGGTTAGGATCATCGAATTTCTTGAAGAAAACTAGGACTTGGTTTAACTGGAAGCGAATGAGCAGTGCTCTGTGATCGAAAAATTAGGGAAGGGCGGAAAGAAATAATATACAAAAGTGTGATGAGACCTGCTTTTAAAAAAGATTTAGGAAGAGCAGATAGAGGTAAAGATGAAATAAAAATATTATAATGGATGTTGGGTAAGACTATAAGAGACAAAATCAGAAACGACGTGATTAGGGAAAGATGTGAAGTGCACCCCACCCCAGAAAGAAAGTACATAGCTATACATATGTAGTTCAATATATGGTATTGGTTAATAGTATGTGTAGATATAGATGCACCTCCCTGAAGATAATCCTGACGTAGCTCATTCTGCAGTATCAAAAAAGATTTCAATGATTAGGTCATAGAAGGATAGAGCTGTTAGAATTTGATGTAAAGAGATGCAGAGAAAAACCGAGAAGAAGATGGAAAGACTGTGTGACAGAGGACTTGAGTGAGAAAGGTTTAGGTCAAGAAGACCCGATGGACAGAACCGAGTGCCAAAGAAGAATGAGCAACAGCAACCCAGGAAAGACGAAAGCCGGAGAAGAAGAAGATGAAAAAAGAACATAATGGTATAGTAAATAAATTAAAACATTATTAAAAGAAACGAAAACTGTCTAGAAAAAATAAAACTAAACACTTTAAAAAGCAATTAGAAGAAATATATATGTTACAAAATAAATACAGCAAAGAGAGCAGCCAAAATGGTAAAAAGGGAAAACTAGATAAAATTGGGAAGTAGCTGGATTGAAGAATATAAAATAAATAAATAAAATAATTCTGGACTCCCATAAAGAGGTCAAAAGGCAATCAAAGAAAAGAAATAGGAGCAAGAAAAGAAAAAAACAGTCACCTAATAACGAAGAAAATAGAAATATTAGAAACTTAGACAGATATATTTGGAAGCGAACTGGTAGAAGAATACTTAGAGAAAGACGAAGTAGTGTAAAGCCTACCGGAGATAAAAAGGAGGACATGAACGAAGCCATCAGTAGAATCAAAACAGGAAACATGTGGAGGGGAAGAAATGTAAAGAAGGAAAGAGAAACGAAGGAGTCTGGATAAAATGTAAATAAGTTTGAAAAAATCAGAAGTTACCTGAGGTTGGGAAAATAATTTAATCGTGCCAATACATTAAAAAGAAGAAGAAACCCAATGCGAACTACAGGGCAAAAGTCCTAGCCCAAGTTAGATATAAACTATAAATATCGATAATAGAAAAAATACTAAGGAAGTACTTTGAACTAAAACTGGAAGAAAAACAGGCAGCATTTAGGCTAGATTGGCGGATAAATGAACCTATATATTATTATATTAAGCATAATAGACTAAAAGAAGGGGAAAAACTATACTGACCTTTATTGATATAATGGTTTTTATTAGATTGACAGAGAAGAAGTACGGAAATACTTGGAAGAATAATAGAAATATTTAAAACTTTCAGAATTACAGAAGATACATACTTGACACTCAGCCTAAAAGTACAAGTGGAAGGTCAAAGACGCAGATAATTCAAAATAAACAAGGGAATAGTTTAAGCCCATTGTTGTTCGTTATAATAATCATCATCATTATTATCATGCAACCTCTTCTGTCCACTGCTGGACATAGGTCTCTCCCATTTTTCGCCACTCTTCACGGTTCTGTGCTTCTTGTTGCCATTGTTGTTATAATAATGGACAGAATTATATAAAACCTCAAAGCAAAAGAAGAAAACCCAAATACAATGATTGGATACTATAAAAATAAAATGATAAAACTAAAAAAGAAATACTAAAAAGGAAAATGAAGGTAAATATAAATAAAACAAAAACGATGATAGGTAATCAAACAGAAGATTAAAACAACACGGAGATTAACTGAAGTGGAACAATTTAAAAACTAATAACAACGTACAAAATGGAAGTCAAGAGAAAAATTTACAATTCCATAATAGTGCCAATAATAACACACACAAGAGAAAACTACTTAATTAAGAAAAACATGAATTAAAAATCAACAAACCAAGCAGAAACCTATTTCTGAGTATATTAAACAGAAGCAAATGTTCTGATTTGGATATATTAATAGAATGAAACCCCAAAGAATTATTAATAACTCCACTAAAAACCCTTCAAATATTAAATTTGAAAAGAAGAAGGAAAAAGAGCAGGGAAAGACTCAGAAGGAAATGGATAGATGGACAGATCGAAGAAATGAGAAGGAATAAAGGCAAAACTACTGAAAAATTAAAGACGAAAGCCAAAAATAGAACTGCATTGAAAAATGGGTAAAAAAATGTCTTTTAAGAAAATGTAAAAAAAAAGATTTTTTTTAAACAATCCCAATATCAAAATAGTACAAAAAACTTATTTTCAGTCCAATTAATTGAGGTTTATTCATGTAAAAATATTCTGTAAATATAGTATTTTAAAGTTTAAAATACTGTAATATTAGAACTTTGAAGATAACGATTTATAAATAAATTTGGAATACAAATTTTGAGATAGCATTACAAATAACTATAAAATATTTGGAAAAACAATGAAATTTTCAATAATTCTTAACATGGTATGCATAATTTGCGAAGTTTACAGAAGATAACATCGTTTACAAACATGTGAACGTCGATTTATTGAATCTCGGAAGCTTTTAAAAATTCTTTTAACTCTCTTTAGAAGTAAAATTGACCCCTGGCCAGTGAAGGCCTAGAGAAAATAAGCTTGTGATAAGTGGTACCCGCTATCAGCAGCGGTCACCTCCTATATAAATGCAAGTACCTCGCTCCGTAAATCAATCTTTAAGTGACAATGCGCATGGTTCTCGAGAAGGAAATTCGAAAGTTTGGTCAGGCAGAAAATCAGCTGTTGTGGACAATTTTTCAGAGTTATCGGAAAAGCAGCTACTGAACATTATTTGTGGTTTTGGTGGAAGTAAGCGAGTAAAAGTTTAAAGCGTTTTAAGTACGGTTGAATAGACGCTTGTTGTGATTCTACGAATTATTTGCTGTGATTTTTTTAACAATGGCAGTGTGGAAATTGAATAGTAAGTGTCGTCTTTTTATTTATCAATTTAGAATTTATTATTTGAAAATTAATTCCTTCCTGGCAGTTACAACTGAGATTGAAATTTACGATTTAATCACAATGTTTTTGAAAGAGATATTTTAAGTGATGTTTGAACTTAAAATTATTTTGTTTAAGTCTTACAGAAAGAAAAACATTTTAAAAATTTTGTGGACGTTTTTCCTAGTTTTATTGAAATAATGTAATAATGGCTATTTTGGCCATTTTAAGAGTACAGTTTAATTTGAAAATTTCGCGTTCCGAAACATATTTTTTCTTTCCTCTTTCGCTATTTTTTAACTTTTAAAGAGATTTGAAATTGTCAGTGATAGAGATAGTGTTTACTCACGAAAGTTTTATAACTAAATTGTACGTAATACTCATTTGAATATTTCTCTTTCTCGCTTTTTTTTTTTTTTAATTGGATTTCAGTATTCATTTAAGAATACATTTTTCGGAAATATCTCTTTTTATTTTCGATTTAATTTTTTTGCTCTTAAGTTGTATGTTGTCTGCAACTGCATTCTTCCTTACAGAAAGAATCCAGCTTAACTTTTTGCCATAACTGTTGTGCTGTTTTTTACTTCCTATTTAAATTTACAATATGAGAATAGTTATTAATGATTATGGTACGGGATAATTAGTATTAAGTAATATTAGTATATTTTAATAATAATCTTCTCATTTTTTGTCGCAAAGTATAAGCAGTTTAATTGATGTAATTTATTTTCTCTTATTTATACAAAAACATAATGGTCACCTTTGCATTCATTACCAATTCCTAAATTTCTTGACATGTTTATTTTTTCGACTGTTTATTCAGTAAGCTTTATTTATCTATCTTAATGGGCACGCGTTGGATTTTTTCTCTCATAAGGCCATATATCTCTAAAAAAATTACCGATCTTATAATTTCTTCTTATATTAATATGAAATTATGAATAAAAACTATTTGGTTTAATTTAAAAATTTCACATTTTACGAATGTTTTTTAAAGTATTGATAAAGTTTTGGTTCATTATTTCCTTTCATTATTTTCTTCTTCTCATTAATATTATCATTGTAAGAAATATTTATTCATTTATTCAATATGCCTCGAAGGCCTAAGGATAAAATACAAGTAATACATATTATTATAATATTTACATATTACAAAACTTGTATTAACTGTTTTGATTTTTTGTCCAATCATGCTTCTTGCTTACTAAATTGGCTTACTATTCTTCTCCAATTATCCCTGTTTGTTGTTCTTTCTTTCCAACCATCAATTTCCTCTTTTCTGAGATTTTAATGTACGCTATCAAACCATCTTTGTTTGTCGTTTTCTTCTTTTCGTAATTAGGCCTGGTTTTAGAATCATCTTTTGCGTTCTCTTTTTTCTATTCTTATTAAGTGCCCCATTCATCTCACACTCTGTGCTTTTATGAAGAGACTGATGCTTGGTTCGTTATACAGTTTCTCTATCCCCCTGTTTGTTAGTCGCACCCAACCTTCTACCGTCTTTTTGCCTCCATATATTAGCTCTGAGCATTTTCCTTTCCCATCTTTCCAGTTTCTTTGTATTTACTTTTTTCATTGTTCTTACTTCACAATATGCCACTGTGACCTTTATTACTGTTTTATATATCCCTAACTTTGTTTTTCACATACATATTTAGTTTTCATCAACTTTCTCTTCTATAATAACCCCCAGATATTCACATACATATTTAGTTTTCATAACCTTTCTCTTCTATAATAACCCCCAGATAGAAGTAAAATGGACCACTCTCTCGAAATTATATTGCCCTGATTCATTAGATATGAAAGTAAACTGCACCTCTTCTTCTTGCTTTGTATTTCCGAGTATCATGTACTTTGACTTTTCCTATTGTTAGAATTATAGATCTTATAATTTAATTCGTGAACTTGGTCAACAGTTTTCTTTTATTTTTTCTTTCAGTTATCAACGTTTAACTGTTTTATGTCTATTTCTATTTCATCACCCCTCTCCTCGTATCCCTTGCCACCCTCTTTCCTTTTTTCTCCAATTTTTCTATCACATGTCCTAGCCAATATGTTCAGTCGGTTTTCACTACCTTGGTTATAATATTTTTTTGTATAACTCTTTAAGTTTTTCGTTTGTACTTTTGCACCAAATATTTTTCTGAGTACTTCTTCTTCCGATACTTGTCACAACTTGTCTTATAGTCGTAACTTCACAGTCAATGTATTCATATTTTGGGGATTACTTGCATATAATTTTTCTTCCTAAGACATCTAAGGATTTTTTTATTATCTTCTTCTTTCTAAAATGAAGTTGAATCATACAATTGATAACAGATTTCGTTGTCAAATTCAATCTATAACTCGAAACCTATTTGATAATTTTTCTCTTATTTTCACTATATTTATCATCTTCATTTTTAATGTTATTCTGGCCATATCTATGACTTTTCTAATGTCTAGATATTTTAACGCATAATATAACTTACACCTTTTGAGTCTATTATATGCTTTTTTAAAATCAAACAAGATCCCCTTCTTATCCTATTAACTTTTTGGTTGGTTGCATTAGCCTTTCTGAAGCCACTTAATACTATCCGACTCTCCCATTCATCTTCTCATTCAGTTTATCTTTTATTGTGATTGCCAGTATTGTGTCTAGCATATAAGCATCTCTTATTTTTTAAGGATGGAACATAGTAGTACTGAGACGTGATTTCACTACCAGTGGTTTAATCACCCTGATGTGGAAACCTTCGGTAGCTACCGTTCCTTGCTAACTTCGATAACCGTGATCAGTGACCAAATATATCAGTTAAAATCTTTATCACCGTCTCAAAAAACGTGTTTATATAATAAATATTTAGATATGCACGGTGTACTAGAATTTTCAAAAATGTAAGTCTATTTATTGGTGAGAACTGAAATCTGGATCTGGATCAACGTCATAATATACATATTTAAAGCTAAATACCTGAATAATAAGAAGGCACATCTGAACGAGCATGGTAAAAACATAAATGAAGAGAAGCTCAGTCATTTGAGATTTGCAGAAGACATCGTCCTTATAGCCGATCGTATGGATGATGCAATAATAATGTTTAAAAAATTATATCACGCTTCCTTGGAGGTCGGACTAAAGATAAGCAAGAAGCAAATAATGACGAAACCAAAATATTGCTGTTGATGGAAGGAGTATTGTACAGACTACATCGTATAAGTACCTAGGACATAAAATTCGGTTGGAAAGAGATAACCAGACATGTGAGCTCCCACGTCGCATATGATTAGCCTGGGCAGCGTTTGGTAAAGTAAACTATGTGTTTAAATCGAATCTACCCCTATGCCCCAAAAAAAATCTTTGACCAATGTGTGTTACCTGTACTTACTTATGGAGCGGAAACAATAACACTTACAAAAAAGGTGGTTAATAAGATTCGCGTGACTCAGATGACTATGGAGCGCCAGATGTTGGGTGTCTCTCTGAGAGACCGAATCCCAAACAAAAAAATACGTCGTAGAACAAAAACAACAGACGCTATCGAAAAAATCGCGTCGTTAAAATGGAATTGGACAGGACACGTCGCCAGATTATCAGACAACCGATGGACAAAACGTATTTTAAAGTGGAGACCAAGGCTAGAAGCAATACGGAGCAGAGAACGCCCATCAACTAAATGAACTGACGACCTGAAGCGTGTTAGCAATAACTGGATGCAAGCCGCACAAGACAGAGACAGATGGAAAGAGCTGAGGAAGTCATATGTCCAGCAGTGGACGCATACAGGTTGATGATGATGATGACTCAATCATTGTCAAATTTAGGTTTAGGAAGTAGTTAACAAAACGTCTTTTTAATACAGTTAATAATACATAGAATGATCTACTTGAGAAAGTTAGAGTTAGAAGTTGAAAGTTAAATGTTAAAGTTTCATTACAGAATGGTCAATATTAAAAAAATTGTACTAAACAGAATGTTTGTCAAATTGGTTGAATTCCGAAGATTTCTTACTTGGCGAATCTAAATCAAATATTTGTCTACTGTGCTTTTTACAATATATAAAGCAGATATATTGATGAATTTATCGACAAGGGAAATCTACAATTTGCATTCCGCGACCTGTCGTCCACCACGGCAAATATCCTTTGTAAATTAGTTTCTAATACTCCGAACAGGAGTAAATAAATAAGGCAGAAAAACGTTTGAGATTTAATTTCAATGCAGGGCCACTGCCATCCGCTTATACGTATTTTGACCTTCTTAGGTTTCCTTAGAAGGACTTATGCAGAATCTCTGGATTGAAAATAAATCTCTCCCTGGATATATTTTGCCAAAAAGTGGGCAACTTCAAGTAGTCAATGCTGTTTCCAGATTTACCTTCATTGATCCTGTTTTTGATTAATGTCAGTAATTTAAAAAGAATCAGAACATTTGTTTAACCTTTCATAGTTTTTAAGCTATTTCCTTGTGGTATTTTATTCATTTAATGAATATAGGAACCAAATGATACAATTGGAAATACTTTATTGACATTTTTATGACACTTTTAACTAACTAAACACTAACCGTTTTCAAAATGTATATTTTGAAAACGGTTTTTGATTTGTGAGTGAAAGTGACAATACATAATTTCCAATGTAAGAATTCTACTTAATTCATTATTTATAATTTCAAGCTAGTTGGTGTATAAAGTAGAATACTTACAGATTATTAAAAATAATGTCTGCAATATATTTTTCATACACACATATCCGCTTATTTTCGATTTTTTTTGTGAAGAACTAGGTCGCAGGTGGCAGGCAATGTCCAAAGTTACAGCAGACAGTAATTTTGGTCAGAATACCTACAATAATTATTTTCGATGCCTATAAACTAAGTATATAAAACTCCATTCGCTTAGCTCGGGCATATTTTGACAGATTCATTGTCGGAAACCTACAACACAACAAGTCCTACTTCTCCGTATTAAAAGCTCAAGTATCCTACTATTGCAGATTTCTTTCTTTAAAAAACGAAGAATTATTCTAAATAGTGGAAGTGTATACTAAACCCATCAAATTTTGGGTAGTATATATTTAAAAAATATATTTTAGTTGTTATAATTTAACATAACTATTTATTATATGGTGCAGATAAATAAATATTGATTGTCGGTAATTCGCAAAGTTCTATTTTATTTACTATTTAGTTTGTTTACTGTTAATATTGGCTATGAGTACGTGTGCTTGGTTGTATAGTAATTTCCAGCCACTTTTAGTCTGTCAAAAAGTAACTAACTTCGCAAAACAATAATTACTAAATTCACTACACAGTTCGGACTGGGAATAGCGGACCGAGTATATTATTTTTTTTTGTAATTCAATAAGTTTCACATAATTCTAAATTTTACTGCCTATTTTTCGTTTATATGCCAGATATGGCCCATTAAGTAATATTTTATAGTTGATTTATTTTTTTGGCTCTCTTCTTAATTTGTGATTTTATGCGAATTTTGGTTTTCTCTTGGTGCATGTTCTGTAAGAATTCAATTCACTATTTTTACTTAGGTGCTGATATTTATAATACAACTTAAAAATACAAGTTTTACAATTTTACAATCACAAGAATTACAGGGATATGTAGATACACATATGTAAAAGGTATATTGGAATGCTCCACTGCAAATTATAAGATCCACCAATTGTGTCCTTATTTTCTTGTCTTCTTGCCTTTTGTCACCAGACGTGAATTATGAATGTTCTTGGGAAAAACACTTTTTTAAAAACTGAACTTCACAATTAAAACTTTTATTTCGACTTACAAAGATTTTAGTAACAACAATAATAATTTAAATCAGACTATATTTTAAATCAGACTTTTAATTAATCAGACTGAAAATATTGATTTTAACATGGTGTTTTTATAATTTATTAATTGCTGATCTTGCTGTTCAATACGTCGCAATTTAGTCCAGAATGTTCAAGCGGTAGCCCCGTGTTGGAATCCACGTGGTGGAACTTACTGGATGGTAGCGGTCATTGTACTGTAACTACTCCATCCCCTGAAGAAGTTTTGTGAGGGACGAACAGAACTGTTGAGTTGGCCTCTTCTGGAGTTTCGTCGCTAGGTTTTTTTGTTATTTGTTTTATACCTGTAACATATATAGAGGCAGATTATTGTAATAAAGATATATAAAGGAGTCATCCAAAAATGGTTATGGCTATGGTTCCATAATTTCGGATTAATTGTCTCTAGATGTTCATCTTCCTTAGAGAATTGATGATTCAAATCCTTAATGATTTGAATTTAATCGCTGTTTGAATATCTATGGTCCTTATTTTGGGAAGCATTAGCGGTTGCTCTGGGATGGTTGTCCTTAAATTTATGTAACTCTGGATTGGGGTTTTGAATTTGTATCTGGGCGGAAGATTGATGAGATAAGTTTGGACGGATAAGTTAAGATTAATAAGATAGGACAAGAAAATGAAGGATAAATTTTCATTTTCAATCAATTTACACGAAAAAGGTAATGGCTAAGTCCATTTTGAACTGCTGTGGTCTTTGCGTCGTACTGGTTTCAATTCTGTCAAATTCTTCTTTTATTGGTAGTAGTTTGAAAAAGTATATGAAATCGTGTGTACTAATATGAATCTTTGCTTGTCCCAGGTTGAGGGGAATTAATCCTGGGTTGTATTTCAGGTCCTTGATCTTCTCTTCTTCTCTCATCGTCAGGGTGATCCTGTGCGGACGGTTTAGAATTAGTTTTTGATTTAGGTTGATGTTTTATGTTTTTCTTGTGAACTGTAGTTTTTGATGTTTTTACAGTCACTTCGTTATTTCTTTTTATATGTTTTGCGGAATATCGCGGAAGTAATTTATTTCTGGTAACTGTTTTTCGTGTATAGATTTTTGTGCTTGGTTTATACGTAATAGGGTCTTGTCTCGATTTATTTCTATTTTCAATGACTTTATTTTTATTCTCTTGTATTTGCTGGTTTACTTCCTTGTATAATTCCTTTGTTATCTCTCTATGATTTTGGATATAATTGTTCAGTATTACTTTCTGTATGTCAACGTCAAAGGGATCTTTTGCGTCGATATGTCCGTTTAATATGTCGATGGGTCTTAACTTCGTTGCTGAATGTATGGAATTATTGTACCCAATTATAGCGTATAGCATTTGTTCTTTAATCGAGAGCTTTGCTTTGGCGTTCCTTAGGATTCGAAGATGTTCGATTAACGTAGAATGAAATCTCTCAATCATCCCGTTGGATTGCGGATTCTCTGGTGTTGTATAGTGGATTGAGATTTTATGAGAGTCCACAAATTCTTGTATTACTCCATTTTTAAATTCCGTACCATTATCGGCTACTATCATTGTTGGGAGTCCATGATGTGTTATAAAAATCAATAGGGCGTTGAGTACATTGATTGCATTTCCTCCATTTATTGGGTAGGCTTGCCCATACTTCGAAAATGCGTCTATTATGGTTAGAAACTTCTGTCCATCAGCCTGGAATAAATCAATGTGAACTATTTCCAGTGGTTTAGTGGGAGTTGGTGTAACCATAAATTTTGGTTTGGGAGGAAGTCTGTCGTATTTATTTTCTTGACATATATCGCAAAAGTTTATGATATCTTCTATGTCCTTCTTCATATTAGGCCAGTAATATCGTTTCCTTATTTGACTTTCTGTTTCAGCTATTCCTCTATGGTTCGTTTTTCCTTCATGATAGTTTTTTATAATCTCTTTTTGTTGTTCTTCTAGGTTAACATCTTCTAATAAAAGATTGCACTTTACTAAGTCATATGCGTTGTTTTTAAAAGTTTTCCTGATAATTTCGCAAATTTCTGCAAAAATTTCTTCTTCTGCTTCAAATAAAATTGCATATTTCTTTTTCGGGTTGAGGTGTTCCTTAAAAATTTTTATGGTATCAGCTTTTAACTGATCTTTCGACAGCTGGATATGATAACGTCTTTTATTCGGAAAGGTTTGTATAATTGCTGGAGGTCGTGGATTGTAGTTGACGATTTTAACTATAATTTGGTTATTGTAGAAGTTAAGTGGTTTTTCCGAAATAGGTATACCAAGAATTGGGTTTTCTACTGCTGTATGTATTGTTTCATTTCCGTCTTCGTCCATGTTTTGATCTTCGTTTTCAACAGTATCTTCTGGGATGTTTTCTGGAATTAATTCTGTTGCTTTTTCTTCTACAATCTCGTCGATTATTCGATCTGCATCTGGATTATTAGTCGTTGACCATCCATCGTCTTCCATGTCTACTAAATCATCAAAGACTTCCTTAATTTGTGAATCGATGTCCTTAGTTTCCTTTGTGTGTATTTCGATTCGAGAGAGTGCGTCCGCATTTGTATTAGCTTTGCCTTTTTTGTAAATTACTTCGTAGTCAAATTCTTCTAATTTTAATCTCCAACGTACTAGTTTGGAGTTGGGTTCCTTTAGGGAGAATAGATATTGCAAAGGACGGTGGTCTGAAAGTATTTTAAATTTTCTTCCAAATAGGTAAGGTCGAAAATACTTAGTTGCCCACACCATTGCTAACATTTCCTTTTCTATTGTAGAGTACTTGGTTTCGGTTTCATTTAGTGTCCTGGAAGCAAAGGCAATTGGTTTATCACTGCCAACTGGTCCTTGGGAAAGTACTGCACCGATAGCGAAGTTACTGGCATCTGTTGTGAGGTTAAACGGTTTGGAAAAATCTGGATATTGCAATAATGGCTCATTCATTAATAATTTCCTGCACGTTTCAAAGCATTCTACGAATTCGGGTGTATGTTCGATCTTTGCATCCTTTTTTAAGCATCTTGTTAGAGGTTTTGTGATTTTTGCGAAGTCTCGAATAAACTTCCTGTAATATCCCAGTAGTCCAAGAAATGCTCTTATTTCTTTCGCTGTTTTCGGTATTGGATATTTTTCTATTGCTTCAATTTTCGCTGGGTTCGGTTTTATGCCTTCTTGTGTGACTACGTGTCCTAGAAAATTAACTTGCTTTTTTAAGAATTCGCATTTGTCGACTTGGATTTTTAGTCGGGCTTCTCTTAGTCGTTGAAATACTTTTGTGAGATTTACTATGTGTTCCTGTAGTGATGTTGAATATACTATTACGTCGTCCATATAGACGAGGCATATTTCTCCTTGAAGTCCCTTCAATACGTTGTCCATCATACGTTGGAACGTGGACGGAGCGTTCTTAAGTCCAAATGGCATTCTTAAATATTCATAGTGTCCATTTTCCACATTAAATGCTGTTTTGGGAATGTCTTCTTCAGCCATCTCGATTTGGTGAAATCCGCTTGCTAAGTCGAGGGTCGTAAAATATTGACATCTTCCCAATTTGTCCAAAATATCGCTAATGTGAGGAATTCTGTATCGGTCGTCAATTGTCTTCTCGTTGACCTTTCTATAATCTACCACTATTCTCCACTTTATTTTACCGGATGAATCTGGTTTCTTTGCCACGACCCAAATAGGCGAGGACCATGGCGATTGACTTGGTCGAATGATCCCTTGCTCTAACATTGAAGAGATTTGTTTCTTTACTTCTTCCTTGTGCACATACGGATACCGGTATGATTTCGTATATACAGGCTCCTCATCCTTGGTTCTGATGTGGTGTTTAACTTCGTTAGTAAAGCTGAGAGGAGTGTCTGGTTGGTGAAATATATCGGAGAATTTTCGGCATAGGTGGCGAACTTGTTCCTCTTCTTCTTCGTTAAGATGTTCGGTTTTAATTAAGTCGTCGATATCTTGTCTGTAGTCTGGTCCGGAGGTTGTTTCCATGGAATATATATGGAAATCTTGGATGTCTATTTGATTGCTTTCGAGTGGTTCCATAAGAGAAAGATGAATGGGGTCTGACGTGAAGTTGGCAATTTCGGTCCAGGCAAGGTGGTTCTCGGCGTTAGTAAGGGCTTCTCGTACTACAACGCCTTGTACTTTTTGGGTAGGAATAATGATGGTTCCTTTTTCTTCTTTGACAGGAATTTTCACTTGGCTAATAGAATTTGCTTCCAAATGAATGGAATAAAATTGTGTTTTATTTGTTTCGTAATATTTAATGGGGATTGTAGAATCTTTTGTAACTAGAAGCGATTTAGGGAAGTTTAATTGGGCTTCGAAGAGTTTTAGATTGTCGAGGCCAATAAGACCATCGAAAGTTTTGTGAAACTTAAAGAGGTAAAATTTCATTTTGCTGTCAGAATTAAATTCTGAAAATGATGGAATTTCGGCACAATATTTTTGGGAATAGTTTTGAAAAATTGATGTGACGACAAAGGGTTCATGTTTTATGTAACTTGGAAAATATGAAGAAGCTATTTCTGGGTTAAGAAATGACTTTGTGGATCCTGTATCGATTAAAAGTCGTAAAGAAGGCTTAGAGATTTCGATGTAGGGTAGCTCCTTCTTGTCGGGAAATGAATGAAGTTCAATTACGTTCCGATTGCTTCTGGTGGGTCCTCTCGAAAATTTACGTTTTCTTCGTATTCGGTTGGTTGATTTTCGTATGTATCTTGTAGAAAATTGTCGTATTCAGGTTCGTAGTAATCATTGTAGTTGGCATTCTCTTCTTGCTCATCTCCGTGGCATTGTATATTGTAAAGTTCTTCTACGGTGAATTTTGGCTGTGCTCGGTAATTTGGTGTAAAATTTGGACGGCCTCTGGTTGTGGTTTCTGATATTCCACTCATAGGTGTTGGTCTAGACTGTTTTGACTGTCCAGGTTTGGGTGCCCATACATTTGACTGGTTCTGGGTCCTGAATGCTGGAGGGTTTGAATTTTGTCTAAATTGATCGAAGTTTTGTTGCCGATGTGGTTGCTGAAATTGATTCTGCGGATAGAATTGTCTCATTGATTGCTGCCATCGTGGAGGTGCAAAATTTGTCTGTTGGTACAATGGTTTTTGGATCTGTACAGGCATCTGCTGTCTCTGAGGTCGGCGTTCTTGATAATTTTCACTTCTTCCTGATGTTGAAGGTTGACTTATTTGATTTTTTTGAAGATATCGAACATTATTTTCTTCCTGTACGTACTGTATTGCCGTGGCTAAACTTCCTGGTCTCATTGCTCTGATAACAGAGCCCATTGGTTCTCGTAGGCCTGCTAAGAATGTTGTAAGAGCTTGTTGACGGAAAAATTCTTGTTTGCTCCTTTTAATATCGGCATTTATGGTATGTAATTCTAGGTAATTATTAATACAGCTTAAAAGTCCCATGATTTTTTCGTAAAAATGCATAATAGATTCTGTTGAGCCTTGTCTTAAATTTACTAGATCCCTTGTAAGCGAATTTTCGTCTCTCTGGTCTCCAAAATTTTGAATTAATGCGTTTTTTATTTCATCCCAAGTTTCGCATCCATATACAGATATAACTTCTTTGGCTCTACCTGTTAATTTACTGATAATACCATGAAGCAAAAATTTGTTTTGTATACTAGCTGCATTAAGTCTGTCATAATAATGGTTTAGAAGTATTGTAGAAACTTTAATAAATTCATGTAATTCATTTGGATTTCCGTCAAAATTTGGAAGAATGCATAAATTTTTAACGTCAAATTGTGGAACTGCCATATTTTAAAAATTTTCAATATAATTAATAGTCAATAGTCAAATCGGTATAGTAATTTTCAATAATCAATATATAAATATATAAATCTTAATCTACTTATTTTGTATCTATTAATCTCTATGTTTATTAATATATAGTATTTATTAAGCTATTCAATTTTGTCTAAATCTGACTCTAAAGTCAATCTAAGGACTTAGAGGAGATATTTTTAATTTACTTTAATCTTTGTGTTAATCTATTCAAATCTTTGTTTTATTTATCTTCTAATTTAGCTCTGATTCAATCTAAGGACTCAGAGGAGTCTGATTTATTAAAAATTCTTTCAAAATCTAATCTTCTTAATTCTAAGTAATAATAAAATCGCTTACAGGATAAAGACGATGCCGATGTGCATTCCTTTGCTCCTGAAGGCTTCTTCTAAATTCTAATTCTCTAATTCCCTCGGGTGAACTCTGCAGACGGTTTCCCTGGGGCTGGTTCTTGGAACAGTGGACAAACACTTAAAAGTGACGAGGATCTATAAAGACTCTTCCACTTCCGTACTGACTCTGCGCCAATTATGAATGTTCTTGGGAAAAACACTTTTTTAAAAACTGAACTTCACAATTAAAACTTTTATTTCGACTTACAAAGATTTTAGTAACAACAATAATAATTTAAATCAGACTATATTTTAAATCAGACTTTTAATTAATCAGACTGAAAATATTGATTTTAACATGGTGTTTTTATAATTTATTAATTGCTGATCTTGCTGTTCAATACGTCGCAATTTAGTCCAGAATGTTCAAGCGGTAGCCCCGTGTTGGAATCCACGTGGTGGAACTTACTGGATGGTAGCGGTCATTGTACTGTAACTCGTGTTAACGTTCTCTTTAGATCCACAGTTGACAATGTCCTGTTAGTGTTCACCTTAAAATAGAATGGCTATTTGCCTACAGGATCGAGGCCAAGTAAGTCACCCGTCAATCTAGAAAACATGACCGCCAAACAACTATTGGTTATAATCATAGACATATAATACAAGATAGACTGATCGTTGAAATACCAGCCCGTTCTCCCAGTGCGACAGATAAAACTGGCGCGAATTGGTCCCTGCATCTCTTTCTAATTTGCCAGGTTTATCGACTAAGTGACCTAAATAACCAGTGATAAGGTCATGTGGCCATTAGACAGAGATGCAGGGACTGCTTTGCGTGTTTTGTTCCTGTTTCCTGGGGGAACGGGACTCTATTGTAGCAGTCAGTCTATCTTGTGTTATATTCCTATGGTTATAATTAGCAATTCACTATTTAAAAATAATATTTTTTTAATAGCGACTCAGGAGTGGAAATCAAAATGTCAAATAACAATTTCAAAATGTAATTTTCATTATAATTACTTGAAGCTTAATACCATATAAACGTAAAATTTAAAATAAGTAGTTATTTTTATTTAAACTATTGCAATCTTTATATGTCTTTAAATGTGATATGGTTACAGTTCTCTAGTGTTTTTGAGTGTTTCATTCCTTGAAAGTCTTCACAATGTTTGTTATTTCACATACTATACCACATATATGTCACACCTGTGGTATAAGACAATGCGTCCACTTGCCCGTTGTTGCGGAATCCCACTTTAATTGAGATCGACGCATGCTGTTTTGCCTAGTATAGACACAATGTAGTTGTAGTTGACTCTCTTTGTCTGGTCTTCCTTTCTTTAGCTAGTACTTTAGTGTATAGCATCCCGGCTTTGACGTATATTGCGTCCTCAGATACTGTAGGAAATGCGCTGGTAACTCTTAAAGCGCTCAGACGATATACTGATGAGACCTTCTCCTGTGATTCCTGGATTCCAGTGTCAGCCCAAATTTACTACTGACAACAATAACGTCCTCCTGTTTTAATTTGGGTCACCTACACTCGGCATTAGCCTTGACAAGGCTGCTCTTACTACTGACGCTTTAGCAGTTACATGCTTCACTTGCTGCTTGAAACTGAGTCTGGTATCAATCAGCATTCCCAGTACCGAAGGAATGGTAGTGGTATGATTTCTTGTTCTCCAATGCTCAGTGTTACGGTTTCCACCTATTTCCGACTATTATTATGCACTGCCTCAAGTTTTAAATTAAGTGTATTTATTTTTAAATTAACTGTGTTCATCCACTAGTAGATTCTTTTGAAGATGATGTAGAACGTGATATTTATTTCTTTAAAGTGCTTTACGACCATCATCACGGACCACATCACCGGCTTATGTTACGAGCCTAGCATCCCTTGGTAATTTTAGCCTTAGAAACCATATACGTAATATTCCACAAGAGAGTGCTTAGCATTCCTCCAGTGATTTTATATTTCATTAAGTCAGACTTTATGTCATACTTCAAATGTCAATCAGTGAAGTAGCTAGTCACAATCATTTTTAGATAGTACCCTCCTCATTTTTGTTAAAGTTGCATAATGCAATTCCAGTTAGCAAAGTTGAAAGCACATTTAATGTCCAATGTGGCCGCCAGATAGTACTTCCTCGTACCCCTCTTTCATGTGCTCCTTACGACTGCCGCCTTAGCTGTGTTAACGACAAAATTAATCGCATCTAGTGTTGAGTGTTCTTTTTGAAAAACCATACTGATTGCTGTTGAGCAGCGGTTTAACTGCAGCTTCGATTCTTTGATGGACTATTCGCTCTAATATCTTGCCAGCTGTATCCAGCATACAGAGCGGACGATAAGATGATAGTTCCTCTGGTGGTTTCTTCCGTTTTGGAAGAAACAGCAATCTTTGATACTTCCATATGTGCTAAAAAGTACCCTCCTTAAGAAATGTATTGTACACCTTCAGAAACATTGCCAGGGATTCCATCTAAGCCCGGAGCTTATTTCCTAATCTATTAGATGCCTCCATCAGTTGATCTTCCGTAATAGAGGGGATTTTTTTAGCCTCGCACTCTTCGATTGGATGATAAAAGTTGTTGTGATGGAACAGCATAGTAACGATCTTCTTTAGGCGCTGAGGTCATGTAGGTATCGGCATTGAATGGCTTTTCAGATGTGTGTGATATGTATGTGTATGCGGGTGTGTATATACCGCAATGGAAAATTTTTTAATAATAAAACAAAATAAAATTCGTTGACAAAGTATACCATTCTACTCACATAAAATGGCTATTAGATAAGCAGTATATTGTTAAAATGTAAACTTCATGCTTGTGGATAATAATCATAATTATTTACACATTGTTGATAAACTTCTGTGTTATAAGTACAAAATCACCCATAAACAATAAATTATGTGTTTTATTCAAGCCTTAGTAATTTTTATTAAGCATACACATAGAATGTCACGATTTTGTCTTTAAACTGTTGATATTTACATTAAAGGTGTATTGTTATGCAAAATAAAATTTAATTCACTTGCACTTATCAACAGTTAACAATTTTGTTTAATTACTACTTTAAATATTTAAATAATATAATCCCACAAAGATTATTTTAATCAAGATCGTTTAATAAGGTATTTTATTAAGCTGTTTAAGTCTTGTTTATTATTGTTCTTCATTTTCGTTTAGATTTTAGTGTATTCTATCAAATATAGAATTAATAGTACAGCAAGGATGTTGAAGCTAAAATTAACAGTCATATGTATTTATATAGAAGTAGAACCAACATGGTACTAATTACTAAAAAAAAAAAAATATTTTTAAAATCCGTACGCTAAAACAGGACCACTACATATCGTTGGCCCAGCAATTTCTATTTTATTTAGAAATATTATTATTATATAATATGGTGGAGTGGGGTTAAGTCGTAAACGGCGCAAAATCGTAATCGTTTTAAATTTATTATAAGATACATTCAATTGTACAAGTTAAGGAGTAGAAACATGTACTGGATTAGTATGAACTGATTAACATAGATGTATCTCACTCATAAGTCATTTTTCTATTGTTTTGATATTTATGACATGGGTACTTATATGCAATGCATGCATGGCAGGGCGGGCGCTTATTTGTACAATCAGAATTCAAACCAGCAAAAATTTGTGCCATAGATCTTGTTTCACTGTCTTATACACGGTGCAGCCCGAGCGTCTGTCCTGTCATAAGCGGTTCATTAACGTTAAAAAAGTAATGTTTTAAAATTAAATAAGCCCAAAATATTCATAAAAAAATGATAGAACAAGGTTTGAACTTGAATTTAGATCCATGTTGAAATCAAAAATAATATTTTTTAGTTGTGTTTGTGAGCTTTGAAAATAGCAACTTTTCGTTTTTTTTTTTCAGTTTTAACCCTGCTGTACCGTTTGAGTCAGCTATGCAAATGTACTGTTCGGGTCAATATGACCCTACTATGGTTTACGGTCCTTAATCGAAATAAAATAAGCTAATGGGGCTAAACAAGACTTTATTACCAAAAAATTATAGTTAATTAAACAAAAATTATGTTGCTAATGTAAAATAAAAATTATTAACAAAAATAAAAGGCATCTTTTTCTTTCCCAGAAAAGCCTAAGAACAAATACCTACAAAATTTAATTTAGTTTACAACTGGGACAGTAATAAAATGAATGGGTTTTACAAATATGTTTGTGACATATACAACATAAGATATTAGTCTTGTTATCGTTTTTAGAGCAAAATTTACAGCGTGCTGGTTTAGCAGGCGGAGTTGGATTGTCCATAGACGGTTCACTAGAAATTCCATCTTCTCTACTCGCTTCTGTTCGTGTTCTTTTTACCAGTTGTTGTGAGTCTTTAGTTCTTGGTAAATTTTTCCTGGAAAGGATAAGTGGTTTTACCAGTGTTTTTCCCAATTCCTCAAGAAAAATTCGCCGTTTTGTAAGTTTGTTGGTGTTCTATTGGGGATTTATTGATGTCCATAAAACGAACGCGTTGTAGGCAGAAATGTCAAGCATGTTATAAAAAACAATCATAGGCCAGCGATTTGTCTTCCTCCTACATATATATGTACCAACAAACTGATCTAGAGTATCCACTGCTCTCTTACTGGAGTTATCTAAAATAATTTGGGGCTTTTTGTCATTTCTGTCACTAATAGCCTTATCATGATGCAAAATGATCATAAGAATAACATTTTTATTCTTTTTAGGAACATAGTTAACAACAGTGGTATCTTGTGTGAAGTAAAAGACGAACTATGAACTTCTTTATTCGCAATTTGGGCTGGAAGCTCTGGCGTATATTTTCTTATAGTCCCCAACATTACATTTTTTCTTTTTAGAAGAAGTTGTCCTAAATTGTGTGATGTAAAAAAGTTATCACAAGTAATATTGTGGCCTTTCAAATCACTACACAAGTCGCACACCACACGCATTCCCTGATTCCGTTCCGGCGCCTCACCTGCTTCCGTTTGTCGTATTGTCATAAATGTGTCATATTGACCAGAACGACTATAGGTAACAATTTAATTTTTATCAAAAAAATCAGGTTGATTTTTTATGCAATTGAAAGACCTCATATTAGGTAATAAATTCACGAAATACCAAAACGTTACGCTTCGTAATAATTTGCAAAATAAAAGATAATTTTCAGCAGGGATCAATTGTTTATAACTCGAAAACGATCAACTTTACGGACAAATTTCAGGAGACCTATTTTGTTCAAAATGGTCCAAAAAATTTAAAAAAATGGTTGTGCGACCTCTTGAATCTAATTTTGAGGATTCTCATAAAAGTGAATATGCAAAAAAATCTCATAAGAATGTTTTTCCGAACGAACCCTAGCCTTTTGCCTTGTATAATTAGGCAAAAATAGAAAAGCTTAATAACTAATAATGGTTTGCATCATGTTTCATATTGTGATAATATGACAACTAATTGCTGTTAAAAGTAAGAACGACATTTGTATGGCATATTATTGTATCTCATAATTATAAATTTTAAAATTATATCACATTTATTGTATCAAAAAATATACTTAATATTATTTTTTTGTCTAATATTTTGTATAATAACGATTATAATAAAAATAGCATAAATAGTTTATTGAAAATGCATTGTCGCAAAATGTATTTATATAAATTGTTAAATACTAAAAAAAAGTAATTACTGGCACGTTCGCACGATCTTGCTTTTTATAGTAGTGTGGTTTTCCCGGTATATGGAAAAGATCTACACGTTTTTATACAAAAAAAGATAATTAAATGTGAAAATTATTATATGGATTCATTCAATTGTGATCGTGAAAGAATCAGGATATAAATTAATCTAGAATAAGTGGTTTCCGAGTAATTTATATCAATTATCTAATTTTTTCTTATTTGAATAACCTAAATATGGACAAATGAGCTGAAATTACGTATTACAAGAAAATGAACGAATTGTTATGAATTAACTAAAACATCGTTAAATGTTAAAATTCAGGTGGGTTAAAATTCTCGATGCAATTTACTATTTCTATTGGGAATAAGCCACGATTTGACTTCCAAATTCTATTTAACGTTAAGATTTCCATTTCGGAAATCGTTCTTAAAATATAAAACATTATTAAATTAAACAAATTTTATTTTTGTAACTTGTTAAAAAAATATCCAAATAATTTAATTTTATCTGACTGATTTATATTGACAATTCAGACATATCTTATGAATTTTAAAGTAGATGACATTAAAATGATATTGTTAATATTTTTGAGTTGCTTAGCTCGGACGACTTCATTGGAAGATGGTTCATTCGATTATATGAAATTAGCTTTAACTTAAAAATACTCGTCTGAAAAATCATAACATATCAGTTGTCTACAAAAGACAAACGCATGCAATGATGACAGTAAAATTCTCCTGTTCATTTCAATATGGCCTCATAGATCAGATTTGTTGGACACATTCGTGAATGCTATAAACGATAAATAAGAGACAATGACATTTACCATAAGAAAGGAATATAATAACACAGTACCTTTTCTGGATGTTTTAATTCCAAAGAATGATACTGGATAAAAGACTCAAGTGTATACAAAACCTACAAACCAACGGATATCTAAATTACAAATCAAATGACAACATTAATATTAAAAAGGAAATCACTAAATCCTTATTTATGGTAGAGCCAAAATTACTTGTTCTAACGAAAAACATTCGTTAACATCTGTTTTTTTTTAATGATCGTTCTTTGTCGTTTATAAATAAAGAATTTTCAAGAATAGACCGAATCCAACAAAAAAAACTTGAAACATGATCCTATAACATTCACAAAAAATAATACGAGAAAAATAACAATACCATACATAAAAGGCTTATCGAAAACCTTAAAAAGATAAAAAGGAAAAACTTAAAACGGTAGGAAATGAATTTCACATTTCAACAACATTCAAAACTACACCACCTTGGGATCTATTTTATATAAAACTAAAGCTAAAAATGAGCAAGAAAGAAAAAAGAGTATTTATAAAATACCTTGTGAATCTTATCATCTTATATCAAAAATAGAGAATTTGTTAGATCTCAAATACGTAAACACGCATGGGACAATGAACATGAGTTCAATGAAAAGATTCAAGCATAGCTCTGAAAAAAACAAATAGTAAACAAAAAAAAAAAAAAATCACAGAAGCGGCTCTAATTATGATAAATGAAACCAGTGATAAAATTTAAAGAACCGAAGAAAACGTGCCATTGCACCAAATTAATGCAATGTATGAGATGCTGCTGTTATGAAGATTTAACTGCGTAGAAAATTAAAAAAAAAAATGGTCGAGATCTAACATCTATCTTATTCAGTTCAAATCATCCTACCAGAACAAAAATCTACCAAGTACATTCTTCTTCTTAAAGTTCCATCTCCTATCAGAGGTTGGATATCATAACGGCTATGGTCACTTTGTTGGCTGCTGCTCTGAAAAGTTGTAGTGAACTACAGTTAAACCATTCTCTAAGGTTCCTCAGCCAGGACATGCGAATTCTTCCTATGCTTCTTCTTCCTTGGATCCTTCCTTGCTTAATAATTCTCAGCAGCTCATATTATTCTCCTCTGGTTATGTGACCCAAATACTCTAGTTTTCTTCTTTTTATGCTGTTCATAATTTCTAACTCCTTATTTAGACGTCGTAGTACCTCAGAATTGGTTATCCTTTGAACCCACTGAATTTTTAATATTCTTATCTAACACCACATTTCGAACGCTTCTATTTTTCTTATGTGTTGTTTCTTCAATGTCCAAGCTTCCATTCCGTATAGTAAGATAGAAAGTATGTAACATCATAGAGCCCTCAATCTAAGATGCAACTAAAGGTCTCTGTTGGTAAGCATTGTCTTCATTTTCACAAATGCTTGCCTTGCAGTTTCAATTCGGACTTTGATTTCTCTGCTTTGGTCATTTTTGTCATCAACCCAGGTTCCCAGATATTTGTATGTCTCTAGTTTTTCTATTTGGGTTTGCTCTATCATTAATCTTTCATTCCCATGTTGCGTTTTTGAGACAATCATAAATTTAGTTTTTATCTTATTTATTTTTAGTCCGTATCTAATGCAATAATCGTTAATTCTATTTACCAATTCTTGTGGCGATTCCAGGATGTCTGCCATTATAACGGTGTCATCAGCGAATCTTATGTTATTTACTATTCTTCCGTTTACAGAGATTCCATCACCCAGATCCGCTATCGCTTCCTGGAATATGGCTACACTGTACATGTTAAACAGTAATGGTGACAGAACACAGCCCTGTCTTACTCCTCTCTTTATATCTATATTTTCGGACTTTTGTTCTTCTATATTTATATTGGCCTTTTGATTCCAATACAGATTGATAATGATTCGTAAGTTTCGTCTGTCTATATCTTTGTTTCTTAGTACTTCTATTAGTTTTTCATGCCCTGTCGAATGCCTTCTCGAAGTCGATGAAACAGGAATAAATATCTAGGTTCATATCTAAGCATCTTTGAGAGAGGACATTAAAAGCAAACAATGTCTCTCTCGTTCCCAGTTCCTTGCGGAACCCAAACTGAGTATCATCCATATCACCAGGTACATTAGGAAATAATAAAACGATAATTCTTAAATGAAAAGATTATAAAACCAGAAGGAATAAATATACAAAGACAACAACAGCCTGAAGAAACATCAACTTCAAGAACTTCCAAACATTGCATTCAGAAGACACAGCTAGCAGATACATTACAACAACAATACATATATGCACAGATTATAAATATCCATCAATGTAAACAATGAAAAAAATTGCAGCAAAAATTAAAACCTCTAAATACCAACGCATAGGGAAAGCAAGATCAGCTTTCGTAAAGATGAAGTCTCTTTTCAGAAGTCACGATTTACCACTTATTACCAAAATCTCCATCATCAGATGCTATGTATTTTCTACATTATTATACGGAGTAGAGACAATTGACTGTAAGGTGACAATTCTTCTGCTAAGAAGAAGAGATCTAGAGATAAGCGACCACTTCTTACGACCTTCTGGTCATTGACGATCACTTCTTGTACTTCTTGTACACCCCCCAAGGTCAAACTAGTTCGTCGATACGTTCACACATTGAAGACCCTGATGGACAGGTTACCAAAGTGAGTTTGTACCCCGCTTGCTATACTACTTGCATATAATCGACTTAATTCTATAATAGAAGAAAACTACCTGATGCCATATCTACATAATTGAGAATTGAGAAAGCAATTGTTATTTGTTTTGTGCCTTATCACCAATTCGGATTCAGTAAGAAGCATTGTACAATCGAGCAAATACTTATGCGGATAAAATAGTTGAAATATAGTGGACAGTTACTGCACATCTGCTTTTTTTAGGTAATCTAGCTTGCAATTATGACATCCTATAGTAGAAAAACATATTTGCATAAGAACATAAGTTCTAACGTTATAATTGTACAATTAATTCATCAAAGAGACTAGTGGAGACTAGTATCACTGGATAACAAATCCAACTTACAGTGCTGTGCGAATTAATGGAATCATAGGCTGTTTTAAAAGTTTTAAATAGTTTATTTAGAAAAAATTATATTTTAACAAAACTATAAAGGTAAACTTACATAATTTAGTACGAAATATGTCCTCCTTTGGCTGCAATTACTGCTTTTACCCGTTTTTGCATAGATTCTACGAGCTTTTGACAGTTCCCAGATATCCTTTCACCTCAAAACCAAACCTGAATGATCACTTCTATCATTTTATTTTGTAGTACAGTAGATTTTGTGCACTATAGCTTTGCAAATGACCCATAAATTTTCAATGTGGTTGAAGTCTGGCAAATTTCCGGGTCAATCTAAAAATTATTCTTGGAGTTCTGTGTCCAAACGCTATTCCAATTTGGATTTGTGTTTTTGGCTGTTCCTCGTGTCTTCTATTAGTACCAAAGATCCAAACCCATGTATGGAAAACATTTTTTTTACTGTTTTACGGTTTAATCAACATGATATGGTGTAAGGTTTTCATTGTCATACGTCCTGACGATTTTCGACCGCTGTCCCTGAACTATAAAGTGAGTTTCATCTGTAAATAGGACTTTTTCCAGTAGTCTACAGTCCAATTACAGTATTTTTTGGCCCACAATTGCCTTTGTTTCTTCATTCGTTCAGTTAGAAGCTGTTTGTTTCTGTGGTCTTATTGACCTTCTACCATTCTTCAAAAGTCTTTTCCAAACAATTAAGTCATGAATCACTATACCTGATGCTGCTAGATCTTGTTGTAGCTCTTGGCTTGTTTTTCTTGGGTCCAATTTGCTTTTTTGAAGTAAACATCTTTTATCTGCTGGCGTTGTTTTTCTCTTTCTTCTGCAATTTTCCTAACCCTTCCACATCCATTGATATCGTTTCTCGTTTATGCTTGCTAAAATTCTTGCTTACTTCCCCTTACTCACTCCACACGTTTTTGCGATCTTTCTTTGTGACATAGAAGTGTGTTCACTTGACATAGAAATAAACATCAATAATAGAAAACAACATAAAATATTACAAAACAAAACAAATTTATTGCAAAATGTCCGAAAACACCCTCAAATAAATGGCAGAGAATAGTAAGGTAAGCTTGGTCAGTTGTAAATGAGTGGACAGTGTTGCCAACTGTGAATATTAAAAAATGTCACAATGATTCCATTAATTCGCATAATACTGCATTTCATATAATTGTTTTATAAACCAAAAACATGTGTATAATAATAATTTATAGGTAATTTATTGAATTTAGCAATCTTGCTACATACAATTTTGAGCTCTTTGCTTTTGTTTTATTAATTATATTAGTCTAGTATTTGTTGTTTTCTTTAAGAAATAAAATTGTTTTATTCATGTTTTAGTTCTTTATATATTACATTATTTACATCAAGTTACATTTTCTAGTTAGTTCAATTACGTAAGATGACGATAATAGCACTTTAAGATCTTAAATTCTTTAGTTGCCGTTATTTTCAAGGATTGTTTTTTATACAATTAACAAACGCATTTTTATTCATACTGTATTTTTTTCTTAAAAGACATAAAGTATCATTCACCTTATTACATAACCGGTATCATTCTCCTATAATTTATTTTTATTGGTTGCTGATATACTTTCAAACGATAATTAATTATAACTAATATGTATTCATTATCTAATGGATTAGTAAAGGTTACAATGTCACATTTTGTGCACTAAATATCAGAAATAAGTGAAAAATTTCTAAAAAAAAATCTATACAGAAAACATGTAATGAATGGCAAACATCTGTAATTACAAAATAAAAATATGTTTTTTTGTAGTTTTTCTTTAATTCAATTCTTTCATTAGTGTCGATCCCTAACTATTTCACTTATTTATTAAGGATTGCTTCCTTTCTTTAATCTTTAGGTACGAATTAATTTCGTATATTATCATACACTACTGTGTTGATGTTTATGATGCTTGTTTTCGTTAGTTATGGCTTTTCAAAAGGATACGGCATGATAGGTTATCAAAATTTTCAAGAGGATAAAACTGAACGGAAAAGTTACTCTAATAATAATTTCCAACTTGTCTTCTCTCCGTTTGAATTGATGTGATGGACATATATTATATGATATATGTATTTTAAACGTCAAACGCAAGGTTAAATACTATCGTCGTCGCTCTTTAAAATATCCAAAAGAGACTAATGGTTTGCTAACTCAGGAAGATCTAAAGTAATTTTTAGTTATAGTGACAGTTATAGGAAAATATAGTAGTAGAGCTAAAATAAAAATAAATAATATAAAAAAAGATCACTTTCGGTCCACCATAATTTTTAACATTTCGTTCATAAACGGTTTTATAATTCAGACTTACTTGTACTGACCGGTTTGGTAGGATAAAACAACGCAGCAAAAGATAATCACAGATTTGCGAAAAGTATAAAGGTTTGCTTTCTTAGGAATCCCGAGAGCAACGAGTGCAATTTTAGATGCAATGCTGGATCTTCCTCCACTACATATACATGTAAGGATAATGGCTTTAAAAAATGTCGTGTCTATCTGGGAACCACTATGGAGTATTATAAAGTTTATAAAATAAAAGTTTATAAAGCAAATATACCATTTAGACCTATTTGTAGACATTTTTTACATAAATTATCGAATATTGAATTTAATTCAAATAATATTTTAGTAAGTTTTAACATAAATAGTTTATTTTTAAATGTGTCATTAGCAGAGACTGAAAATAATCCAAACAAAACTAGAGAATGATGATAGATTGATAACTAGAACAATACAAAATATATCATCTATAATGGAGATATTTCACTATATCATCTATAATGAAGATATAAGTTATGATTTCTATAAACCAAATTTTGATTTAGCAATGATTATCTCCATTATATATCTCCAGTAAATATAATAACACACAACCTTTCCTGGATATTTTAATCTCAAAGAAGGATACTGGGTATGAGATTGAGGTGTGCAGAAAACCAAGACACCCCAACAGATATCCAAGTTACAAATCAAATTACATTAATAATAAAAAGGGAATCATTAAATTGTTTTGAAAATTCATTCTTAGGGAAGAAACATTTGTAAACATCTGTTAAAAAATGATTATTCTTCCATCCGTCATAAATAAGGATTTTTCAGGAATAGATCGAATGAAAGAGAACAACTTAGAACGGGATACTATAACGTTCGCAAGAAATAATACGAGAAAATACCAATACCGTACATAAAAGGATTATCAGAAAAATTCAAAATGGTAAATTCGACATTTCAACAACATTCAAAACTATTTGTATACATCTATTTTGTCTTGAACTAAACATAAAGATAAACAAGAAAGAACAAAATACTAGATTTATAAAACACCTTGTGAATGCGAACATTTTTATTTAGGTGAAATATCAAGACCATTAAATGTTAAAATAAGTGAACATCAATCTCATATCAAAAATAGATAACTTCATAGATCTCAAATATGTAAACACACATGGGAAAATGAACATAGAGTTCAATGAAAAGGTCAAAGTATAGTCTTGAAAGAAATAGGTGGTAAAAAGAGAAAAATCAAAGAAACTGCTCTAGTTATGTTTAATGAAACCAATTGCGTCACAAATTACTCGGTAAAATGCAGTAGGATACGGTTATCTGTATTAAAAGAGGAAAACAATCTTCCTCTTCTCTTGGCGCCGTCTCCTTTCGAAGGTTGGCGATCCAAATGGCAGTTGTAGTTTTGGAAACTGTTGCGCGAAAGATTTCTGCGGATAAGCGGTCGAACCATCTCCTCAGGTCTTTCAGCCACGACTTCTGCCGTCTTCCTACTGATCTTTTGCCCTGTACTTTTCCTTTCAGTATAACTTGAAGTAATTCGTATCTTTCGCCTCTCAATACATGACTCAAGTATTGTATTTTCTTCTCTTTGATTATTCTTAGTAATTCTTTTTGTTTACACATGCCATGTCCAATGTCCAACTTTCACAACCATACAGTAAGACAGAAAAAACGTAACATCTGATCATTCGGATTCTAAACTGCAGACTAAGATCTGATCTTGTAAAAAATGTTTTCATGCTCATGAATGCTTTCCTTACTTATTCGATTCTTGATAGGATTTCTTTTTTTGGATTACACTGACTATTGATATTTGCTCCCAAATATTTTATGGAATTTACCTGTTCTATTATTTGACCCTTGGCATACACATATACGTTTATTGGTGTCTTTGAAAATACTAAAGTTTTAGTTTTGGAAACGTTTAGATGTAAACCGAACATTTCGCTGTGGTGAACTACCGCATTTATTATATTTTGTAGTTCTTGTGCGTTGCTTGCTATTAAGACGGTATCATCAGCATATCTGATGCTGTCTACGCTGATTCCGTTAATCTTAATTCCGCCTTGGACCACGTCTAATGCTTCTCTGAATATAGACTTCAAATACAAATTAAACAGTAGCTGTAATAAGACGCAACCCTGTCTCACTTCTCGTCGGATTTGTATATCTTCGGATGTTGTGTGCTCTATCTCAATTGTTGACGTTTGGTGCCAGTATAGTTCTGAGATAATTCGCAAGTCTTGTTCGTCAACTCCAGTTGTTCTCAGAATGTCGATCATCTTTTGATGGTTAACGCAGTCAAATGCTTTTCGATAGTCAATAAAACATGCATATACATCTACATTTATGTCTCTGCATCGTTGCGTTAACACATTTAAAGCAAAAAGAGCCTCTCGTGTTCCCAATTCGTTTCGAAATCCGAATTTAGTGTCACTCATCTGGAACTCGCACTTTTGTAAATTCGTGTATGGATAATTCTGAGAAAAATTTTAAGGATATGAGACATCAGGCTTACTATTCGATAATCATCGCATTGTGAGGAATTCGATTTTTTTGGTAATGCTACGAATGTTGATTTTAGCCAGTCTGTTGGTATTTTACCTGTGTCATATAATTTATTGAATAGTGCTGTTAAGTCTAGGCTTTTACTTTCGTTATCTGCAATTAGTTTTTTTCGACATTGAGATTGTCTGGACCGGTGGCTTTTCCATCTTTCTGAGATTTTACTGCGTGGATCACTTCTTTTTTGGTTATTTCTGGGCCTTTTTCATTAATTTATTCGATTATCTGTGGATGGTGGAGAACAAGGTCTATTGTCGTAAAAAAGAGTTTGTATGTATTCTTTTCAGGAAAACAATAGAAGTTGTTAATATTGGGAGTAAAATAAATGTAACACTAAATACTTACCATGTCGGAATAGTATCATGAGGTTTTCTTCTCATAATTTACTATGGGATCACTAATATAAGAATTTTATTGTCATCATTGCATGCTGTTCTCTTTTTAAAGACAAATCAAATACTATAATTTTTGTGACGTTTTAGTTAAAATTTATTTCATGTAATTGAATGAACTATCTTGTACAACAAAAAGTAGTCCCAGGAACGCAACTCAAAAATATTGACAATATTATTTATATTTATCATTTTAAAATATAAACTATATGTCTAAATTGTCAATATGAATGTGTGCTATAGAATTAAATTATTAGAAGAATTTTTTTCCCAAGTAAAAAAACAAAATTTGTATAATTGAATAACGTTTTGTTTTTTATTTTGAGAACAATTTCAGAAGTGACTAAACAAAACTTATTTTAAAGTAAAATTGTGGCTTAGTCCCAATAAAAATAGTAAATTTACGTAAGATGCCCCAAGAAAATAGTTTCACGCAATTAAATATAATAATAAATCTACAATTTCAAGCTGAATTATTAGCATCAGATTGTTGTAATCAAGAATGTCTGAAAAAATACTAGATTTTGATTACGCAACAGCTTTGAACTGCAAACAGTGTGCACTCAAAGTACACACAAAAATCTTGTTTTGAAGTTATTTTCTTATAGCATTTTAACTAGTATTAATTATCTTTCTTGTTCTTCTTCTAATGCCGACTCCACTAATGAAAGTTGACTATAACCATTGCAAATTTGTATATTATATATCTTCTGCTTTTCTTAAAATCGTATGTGTATTTAACACGGCCCAGTCGGGAACTTTTTTAGTCAAGATATTTGTCGTCTACCAGATCCCTTTTTTCTTCGACTTTACCCTTAATAATCAGCTGCAGCAACTCGTATTTACCATTTCTAAGTATGTGTCTCAAATATGCTGTCTTTCTTCTTTTAATGGCGGACAAACGTTCTCTGTGTCTCCCATTCTGTGCAACAACACCATTTCGTTCGTAATACGATCGATCCATGGTATTTTCAAAATTTTACTAAAAAGCCACATCCCAAAAGCTTCCAGCCTGCTGATTAAGTCAACATTAACAGTCCAAGCTTCTGCATCATGAAGAAGAATAGAGTGGATATAACATTTTACCATCCGATATCGGATTGGCTCGGATAAAGGCTCCTCTTAGTTGCTCTATTTTTGATCAAATTTCTGATTTTGGATTTACATGTTCAATAATACAGACTATTAAATACTTATTTCATTTTGTCCACTTGTTCAACATCTTCATTCTTTATCTGGATCCTTGTTATGACTTTGGCCCTTTTACTGATAACCATGGTTTTTGTTTTCCTTATATTTATTGTTGAACCAAACTTTTCCTCAGTATCACAAATTGTATATAGTAGCATCTGCAGATCTTTCTTACTTTCAGCGACAATAACTGTATCGTCGGCATAAATAATGTTATTTATATTTTTGTGCTTGTGTAAATAACTCTTTGTATTATGTATTAAACAGTAATGGTGAAAGTACACAGCCTTGTATCCATCTTCTACTTAGCTGTTCCGCATTCTTGCTATTTCCATCTAATGTTACCACAACCTGTAGTTGGTTCCAATAGAGATTTCTGACTATGTTAATATCATTTTTGTTGAGCCTTTTTTGTTTTATACATTTCATGAGATTATGTTAAATTTGTCGAAAGCTTTCTGATAGTCCATAAATGTGACGAAAATATTTTTTTTGATCTCGGCAGTTTTGATCAAGTGTTGTAAAGATATATAGAGTTTGTACTGTTCCAAAGCCATTACGAAAGCCAAACTGTCTATTACTAATATCCCTTTCACACTTTCTGAATATTCTTGTATGTAAACTTTTTAAAATGTTTTCACTAATTGTGACATTAAGCTGATTAATTTATAGTCATTACAGTGTTTAGAGTTCCTGTTTTTTGGTAGCGGAACAAAATTCAATAGTAACCATTCTGTAGGTATCTCACCAGATTTGTACATGCTGTTAAAGAGGATAGTTATTGCGCTTAAATTGTTTACATTTATAAATTAAATCATCTAGATTTTAACTATCTTTAATTCAAATTAACTACAATTTCAGTTTAAAATAAGTTTTTTTGGATGTTTCGATTTCCACGTCGGAAATAATTCTAGTATTTTGATAACGATTCCCGAAGAAGTGGAAA
The DNA here is from genome assembly GCF_040954645.1 of Diabrotica undecimpunctata. Taxonomy (NCBI): domain Eukaryota; kingdom Metazoa; phylum Arthropoda; class Insecta; order Coleoptera; family Chrysomelidae; genus Diabrotica; species Diabrotica undecimpunctata. Next base: position 107,018,792 of record NC_092805.1, read on the forward strand.
TCGAAACTTTAAAATAAACGCATTTTATAATGAAATTGTGGTTAATTCTCATTAAAGATAGTAAATAACACATAACACAAAAGATTGATTAGTTCGTAATAGAAAAAAGTCTTCTAGACTAAACGACTCCTTCGAAATTTGTAATGGTGATAGCTATTAGATCTTAATCATAGGATTATAGTGTAAAAAAAAACAAAACAAATTGTGATAGATGGTAATAAGTATAATTAACGTGAAGATAAAATTATTGAAGACCAAATTGAAGGCAGATGCAGTCATCAAAAATATCGTGCCTAAAGAATTTACGCGAAATGGTCAAAATTCGGATTACTATTAGTAAAAGTGTAAAATTAGTAAAAATAGTAAAAGTAGTAAATAAAGCAAAGACCATGCAAGTGATCGTTAACATTATTAGAACGAGTCCCCCGAAATAAAACTACGTTGACTCAATATTTTACTTTTTTGGTTTGGTTACCTCTTGCAACCTCTTACATTTTTTCCTTGAACAGTAAATTTAAAATGGTGGTACGAAAAAATGTATTTTATATGAAAAATTGCTAGAAAAAAAATGTATTTTATATAAAACAACACTCGAAAAAACTCAGAAACAGGATTATGTTAGAAACAGTGATAGCTATTTTCTATATTTTGTTACTAATACCTACAAATTAATCTTGCTAAAACTTCCATGTTCCTCTTTTTAATGCCCATAAAGTTAATAATTGTCGACTTGGTGCTATTAGCTTTATAATTTATAAAAAAGAAATTGTTTAATTAAAAAAGTTGCTGTATCCATTTCGGTCTTGTACAGCATTCTCGATCAATGGGAAAGTTGAAAAATAAACGTACAAATTTCTGATTATGGTACTATAACAATTACGCTGCATTTTTAACATACTGTTATTTTCTCCACAATTATATAATTAGCAGATGCATACCTCTTGCGCAAAAAAAATTTTTTGAAAGGGTTATATCTTTTGAAATTTGATATTTTGTACAATTTCAAAGTATAGCGGTACATATTAAATTTTAAATAAGAAGATGCTAGTTCTGATTTTGAAAAAATTAATTAAGGTATACAACAGGGAATTGTATTGAAACCATTCCTATAGTTTTAGACCTGCTATACGCTAGGGACCTGCCGAATATTAAGCAAAATGATCAGAGATTTTGTAGCTTTTGGATAACACAAATTATAATAGATAATTTAAACGAACTACACAGTTTAAGTTTGTATAAAGTTAGAATGGAATAAAAGCAGAAAAAAGTGCCGCAACGTACATGGTATTTCTTCTTTTGGTGCCAATCTGATACGGATATTGGACAGTAACATGGCTATTTTGATTTTGTTGTTTGCTGCCCCAAAAGGTTCGGTAGTGGTCAAGTTAAACAATTTTCGTAGATTATGAAGCCAAAATATTCTTCATCCTACTAGACCTCTTTTTACAGGCATCTTACCTTAAAGTATATACCTTAAAGTAGGTCGTTGTTTATTACGCATTATATGATCCAGATATTCCAGTATGTGAAGTTTCATGGTTATAAATAGTTTGCGCTCTTTACTCAAATTGTGCAGAACTTCTTTGTTGGTAACTTTGTCTGTCCACGAAATCCTCCACATGCGTCTAAAGCACCACTTTTCAAATTATTCGAGCCTTTTCAGTGATGCTTCAGTTAAGGTCAATGTCTCCACTCAATATATGTATAGATAAGAACGGAGAATAAGTAGCATTTTAGTAAACGAATTTTTTTTTTTTCAATTTTATATCGTGTCTGTTAAATTTTTTTTTATATTGATGTAACCTGATCTTGCCTTCTTGATCCTTATCGTCATTTCCGTCGAGTATTCCCAGTATTGATTTAAAGTTGCATTTAAACAGCAAAAGTTAATGAGTGTTGATAAACGTTGTTGGTTAACTAATAATTGTCCCGGTGCTATCCTCTTTTTGTTTATAACTATGTATTTTGTTTTTTTTCTATGTTAAACTCAAGCCCAAATCTGTTACTCCTGTTACCCTGTAGATAAGCGTCTGCAGCCCCTGAAGACTGTCAACAAAAATGACAGTGTCATCTGCGTTTCTTATGTTATTCAGTCGTTCTCTATTTATGATTATTCCCTCTTCTATATTAGTAAGCTCTAGGTTCATAATGTGCTCTGGTTAAATATTCATTAATAATGGGGATAGTGTACATCCCTGTCGAACACCTCGTTTCTTCATCATTTCGTCTGTTAAATGATCCCCAACTCTAATAGCTGCAGTTTGTTTGTAATGGATAGTGTTTATATTGTTTCTGAAGTTTAGACAAAGTGAATTTAATATTTCCATCAGTTCGTCATGTTTTATACTATCGAACCTTTTTTGCTTAGGTGATATTAGTATTGCATTATATCTAAACTGTTAATTGTTACATGAATTTTGTATATCTGAGATCTATCAAGTTATCTATTTTATGTTAATTTATTCTAATATTTAATAGGTATGAGGTCTCACCCAAATAAAATTTTATAAACATAATTTGTTTTAATCAATTGCATATGTTGTATTATTTTTAACCAAATTTATTACATACTAAATTACGAAATGACTATAAAAGGTATGTAAATCACCCTCATCAACCGCTACAAAAATATATCAAATATTAGATTAAAGAACTGTTTATATGCAGACTGATAAACAGTCAGCTCCTCTCTACTCTGATTTAGATATAGATACAAGATCATCTCAAACAACCTCCAACTACACTCAAAAAGAAAAACAAATTCTAAACTCCCAGGACAACCCTTGGCACCTGTCACAGAGAAAATTAACAACAACACAATTAACACAAATTTTGCAGAGGATAACTAAAAATCCTAAATAGGTTTAGCACCTTACCATCAATTATTATAGAACATTGATCGATCCATCAACAAATGGGTTAAATCTTACAAAAAAAGTAATTTTTGTATATTTCCTAAAAAACCTAGTCATGTTAAATCCTCGTCACTTTGGTCTAATTACTCCATAGTGCTTGGTGAAAAATAGCTTGACTTTTCCCAAAAAAAAAATATTGATGTTAGAAATTATAAACAAGTAATAAAATACATATCGGTCAGTCTGGGCAATTTTATATGTAGTTAAAAGCAATGAAGGGCATCAAGATCAACAGTCCAAGATTTACAAAAGATGAGACAGGATAATTGCCTACAGACGATGGGGAGATAAATCGTCAATGGAGAAAATATTTTAAAAACCTGATAAATAGCCAAAATCTAACACTCATATCACATCAGTCAGCTGAACCTGAGATAGCACTACCTGGACGTAAGTACCTAGATGAAGTAATATATCAATTTTGTCTCAAAAAAATCATAAAGCTCTTTTCTAAGACGGCATTTGGAATTACTTCGAAAGGGGGTATAAAAGCTTCATTTGAAAATATATCATCGCACAAGCGAAGTCTGACAAAAAATAAAATGTTGAAACAGTAGCACGAAAGCCATACAGTACTCATCCACAAAAAGGGAGATTAAAAGATGTAGAACAAATCTTGGTCCTTCGCCACATTTTGGGAAAAAATCTCGGATGGTTCTGTTTTGTGAAAGACTATGGTGGAAATTAGAGTACCTTAAAATCTGATACGATTAGCACATGTAGATATCTCATCCGCATGGATCAGAATTGGAAACACCACATTAGAAGAATTTCTTAATGACACTAGTTTTAGGCAAGCAGATCCTGTAGCCTTTTTATTGTTCTTCCCTTTGGAATATGCAGTAACAAAGGAGAGTTAACAAATGGCTTTGTTGCACAGGAATTAAAAATATTGCTGGCTTCTTCTTAAGAATTCAATTGCACAATCTACCAGGGCTGTAAAGGAAATCTTTATACTATTTGACAAGGAGGCAAAGAAAATTGGTCTTAAGGTCAACGAAGATATGATCAAGTACTTGGTGGTTACGAAAGGCCCAAGACAAAGATTTAGACAAAATGTTTCTATAATTGAATACAACTTTTTAAGACGTTAAATTTCCCTAACGTGCTTCAACCAAAATTACTCTCAAGACTAGCAAAAATAAGAGTAGATTAAACGATAATTCGCTTTACAATAACGTATGGAAGCATAAAGTAACAAAAGTTGTATAAAGATGAAGATGAAGATGATAAAAATAGATGAAGAATATACTAAGTGGGGCTTATCAATTAATCCATCAAAAACAGAGTACGTAGTAGTGGGAGGTGAAGGAAAGCACTTAGAACTAGGAAGCAAACAAATTCAAAATACTGATAGCTATAAATATCTCGGTGTAAACATTACAAACAATGGTCGGAATACAAAAGAAATAGCTACTAGAATTGGTCAAGGAAATTCAGCAATACGTCAACTCAATTGTATACTTTGAAACAACCACATTACCCGAAACACTAATATTAGGATATACAAAAGTATCATAGAAAGCATTGCTACATATGGTTCAGAGCTTTGGGTAATAAATAAAAATGACGCATCCAAAATAAAAGCAATGGAAATGAATTATTGGAGAAGACGTTGCCAACTCACTAGAAGAGATAGAGTAAGGAATACTGAAATCAGAGAGCGTATGGGCATAGACATTGACGTCCTGGAAACTATAGAATGCAAAAGGCTGAAATGGTATGGCCATGTAGAAAGGATGAATGATCAACGATGGCCAAAGAGAATGTTACAGTGGATCCCCACCAACCGCAGGAAAAAGGGAAGACCAAGAAGATCGTGGAGACAAGAAGTAAAAGGTGCAATGGAAGATAGGGGTCTACAAGTAGATGACTGGAACGATCGCAAGCGTTGGAAGCTAGGTTGCGAGAAACGGCAGCAGCTGTAATAAACTCGTTATATATATACCGAATTAATTACGGACTATCATTGGGCCTTCTAGAGACTAGCTCATAGGGGAATGGAGAAGAAGACATAATAAGGAACTCCAGACAGTCTACAGATGATACAGAGATAAAAATAGTACGCTTATCAAGGCTAAACGAATAAGATGGGCGGAAAACATAATAAAATCAAGTGATAAAAGATAAGAGATTAAAATATGTATTATAAGAAAAGCAGACATTTTTGGTGAAAGGTAAGTTGGCGACTCAAAGAAAAAGATGCGTAAGAAAACTTTTTATAGCAGCTGTAAACAGAATGTAAGTAGTCACGATGATTAACAACCTTCGAAAGAAGTTTGTGGTACCTTAAAAAAAGAAGCACAAGACCGGCAACCGTGAAAGAAAATAGTAAATGCGGCAACGATTTACCTAAAGTTATAGAGGCAATGATGATGATGATGATGATAAAAAAATCCAAAAAAAAAACAGGATTGAAAATAGGATTTCAGATATAAAAGTCGAAGATATTGAACATTTTTACATATCTAACAGAAGCTCGGAATTCTAGTTGTTGATGAAAAAAGTAGGTAGGCCATTTTTAAGTTTCTGTAACAAATGTTAAAATTTCTTGACTCTGACATCTCAAAAGCATATCCCAATGTTGAGTGTCAAAAAATTGCGCTCAACATTAGGAAATATCAAAGGTATATACTATCTGAGCTTTAATATTAATTATAAAGGTGTCTAGGTAAAAAAAAACGAAAAAAAACTGACAAAGAACGAGAAATATTGTCATTAAGTGGCAGAAGTGTGGCTTATGTGCAGAAGAAGAAGGTTCAATTTAAGAAATTTGATCATGATAAGAAATTAGCGAAATGAAAAGCGCAGTGCCCAAGATGTTGCTGTAAATGTTTGCCAAAATCCGGTATTAAATTACAATTTTTTTCCAATACAGATACTAAATACTAGTACATTATGCAGAAATTAGAAATCAAGAAGTGGAATTCAACAATATTTTACTAAGAAATATTAATTTTAAACATTGTAAAAATTTTAATTGTTAGTAACTGTCACAATTTTAAACAATAGTGCTAATTAATTAGTAAATATTTTTCTACTAAATTATGCTTTTTGTTTCCTTATACTTAACACGACATAACTTAAACATTTTGGCTTTTTTATGAGCGTAGAAAAAATATTTTATGCAACTCATGCAAAAAATGTTTAGTACACTCAATTTGTTCCATAATTTGACCAAGCGGTCTGGTTAGAAAATTTCATATTGCGTGTAATAAACACTCTTTGCACTCATTGTATAAATAATTATTGAAGAATTATATATTGCAATAGAAATTATCCTGAAACTTCTGTGTGCATATAAATATCAGATAGAAATTTTGGAAGCTACTACCAAATATAATAAGAATTAAATGTTTTTAAATGTTAAATTCAGTACTTATTATTCTTTACGTAGCGCCAGATCAACTACAATGTCTTTGAAACAACAGGACAAGGTTGAAGATGGCTTTTTTATATTGCCATTGACATCTACTTTTCGATTAATTTCATTTTTAATTGAAGTACATTCAAGGTGTATTAACGTCGTATGGTTCATTCACACAAGGTTTTTGTTTCATTTTCCGCATTAGAATACCAATACAAAAATCATTAAACTGTATCAAAAACCAATAATATAAATAATTGTTTTTAAGAAATGATCATAGGGTATTAGAAAGTATAACTATAGATAAGTATTTACTAAATACTGTTTATATTCCAAAAAATTACAAATAATAGATACATCGTAGTTTCTAATATTTTATTTTTCAAATGAAAAAGATAAACAAAAGTACAATTTGGGATACCGGCATCTTTTTAGACCATTAGCGCCCTAAATTGGATCGATGTTTAAACCTATATTTAAACATGAGGAACGTGTTACAAAATATATATTAACATATATTTATTTATATACATAAACTAATATTTAACGTTTTGTAACTGATAAAATTAACCTAATGTATAAAATCTCTATTGTCATGTAATATTATGAATCTCAATCTTAAGTTATACAATTTGAACTATAAAATATCTTAGTTCTTACCCCATCTTATATCTTAGAAACCAAATTTTACATTTAAGACATTGGATCATTTCTTCGACTGATTCAGACTCGCATATTTCAGAATACCAGCTGTCAGATTTGGCTACACCTAATTTTGCTACCTTTTCTTCACAACCAATTTTTGACAATTTTAAAGTAGTTTTAACCGATTTTACTTTAGATGCCTCAGTTCGTGCTTCAAATTCGTTGATTTACGGGGAACTAGGCAATTCAACTGCGTCCTGGGTGCGGCTAACTTTTGATGATTTTGATTTCTTTATAGGTAACGGCTAAATATCCTGAGCTGAAATAGTATTTAGGGAAGTTAATGCTGCTGGAATATTATCTTCTTCAGAAGAGGATGCTTCCTGTTGGGATTAATGGTTAGAATTTGATGCACTGTTAAACATCATTGAAGCTGCAAAATCAGTTTCTTTAAAAAAAATTTATCTATAGGCCAAATGCCACTAGCACGAAAAGCCTTCTGTGCATTTCTCTCTGTTGCAGCAAGCCCATAAGCCTCTCCAATTATCCCGGAAACCTGAAACGTTATTCCTTAACCATTTTTTAATGCATTGTCCATAAACATTTTGAAAGGCTGTGAAGAATCCAACATCCAACGGTTAAAGTCTATGTATGGTGTGACTTGGTAACTGCAATAACCTAATTCCATTATCCCTGGAAATTTTTAGAGCTTTTAGGTTTTTACTGTGGGTGCTGTGGCCGTTCAACAATAACAAAACAGAAACTTCAGGGCTTGGCTTTATTGTTTCAATAAAAGGATTAAGCCATGTCGCTAAAAAGATCGCTACTGATTATGCAGTATCGCTAATAGTGACAATGCTGCCAGGCGGAGCACCTAATAAAAGTCCTCTTGAAAACTTTTCCTCTTAAAAATTATCATGGGTGGTACAAACTACCGTGCTGCACTAGCACAACAAACCACAGTAGTATTTACCCCCCTCTCTCTACTAGAAATGCTCTTAAATTTGATGTTTTTCCTTCTTGGTTAACATTTTCTGACATTATCATTGTATGGTTGAGCAGCCTGTCTCATCGACGTTGAATATGTGTGTGGCTTTTAGCAACTCGTACTTTGCTAAATCCTATAGCCCTTGCCATTGATGTGTTCTCCGGCTGTCGTAACGTTATTTCTTTATGTCTTTACATGAAGCCATAATACCACTTCTTGCCTGTCATACGTTTATCTGTGTTAAAATTGTGTTTCAAATTGTTTTTTGTTGCCAATTGAAATGCCAGTTTGCGGACGGCTCATATGCCCATCCCAAACATTCGCTCTTGGAAAATCACAATATGCTTAACCAATTCTGCTTCAACTTCTTTATTAAATACAGTAAACCTTTCCATTTTTTAAATTGCATTATTTGCCCGTTTGTTTTTCTCTTCGAGATGTCTTTTTAGTGTAGCTTTAGATAGTTTAAACAACCTTGCATATTTATTAAGCTCATAAGAACCATCACGAAAAGCTGAAATAGCACTGCTTACCTCTTATGTGCTCTACTTGCCGTATCTACCACGTGATGACATTCTAAAATAAAAAATAAATCTATTAAAAACTAAATGGGGCTGGTTTAATTTACAATAACGGTTGCCTAAATTGGACCGGTCCAATTTACAAATTAATTGCTGGTCCAATTCAGGGAACCTTGTTTTAAAACTAAACAATATCAAATTTCACCCACAATGGGTTTTACCAATTCGGAGGTTATGTCACGAAAATAATCCCTAAACTATGACCTCCTTACTAATTCTTGAGAAATAAAGATATTACAAATGATTTAATTACTTACTTGAAGGGTAAGTAGTAGTATCTTTGTATCGGAATTTAATAATCACGAAAACACTAATATTTTCTCACCCGTTGTTTACAGCTACATGCGTGTTGAAACTTTAACAGGTTTTAAGATGTAGAAATAGAAGTAATTAATTTGTAAAATTATTCCTAACAAAAATAAATAAATATAATAAGTTATATTAATGGTCAAAGAAACACCGAAAGGTGCGTTTTGCTCATTAAGGAGCTACAGGTTAAAGAAGAAAGAAGAAAATGGTCTCTTTAATGACTTTGGCCGCATCCCAGAAAATAATACTTTTCTATTTAAATAAATATATTCAGGTTTGTAACTTAATTTGAGATCTCTAATCTACGTGTATACTTTAAATGCAAAATAAACAAAGTACAACTTACCAAACTAGCTTTTTAAAGTCAGTGTTAACCTTTATTAAAATTTCACGCCATGAATTTCTTGTCGCATTTTTTTCCTTATAAATATACATTCAGAGTTTTACCCACCGGTCTACTTTATACCAGCGCAATTAAATATTCACCATCTATATTTTCTGCCATTATGTACGATCCAATGGATTTACTGGTACTACAAGGCTAACTGTCGTTACGTGTGCAAGCATTGATTACATGCCGTGGTTCACTGTCAACACGGCACGGCACGACCGTCATCCATTGCAATGGCGTTGGACGGCAGCCGAACGGCAACGGCAGGACAAGTAGTCGTGAAAGTTAGTCCTTTGTGAAAGTCATCGTATATTGCTTTATTGGACTAATGGAATGTACGACAAACTGTCGTTACGACGTTCACATAATACGACCAAAGTCGTATTGTGTACAAGGAGGGATAGAGAGTCGCCCTGTCGTACTCCAGTTGCTATTTCTATACTTTTGGAGATGTCGTCCTCTATTATTATTGCTGCCGTCAATTGCTCCATTATCATTTTTGTTCAGTTTATTTGCTAATCATATATTCAGCATATAGGTACGCATTGTGTATCTACACTATCTACAGGTCAAGATCATACGTTTTGATGTATTTAGTATCTTGTTATGTTATGGTATTAAAGCAGTCACTTTAACTTCTAAAGCGACAATAAGCTACACTTTTTTTAGCCGTGATTTTGGAAAAGAATATTGAAAAAATCAAAGGTATATTTCTATCTACGTATAGAAACAGAACTGGTCAATGAAATAAAGATATAAAACTCAGAGACTCGTTTAATTGTTCATGTGATCTACTTCTTACGGTAGTAATAGACAGAATACTGAGAATCATAATGCTAATCAGATTATTGATACATGAGTACAATATCTCCCAAGAACACGTGCTTTGATCTCAGTCTCGCCGGTAGTATCATTCATTCACTATCACATTATGAGTTACGAATATCAAGTAGAGGTTTTTTAAGCATCGGATTAAAAAAACCTTTTATTAAATACGTTCATATTAAACAGTGGAGACAAATTCTTGGGGAAAAAGGTTTAAAATTAAATAGGATAAAACAATCCTAATAGTTTTAAGTAAATACGATCAATATTATACAATACTAGGGAAATAGATGGCGATGCGTGCGGTAAAGTTAGGGCGGGAGAGATGAAGTATAAGGAAGGCCGTGGTGTGTTGTATGACAGATATATTTAAATAAAACTGAAAGAAAAATTCTATAAAACTGCCATAAGACCAGCTAAGTATAGAACTGAACGATTAGTAGTTAAAAAGAAAGAGGAACAAAAAATGCATGTGATTGGTGATGAGTTGAGTGACAAAACAAGATAAAATTAAGAATGAGTATATTAGGGGAAGTCTAGGAGTGACACCAATTGGGGCCAAAATGAGAGAGCATGAGTTAAGTTGGTATGGGCATGTTCAACGTGAGATACTAATCACCCAAAATGAAGAATCGCTGATCTATTTCCTGGAAGGTGTAGGCATGGGGAAAACAAAGAATACCAGAAGAGATGCTTATGTAGGATATGTCGCTAAAGGGGATTGATATTGCTATGAAGATAGATAGAACCCAAGATAGAAATGTAGTTATCCGGTATAGCGATAAAATCAAAGTGAATCATGATAAGTTTATTAAGTTGTCCAAGTTTCGAAAGTAGTAAAGAATACAGGCCATTATTATAAGGAACCAATGTAGTTGCTGGTAAACTTGCCGATATCAGTTTAAGATAATTATCATTATATTCATTTAGTTTATAAATATGTCCACTACTGGATATATCTTGCTTTATTTCCCCCATATGTCTAAAAGCATTTTTCTGGTCTACATTTTCTAGTTTACCTATTATCGTCCATTCTTATGACATATCATTCTACAAAAATAGTTATTATTTTTATAGCATGTTCGACTTATAGTTATAGTGCTTCGCATTTCGATATTTGGAATCGGATCTTTTAGAGATCAGCTCAGCATTAAACGTTTTATTTCGTATGTATGATTAATATCTTACTGACTGTCTTTTTTGTCAGAGTGTTAGGATTTTTAGACTATATTTGGGGAAAGCATGATACATTGATTGAAAACTTTTTGACTCTCTACTAATCTCTGCTAATACGTATTTCTTGTCCTAGATATTTATACGAAGTAGTCTCCTCTATTTAAGTTTCATCGATTTCGATATTTAAGAAACTATAACGATTATAAATTAACATGTTGGTTCAATAACAACTATAAAATATAATATGTTACCTTTAAATTCGCCTGTGTTATATTAATCTAAAATATGACAGTTTAATAACTCTTATTTTTGTTATTTTAATTTCCGGTTAAGCAGTCAAAATACTTTGCAAATAAGCTAAATACAGTGAGATATTATTTAGACTGAAAAAAAGGAAAATAATATGTTTGTAATGGAAAAATAAAATATAAATCAAATTGTCTGGAATGTTGCAAATATAAAATAAATATTTGTTATAAGGAATATAAAAAACATTTTTTCATATTGCAAACATTTACCAAAATAATTCACTTTTCAAGAAACTAAATCATATTATAAAGATTTATTGCTTTATAATTTTTTTTAATTTATTATCCGTTATAAATCGTTAAATGTTTTTATTACAGATTTTATACAAAGCAAGAGAAAAAAATTTTAATATAATGCAAAATTTTTGGATTGGCTCTAATATAAAACTAAAGCACATAATATAACATATTATAATCATCATAAGTCGACCCAGCACAAAATAGTGAATGTTGATAAAATCGCCAAAGATATTTTATTGTTTGATTTTTTTTAAAGCCGCTAGTTCTAAACCGGTTGTTCTGCAGCCAATTGGCTTATTGTACAAGTCCTGCATAATAAAAACAGTTCCTGCTAAAACCTGATGAACGTTTTATTTGTCTCTGGTATAATAAAGTCTCTTGTAAATAGGCTAGATTGAATTTTCCCTTTTCCTGTTGCTAATTCTGCTTTACTATGTTGGAGGTTTGCTTGTAGGCTGTGAATGGGCTCATCTGGACCGATTTGGGACAGATACAGAGTCCGCGACCCTGTTCGCCTCTCTGCTAGTTCCTTCTACATTTTTATTCATAAAAGTCACTTCTTCTTAAGCTTTTTTTGGGTAAAACTTCAATTTTAGAAGCATAATATATACCATACAGATGCAGAATGCTTTTTAAAATTAATTAGCTAAGAATAATTGGTATAGTAGTGCATGGATATTTTCTATTTTTGTAAGGTTTACCTTATATCAAGTTATCCTTGATATAAGGTGATAATAAAAAAATATTTAAAAGTAAAAAAAACTCTTCTGTAATGAAGACGAAATAAAAAAACCTGCTAAGAAAAGACTTTTGAAACTTGCCTCCTTTAGTTAATTATTTATAGGATCCAGCACGATACTAGAATCAAACTACAAAGGTTTTTAGTAGAATTGATCGACTTTATAATAATAGCAAACAATATAAAACCAGCCCAAGCCGCAATTAATTACTTGTTTTACTCATGTCCATTTTTTTTTGTCTCATGTGCATTTTATTTCTACGAGTTAGGACAACATTTTATCAGACACGAGAGTGTTACCATGCCCTCATTAAGGCTATAATCCCCCAGAGTTCATCAACTCCCTTGGACATCGCTTACATAATACTTTTCCCGTGTGCCATATCTTTCCTGACTATAAAAGAGTTACACTTCGGAATTTGAGACCTTAGCTGTCGCAGAACAGATGTCAGCTCATGATGAGTCAGTTGTGGTGACGTTATCTGATGATTAAGCAGGTGTAAATGTACATGTGTGTATATGTATTTTTGATATGTGTATTTGTTTTTTTATACATGTGAATGTCTGTTATATACAATCAACAAATCTAGTTAAGTTAATAACATTGCTGTAGTCCCAATGTCATGTTCTCATGTATTGAGTTAAAGCTAACTCAGGCTTGTAGTCTCAGACCGGCACTGACTGTTTGAAATTAGAATTATACTTCTAAAATGTTAATGCAATTTTATATGTGTGTATAAATTCATTTTAGCTTGATTATGTGATTGCGAGTAAAACAAGCAATTAATTGTGGCTTGGGCTGGTTTTATATTGTTTGCTATTATTATAAAGTCGATCTATTCTACTAAACCTTTATAGTTTGATTCTAGTCTATCGTGTTCGGTCCTATAAATAATTAACTAAATGAGGCAAGGTTTTTTTACTTCGTCTTCATTACAGAAGAATTCTTCGTTGCTATTTTTTTTATTTTAAATATTTTTTTTATCACCTTATATCAAGGATAACTGAAAACCTTATAAAAATAGAAAATATTCATCCATTACTTTACCAATTATTCTTAGCTGATTAATTTTAAAAATAATTCTGCAGTTCTAGAAATTCTATCTTCTGTAGTTCCAAAGGGTGAATTTGAGTCCAAACCAGTCCAATCTCATATATTTTTTGACAATGAATATTTGCGTCATCTCTTGCCTTTTATTTTCTCTTCCATACTTTTTCTTTATCCTACTGTTTTTATAGATATGAAGTTTTTCTTGTATGTGTTAGAAATTAAATTCCTTTTCTTACTGAGCCTTGAAAGAATCTTCTCATTTGGTCAGTTCTAGTTAGGGTGAGGATTAAATCTACGATAGAATAGCGATAGAATAGAAATTTAGCAATTTAATAAGATTAACTCTGATTTATTAAAATTAATAATTACTATCGAAAGGGAAATAAAAACTCTGAATCTATATTCCGGTTTTTTAAGCTCATCTGGCAGGGATCTATAGCAGTACGGAGTAACGCCGGAACGTAATCCCCCATCTCTTGCCATACTGCTCATCCATAAGTCGATCCCATGCAGATCCATTTAGATTTTATACTACTAAGTTGGACTTTTTGGTTTCTCACCGGGACACGAAGCATAATTCCACTAAATCTTTCACGGTGACGTGATAGCGATTCATTCGCCTGATTTGGCGGACCGCTTGGCTATCAAATCGACTAAAAAGTCTAAATAATAAGTAAAAAATAATAAAACAAAACTTAGAAAATGCAGTATATATTCGATTCAAGAAAGCAATTATACAGTTCAGGCGTTATGTTTATCCACAAGCATTTATATATGTATCAGCTAGTGTATTTTTTGTTTTATTACATGAACCTCCCTCACTTGTGCCAATTTGAAAATTTCTTAAAAAATGATAAAGTAAAAGACTCACTTGATTCCTTGAAAAGCATAATATTATTTCCGACGCTCAATCCGGTTTCCGACGTCATTTGTCTACTCTTGATAACCTTATTCTTCTTCAAACACACATTTCTCAATTAATCAACAATCAATAAGGTGTCGCAGCAACTACTAATATTTGATATTGAAGGGGCATTTGATCAATCTCCAGAAAAGCAATAATTGACAAACTCTCCTACTATAATTTAAATGGTTATATTCTTTTATTTGTAAAAAACTAGAAGAGCCTTTAAAGTATTTCTCAAAGGTAAACCTTCTCAATCTCTTCCTCAAAATTAAGGCGTCTCTCAAGGATCTGTATTAAGTTCAACTCGATTTATCTTTGCAATCAACGAACGTTGCAGGTTCTTTCCTACTCCCATAAAATATGTTTAATACGCTGATTGGGTTATCATTGACTGCGATGGTAAATTTGTTTCCACCACATGTAAACTTTTTCAAAGTACAGTAAATCTTCTTTAAGATACATTTAACATACTAGAATTATCACTTTCTCAGATAAAAACTAAATTAATAGAATTTTCCAGAAGGACATCCACTCCCTTGCCCCAAATTGTATTCAACAATTCCCCACTATCTGCTGTTAATCAATGTAAAATTCACGGTATGATATTTGACTCCAAATTAAATTGGAAGAATAAGAACATAAAAAAATGAACTTAAAACCAATTATTTTAAAAGTCTGAACGTTCTTAAAACCCTTAGTCACCTTGAATTGGCTTTCACAGAAACAACTTTATTTAGAGTCTACAGAGCTCTCACCCGATCTAAGCTCGACTACAACGATCGATCTAAAATCTGACATTAAGACGATAATGTCTTCTACTTTCATATGTTATAAGATCTGCAAATCTCTTAAATCTCGTTCATTCCCTAATTATCACAATACCACCTTCTTCCAATACCAATATCCAATATTATAAAACCTATATCCCAGTTAATTACTTTACTCTTTAAAAATATTGGCCTCCGTCTGACTAGTTTATCTTCTCTACCTACATTTCCCCCCGGGCTAAACGTCTTCCCTTAAAAGTCACCTCAGTCACCATATTTAACAAACATGAATCTCCTAACATTCTTATAAAGAAAACATTTTTAGAAATTATACAAAAAAAATCATATCATTTAATTCTCTATACCGATGCTTCTAAAACTGCCACTTGTCGTATCGACACCACAAAACATGAACTTGTAAGATTATCTCGGCTACCCTTAACATGCAGCGTTTACTAGCTGTTGGCTTTTAAATGCATCTCTTATCAAAACAGACATATTGCCATTTGTTCAGATTCCTTTTCATCTATCCATTCAATGAATACAATTTTTACTGTCCACTTATTGGTTCAAAACATTCATGACATATATCAAAATCTCTCTGCTCATGATGTTAGCAAAGAGCCTATCTCATATGGCTATCTTCTCATACTGGAATTACTGGTAAAACCGCTAAAACAGCAGATTATTTTGCCAAAGAAGCTACCAACCACAATACTGGAGTCAACAGAATTTAACTAGCTAAAGATCTTAAATTTATTTTTAAAAAGTCAGTAGAGAATACTTGACAAAACTTATGCTAAAAGGGCAAAGCAACTCTTCATGAACTCCATCCGTTTATTGGTCAACTCTCCGTGGATTACCCAACTTGAAGAGAACATCGATTTTATTAGATTACATTGTTTCTTGATGTCACCATTTCAATGTTTACCTGACTGTGAAACACATCATCCATACCTGAGAAAACAATTCATTAACCAATATAAAGCACTGGACTTAAAACCTACTCTTAAGAAATTCTCAACAACCCTATCACGAAAACTATACAGTTTCTAAAAACCGCGCAACTCTACCACAATATTTATCCTAATAGACATTAGGTTAGTTAAAGTGATACAATTTATGATTTGTTTTTATTATTTATTATATATTTAATATTATTGTTCCTGTACCAATGGTCATAGTTGTCAAAGTACTTCATGTAAACAAAAAAAACTGATATAGCAGTAAATCACAGATAAATATTTTTTGATGTGTTTAGCAGATTTTAATTTTTTTTTAACTTATTTGACTCTCTCAAGCATATGACTACTATAAAAATTGCAATCCTGCTTTTGGCTCCCTCGATAAATATTTATTTTATTACGTAGTCAGCTACTACGAATCTCGTGCATACTTTCAAAAAGTCGTACGATATTATCTTATTAGGCCATCGAGTTAATTTTTTCTGTATCTACTTGACAATACTTTCCTAACACTATTAATGAACTGCAATCAACCTAATCAACTATAAAAATTTAGTTGGTAAGTAAATGAGAAAAATAATATATTTCGAGAGTACTTTGTATTAACAATTGTACACTTTAATTTTGCTTGGTATCTTCTTTCTCACTTTAATTTTTTGGGTTTTTGGGTTTTATAAAACTTTTATTCGCTTTAGTACTGTTCTATTTTTTTTATTTGGTATTATTTTTTGTAAATTTTTGATATTATTTCTATATCTAGATTTTTACTACGATTTTAAATCCTTTTGCATCTCTTTTCTACTTTAGTGGTTTTAGTATTGTTAACGTTTTTATATTTTCTTATTAAAATCCTAGTTATTATGTTTTCTTTACCCATTTCTTCTAACGATCATTTATTTTGACGTTATAATTCTAGCTATAGCCTACCTGTCCTTTGAATTCCTTAGTAATTTTTGTAATTTTTTTCGTACTCTTGTTGCGCGGTTTTTCTTTTTTTTTATAAAATTGTTTTATTTTACAGAATACATATTTATTAAGTCGTTTTTCTATTTTTTTTCTTCATTTGACTTTTTTGTTTGATTTTATTTTTACTTTATTTTATCTTAAATAAATTTAATAACAGTTTTAATTTTTTTTTTCAGTGGAAATATTCGACAGTTTGATGACAAAGGCGGCCATGCTGCTGCAAGCCGTCAAAATCTACTGGAAAACCCTATTTGTTCTAATTTACCCATTAGTATTATTACCAGTTTTTTTGACGAACAATACATCAGCCTTCAGATGTCTTTACGTGGTGCTCCTCATGGCAGGTAAGAAAATTTCTTAATTAGATCAAAATCTTAGGTATAAATGATATGAAAAACGTATACAAAGCAAGTAACAACGGACAGAAACAGAACAGACCAACACAAGCTATAAAACTCAACATACAAAACAGAATCCAGGATATATGGGGCCAAAAATCTTACCGGTACGAAAATTATTTTTCGTTGCGAATTTTTATTTTGCAAACAAAGTTTAGATCGAAATCAAATCGACCGTTTGCTACACGACTAAATCTACATTTAAAAAGATCAAAAATAAACCGAATGTTAACAAAAATTTTCACAGAAATTAAAAAAAATATGAACGCAAATTAATCAAGACGAATCCCAGGTTCCTCTTCGTTAATCAAAATCATTTCCATATTCAATCTAGGGTGGTTATCGGTAAATCCATCCAGGATACGTGGAGGGAAATGATAAGTTTGGATATGGTCTGACGTTACCTCTGAGAAACAATGGTTTCTCTTGTATGGTATTTCCTTAAGAGATAATTTCCTTACAATGACATTTTATATAGCGAGGTATAAATAATATTGTCATCACTTAGTGCTATTAAAAATTTCTTGATAGGTCATAACATTGGATTTGTTTAAACGATTTTCGTTTGTTGTAATGTGTTTTAGTCAAAATTAAATCAAAAATTTCTGAAAATCAAATGGAGATTTCCGAGTTTGATAGTCAATTTTGGAGTTTTCCGGTTATGAAACCAACCGTAGTGGAGACTGCTGTTTTTGACACCAAGTAATGTCTAACTCTGATCATGGAAAATTGTATTATAAGAATTATTATTATTTAAGGGCGATAAAATTATTTGTGTGGATATATAATATCATCATCATCCAGCCTCAAGAGTCCACTGCTGAACATAGGCCTCTTCCTCATGTTTCCAACCCCGTCTATCTTGCGCCGCTCTCGGATATATAATATAGGTAAAATTAAATACAATTATTGTAAATTGACAAATGCTTTATTCTCTACATACTCTACAAGATATATAAAAAATTCTTTACGTCTAGGGCACAGTTCTGATTTGGAGTATTGCTCTCAGAACTTTGAGGATTTGATGAGTTTATGATATTTCCAAAATAACATAATCTTTCATCATTCTTCCAGTTTTCCCGTAACGTTTAATGGATTCAGAGCCACTACTCGAGGTTGGCTTACTGTTGGTTTAACATTAGCAGGTGTTACTTTTTTTAGAACTCCTTTAGGTGTACCGAATTCTACTCTGTGAGTTACTTCTCTTTGCACAAATATATTTCCTGTCTGAGATGTAGTAAATATGAAACGTTTTGGTACATTAAAATAAAAATGCCATGCACTGGGAAATTTGATACAAGTTTCCGTGACATTTTTCTAGTCATACACAGGCACATCTTTTTCAACATTAATTATGCTTTTAAATTATATAAAAACACTGGTATATTCCGTGGGTGAAATAATAGTATTTTTTCCTTTATCTCTCTCACTTAATCCAGACACCCGATAAGGAGGTATAAAAGAGTGATCAAACACAGGGAATATTAAATTCACTTTTTCAATAGATGTCCTAGTTTCATGGAACCATTTGTGAATCATAGTTTTATTTTGGCCTCCACATACATCCGCTATCAACCTTAATATCTTTGTATCTCCGAAATTCTTGGCATTCAGTCTGTGGTAAACTACTGAAGCTCACTTCATTGGATCCCTTGCTATGCACATTCTCAGTTCAATAATATAAGAATACATTTCGTTAACTCAGTTGGTCTTTACAGTAGCTCGGTAATAAAGCCCAGTTTCGTCACAATTGTGTACGTACGCTGGTTCATAATTTTTAATTAATGAAGGTAACACATCCGTTATCCATGTATTTGCAGCAGATACGTCGGCATCTTTTTCTTTCCAACCATTTTTTTTAATGACACTTGTGAACAATTTTTTCATCTACAGAAAAATCAATTTGTCGCTTTAAAGTTCGTGTTACCCAAATTTTCGGATATTTCTTCAACTAGAGCGCTGATAGGAACATTTCGGGCCCTACTCTCAGCAAATCACTCGGTTAATGCATGTTAGACGTCTGAATCTTTCCCACTGCATTTTTGTTTTTAGATTTTATAATTCCAATAGTTGATGATGTAGTCTTGATTTTTTAAAACTCTAAAAATGTACATACTATATAGCAGGCAACGAAGTGGGTGACTACCTAAGCTCTGACGTCACAATGGGCGGGGTTTTAAAAACCGTTCCAAACATTTCTCATTTGTATGTATTTGCCCCATAAGAAGTTGAAAATATTCATTTTTTTAATTGTTTGAAGAATAAATAAGGACTTTTGGTTATGAACCTTTCTTCTGTGCGATTGGTATTATTTGTTGTTCGTGAATTTATCATGTAAGCATATCAAAGGATTAAGATATTTACTATGAATGTTCAATTTTAAGGTTATGTTATGGTTTGATTAAAACTTTAATTATTTTTTACTGTATTTCAAGGTATATTGTTGTTGTTTTTATTGGGTTTATTTCAAAATTAATCAATAAATCTTTGAATTTATTTACAAAGTTAAAAAAATTTTAAATTAATGTTTTAATCTTTTTTAAGTGCTAGAGATTTTATTCTCTAAAATATTAAATATAATTTTCTCGTAGTTTAAATAGTTAATAGTAGTTTTGTTGTCATTACTGAAAAAATCAGTAATACTGGATATCTTCTAGCAATTATATGCCCAGATCTAAAAAGTAAACTCAAAATGTGTTATAACATTCAAAAAAAAAATTTTTTTAAACACTCATTATGGCAATTTGATAGGAAGGTTTTCACATAATGTTATATTACAACTCAAACTACGAGAAAACGAACATCTTTATTATTTTTAACAGAATAAAATCACTTGCAGCGAAAACAGAATAAAACAATAATTTCAATATTTTTCAACTTCGTAAATAAATTCAATGATTTATTTATTTATTATAATGATAATGATCAAATAACCCTGATAGAAACAACAACAAAATACCTTGAAATACAGTAAAAAAATAATTAAAGTTTTAATCATACAATAACATAACCTTAAAATGTGAACATTCATAGTAAACATCTTAATACTTTGATATTCTTACCTCACAAATTCAAGGACAACAAAAATAATACCAAGCGCACAGAATCAATGTTCATAACCAAAAGTCCTTATTTATTCTTCAAAGAATTAAAAACACCAATATTTCCATCTTCTTATAAGAGAAATACACACAAATTAGAAATGTTTGAAAAGATTTTTAAAATCCCTACCATTGTGACGTCAGACTTAGGTAGTCCTTTGGTAATGATCCATTCATAACGAAGTAATAAAGTATTTATTACCTCCAATGGGACAGACCCCAATAAACCAGATTAAATGATTTAAATTTCTAGGAAATTGTGCATAAAGAGTTATTAGTTTATTTAAAAATATTCTATTAAGCTGTATTATCTTATTCCTATAAACGGATAAATTTAAAGGAGTAAATGGAAATGTTTCCGGACCCTAAATTTTTATTCCTTAAACCGGGATATTCCTATACCCAGTATTCTAATAAGAGAGGTTCGAATATATTACATATTTTTATTATGAACAATGTAGAGCTATAATAAACCAACATAATATTCATA